>NC_135216.1:5108728-5430615 GCF_052324685.1 Brachyhypopomus gauderio
GCTGTTGGTGGTTTAAATGGTCCTATCTTTGTGTCATTAGATATAACTGGGAATACAGGGGTTATCTAAATTGGACCTTCATTAATTGCACATTGCACCAGTAAGAGCAGAGTATGAAGGTTCAATTAGCAGGGTAAGAGCATAGTTTTGCTCAAAATATTGCACACAACATTATGGGTGACATACCAGAGTTCAAAAGAGGACACATTGTTGGTACACGTCTTGCTAGCACATCTGTGACCAAGATAGCAAGTCTTTGTGATGTATCAACAGCCAGGGTAATGTTAGCATACCACCAAGAAGGACGAACCACATCCAACAGGATTAACTGTGGACGCAAGAGGAAGCTGTCTGAAAGAGATGTTTGGGTGCTAACCCGGATTGTATCCAAAAAACAAAACTGCGGCTGCTCAAATCATGGCAGAATTAAATGTGCACCCTAACTGTCCTGTTTCCACTAAATCTGTCTGTCGGGAGCTCCACAGGGTCAATATACACAGTCGTGCTGCTATAGCCAAAACTTGTAACTCATGCCAATGCCAAATGTCGGTTTCAGTGATGCAAGGAGTGCAAGTCTTGGGCTGTGGACAATTTGAAACATGTATTGTTCTCTGATGAGTCCACCTTTACTTTTCCCCACATCCGGGAGAGTTACCTCAAAGAGAGTTACATTGGAGAAGCCTCAAAGAAGCGTACCACCCAGACTGTTGCATGATCAGAGTGAAGCATGGGGGTTGATCAGTGATGGTTTGGGCTGCCATATCATGGCATTCCCTTGGCCCCATACTTGTGTTAGATGGGTGCGTCACTGCCAAGGACTACCGAACCATTCTGGAGGATCATGTGCATCCAATGGTTCAAACATTGTATCCTGAAGGTGGTGCCATGTATCAGGAGGACAATGCACCAAATCACACAGCAAGACTGGTGAAAGATTGGTTTGATGAACATGAAAGTGAAGTTGAACATCTCCCATGGTCTCCACTGTCAACAGATCTAAATATTATTGTGCCACTTTGGGGTGTTTTGGAGGAGTGAGTCAGGAAACATTTTCCTCCACCAGCATCACGTGGTGACCTGGCCACTATCCAGCCCTACTCGCAGGCCGCGACAAAGGCATCCACAAGAGCTGCCTTGTTCGAGCCAGTCCCAGCTGCAAGTGTGTAGAACTCCATGGAATAATCTGGCTTCTTGATAGAGATGCAGCAAGGACTGCCCACAGACCCTACCCTGGCACGGATGGTGGAAGACCTCCTTGAACTGCAATGAAGCCAGGGTAGTCCAGGGGCAGATCTTGTAGCTGACAGAAGTCTTCAATGACAGACATAAACAAGCAGCATTTATAGCTGAGAACAACAATTTCTATGTGAATCCAGATTATGGAGTTACATAATAAAATTAGTCTGAGAGTAATATCATGCCTATTCCCTGTTTCCTCATTGTTTTTCTTAGATTTCTGTACTATATCCTGTTGACATAATAGACTTATGTGATTTTGTAAGTTTGAGAGAATGTCATGCCCTGTGACCAGGGGGACTACAATTCCAAACAGACACAGCTACCTAGACGCTGCTCCCACTTGCCGGAAGTATTGGTTTTTCTAAGGCTTTCCGCCACTTACCTGTCTAAGCGTTGGTTCCACCTTCCTATTGATTATTGTATATGCGGAACTAATTCTTCTTTATTTTGTATAAAGGATCTCAAACGTTGAGCGGACATTCTTGATTTGAGTGTAGCCTTCGGTTATGTTCCGGATCTCCGGCCCTTACACTCAGTAGGATTTATCGTTATTTGTCTATGTTGTCAGAATAAAATCTTTCTTCACTAATCTGCATACGTGTGCCTCCATATCATGTACCTGGCCTTACAGGTAAGCCTGAACCTGAAACTCCTCCTACATACAAAGCTTCCTATAAATATTCACTTCCCCTCTGATATGTTGGGGAAATCTCATTAATTATTTTCAATGCTTTGCTTCATTTCCTGCAGCATTTTGAAAAGCCAAGGGGATCCAGCCAAATAGCACTAGAAATGTACATGAACTCCTATATAAGTTCTCAGTTATTTTTCCTCTGTAGATTTGTGTTAATTCTTCAAAGAATAACCTAAGGAAACTAAAGGAGTGGCCAGCAATTGAAATACAACAATTGTATTACAATTGTATTCATTCTTGTAAACTCATGGATAATACTACTAATGTAACATACATAACTTTGGATGGACATGTGGAGTTGGACAAGTACAAATATGTTTATTTCATAATTACTCTCATGGTCTACCTAATGATTCTCTGTTGCAATTTTGTTGTCATTTATGTCATATGTACAAACAGATGTCTCCATGAGCCTATGTACATATTCATTGCTGCATTGCTTTGCAATGCTCTATTTGGAACAACTGCTTTATATCCTAAGTTACTGAGTGACTTTCTGTCTGAAACTCGAGTCGTGTCTTTTGAAGCCTGTACATTTCAGTCATTTTTTATTTATACTTATGGTTCTTCAGAGTTTACTCTGTTATCTGCTATGGCATATGACAGATATGTGTCCATATGTAAACCATTACAATATGCAACCCTTGTAAAAATGTCCACTGTCAAAAAGATCTTGTTTTGCTGTTGGTTTTTGCCTTCCTGTGAAAATAGTGTTAGCATGATTCTAATGTATCAGATTAAGCTTTGCAAATTTAAATTGAATAGAATATATTGTAATAATAATGCTGTTGTTAGATTAAGTTGCCAGGGTGGTTCTGTAAGGAATAATTACGCATTGTTTGTTTTTACCATTGCTGTATTTCCACCAGTAATATTTGTAATCTACTCATACACTAGAATACTTGAAGTCTCTTTAAGGAATCCAAAAGAGGTTAGAAGAAAAGCTCTGCACACTTGTTTACCACATCTGTTTGTTTTTACCAATTATACTGTGACCACATGCTTTGAAATAATCAGTAGCAGATTAGAAACAAACATTCCTCAAATTATTTCCATAATAATGTCAGTGGAAAATCTACTTTTCCCCCCTCTATTTAATCCTATAATATATGGACTAAAAATGAAGGATATTTTGAGAAGGATCAAACAAATGATTAGGCATAGGACAAGACCCATATCATTTTAGATAAAAAAATTATTGTGCATATACATTATGTTAACTTTTTTTAAATGCAAAGTGTATTTTATCCCCAGCTTTTGCTTGCACAGTTGGAAGCCACCAATGTTTGATCTAAGATCTAGTTACGAAGATGGTCCCAAAAATGTAATTCTGATTAATGGAATTCCATTCAATGTGCACATCAACTCTCCTGTTTCCACCAAAACTGTCTGTCGGGAGCTCCACAGGGTCAATATACACGGCCGGGCTGCTATAGCCAAACCTTTGGTCACTCGTGCCAATGCCAAATGTCGGTTTCAATGATGCAAGGAGCACAAATCTTGGGCTGTGGACAACATGAAACATGTATTGTTCTGTGATGAGTCCACCTTTACTTTTCCCCACGTCCGGGAGAGTTACGGTGTGGAGAGGCGTACCACCCAGACTGTTGCATGATCAGAGTGAAGCATGGGGGTGGATCAGTGATGGTTTGAGCTGCCATATCAGGGAATTCCCTTGGCCCAATATTTGTGCTAGATGGGTGCGTCACTGCCAATCTAAATATTATTGTGCCACTTTGGGATGCTTTGGAGGAGCGAGTCAGGAAACATTTTCCTCCACCAGCATCACATAGTGACCTGGCCACTATACTGCAAGAAGAATGGCTTAAAATCCCTCAGATCATGGTGCAGGACTTGTATATGTCATTCCCAAGATCAATTGATGCTGTATGAGCCATAAAAGGAGGCTCTACACCATACTAATAAATTTTTGTGGTCTAAATCCAGGTGTTTCAGTTTCATTGTCCAACCCCTTTAGGTGATATTTAGTAGGGGAGAGTGGGGTGATTTGTGCCAGGGGGGAAGTTGTGCCACCCCCTGTTTCTAGGGAACCAGAGAAGAAATTGGTTATGTGACCATTAATTTTTGAAAAAAACATTCATTTTACTCATCCTGCAAAGAAGAGAGCCTCATTGCATAAGAGGAAAGCACTTTTAAGTAAAAAACTGTTTTTTGCCTTTCAAAGTAAAATTCCTATGATCAAGGATTTTTGATTGTTGTGTCCAAACAGTTATAGAGAAGTATGAAAACATTTTACACATGTTTTAGTACTTTGGTAAGCTACACTATGAGTCTATGCAGCTAGCATGATGTTAGCCCAAAACTACTGGATGATGCATTTTTTCCCAAATGGGGTTGGGGTGATTTGTGCCATAGGGCCTGGGGTAAGTTGTGCCAGTGGCACAACTCACACCCACTTATGAATATTTTAAACATGTTGTTTTTTTTTGTAGTTGTACATTGTATTCTTATATTTAATCACTTAAACTATGTGACATTCTTAATTTTAGACCCAAAATAGAAATAGACCATCATGCCACGGAGTTATAAGAGGAAGACATGCAGGGCTTCCACTCCTCTAGAGGACATGGACAGAGTAGTGAAGAGGTGGAGAAGGGAAGTCTATTGGTCAGGTGGCGAGGGAGATGAGCATATGCAGGATGTCATTAAAGTAAAACATGGAGAAGAAAAAGATAGATGGAAAAGAAATAGGATATAAAAGAACTGGACTTATTTAAAGCGTATAGCTTCAACTTATGCAAATGTAAATGTAAACTGCAATGGGTCAATAAGGGAAAAATTAAGATATATGCTAATTATGCTAAAAAAACGTAATATTTGCTACTGTTTTTGTTTCATTTTGAACTGAACTTTGTTCTGAAGTGTTAGGGCTTGTTTAAGAAAATTTATCTTTTGTGTGCTCATGTGGCACAATAGGCTTGTAGAAAATTAGCCTTTGATGTTGTAAAGTAACTTTAAATAAACCTTAAATTAGTAATTTTGTATTGAATTTGTCTAGCTTTTATATAGCATTCCAGTTCTTGAGATCAAAATATATTATTTTACTTCAGTAATCAATGGCACAATTTACCCCAATGTATTCTCTCCAATGGCACAACTTACCCCGCACTGGGGGCAAGTTGTGCCACGAGACCACTTTTTTTCAAAAAGCTGTATTTCGTAAATACTATATTTCACATCCAAAGTGACTGATTCCAGGGATGCCCCACATCCTGAAATATATGTACATATTTTAGTTGGAAGCATTACTGTCATAGTCTCACTTTAAAGTCACTTTAAGTAAAAACTGGCACAACTCACCCCACTCTCCCCTATGAATTATCTTATGCACAATTGATTATTTATACTAACAAACACAAACAAGTCCTTTGTACATCTTCGTAGCTGTCATTCATGCTAACTTCCAGTTCAACGCTGTACCCAAACAACTCAACATAAACTTCAGCCAAAGTAAGCCTTTTCTTTTCTATGATGTCCAAAACTATACGCGATCAAAATTGTCCATGACTGCATTAGTTTTGCCAAATCTGAAGAGCATAACTTAGCATAGACTACCTTACGTTAACATGTTTACGACCCAACTGTCTTGTTGTTTTGCGCATGTCCTTGTCAAAGACAAACATTCACCAATCATGAGAAGTGAGGTGTTAATCTTTTCAGCTTCGAGTGAACTATTGGTTAGAACAGGGGTGCCCACAAGTTTTCAGCTTGCGAGCTACTTATAAGATGACCAACTCAGAAAGATCTACCTGGCCTCAAGTGTGGCGAACATAAATTGTCATTCATCCACTACTTTTTAATGTCATGCGATCTACCCACATTCCTTCGCGATCGACCGAAGGAAGTGTCGACGTAATGGGCACACCTGGGTTAGAACAACTATCAATCACTTCGAAGGCGTCAGCTGGTCGCTGTCGAGGCTTTTTGGTTGTCCCACAACCCCTCCCCCTTTCACACCTCACCAGGCAGAGGGAAGAAAAGCTGTCATTCCAAAGTCACTACATCACTCTGGTCCAAAAAGAATGATGAATTTCAAAAGTAGACAGGTACAGCTTTGCAATTAGAGGACAGATGACGTAATAAAACGCTGCAATGTCGCTGATAAGTTGAGAATTGTTTGTTGTTCTCAGCAAGGGACAGGATTATGCAATTTTTTGCAAAGAGGTGAGCAAGCAAATAAAGGTATTTACCAACATTTTTTTCTACTGAGATAGAGTGTGATATTGAAGCTAGTAAATGAATTTTAGATGACAAAACATGGTCATCTTATGTTGTAAACCTGCCTTTTACACGGACATTTAAAGAGACCCACGTGGTTCACGTGTTTTCAACAACAACTTCACAGCTGGATTTCTCGCGATCGGCTGCATGTAGATGGGAAAAAATCAGTATGCATGTAGATGGGATAGGCCATTTGTAATTTATCTGTTTTGTTTTGAATTCCGTCAATGTTTAATAGGTGATTTGACATCAAATTCGGGCCTGCCGGCGGGCCCAGGATCTGCACAAAGGGAGAAAATCTCTGCACTTATATATACACTCACCGGCCACTTTATTAGGTACACCTGTCCAACTGCTCATTCATGCAAATGTCGAAACAAGCAATCACATGGCAGCAACTCGGCTAGACATGGCCAAGGCGATCTGCTGCAGTTCACCAAGCATCAGAATGTGGAAGAAAGGTGATTTCTTCCTTGGAGAAAAGACACGAGATGTAGTAAATATGTAACAGATTAATCAAAGGCCAAACTAAACAGATAAGTCTTTAATCAAGTTTTAAACATTGAGACTGTGTCTGAGTCCCGAATAGAGGCAGGAAGATTATTCCACAATTGTGGAGCTTTAAAAGAAACAGCTCTTCCACCTGCTGTGATCATAGGGAGTTTTTCCTCGCCACTGTCGCCTTTGGCTTGCTCATTAGGGTTCTGGACCCGTAGTATTGTTAACCTTTTAAATCCTTTAAAGTGCTTTGTGACAACATGTGTTGTGAAAAGCGCTATACAAATAAACTTTTATTTGATTTGATTTAAGTGAATTAGAACATGGCATGGTTGTTGGTGCCAGATGGGCTGGTCTGAGTATTTAAGAAACTCTGAAAAATTTTCATGCACAACCATCTATAGGATTTACAGCGAACGGTCTGAAAAAGAGATAAAATATCCAGTGAGCAGCAGTTTTATAGGTGCAAATGCCTTGTTGATGCCAGAGGTCAGAGGTGAATGGCTAGACTGGTTCGAGCTGATAGAACAGTAACAGTAACTCAAATAACCAGTCATTACAACCGAGGCATGCAGAAGAGCATCACTGAATGCACAACATGTCGAACCTTGAGGTAGGCTACAGCAGCACAAGACCACACCAGGTGCCACTCCTTTCAGCTAAGATCAAGAAACTGAGGCTACAATTCGCACAAGCTCACCAAAATTGGACAATAGAAGATCGGAAAAATGTAGCCTGGTCTGATGAGTCTCGATTTCTATTGCAAGATTCGGATGGTAGGGTCAGAATTTGGAGTCAACAACATAAAAGCATAGATCCATCCTGCCGTGTATCAACGGTTCAGGCTGGTGGTGGCGGTGGTGCAATGGGGTAGGGGATAGTTTCCTGGCACACTTTGGGTCCATTAGTACCAATTGAGCATCATGTCAATGCCACAGCCTACTTGAGTATTGTTGGAGCACCTTTAGGATGTGGTGGAACGGGAGAGTTGCATAATGAATGTGCTGCTGACAAATCTGCAGCAACTGCGTGATGCTACCATGTCAATATGGACCAGACTCTCTAAGGAATGTTTCCAGTACCTTGTAGAATCTATGCCACAAAGGATTAAGGAAGTTCTGATGGCAAAAGGGGTCCGGCCCATTACTAGCAAGGTGGACCTAATAAAGTGGCCCGTGAGTGTATAACCACGGATGTTGCACTCATTGTGAAGTATTGCAGAATCATGTTGTGTACCAAGCATTTTTTTAATCATGTTGGTCTCCCACGTTCTGACCTCTGCTTCCCTCATAGACATCGTTCCCAGCCTAGTCCTTGTGTAACTCTAAGACTCTGCTAGACCACTTACTCACGTAACCTTTTATGACAATTCTTTAAAAAAAATACCATATCACCACAGGCCATTCTGCACATTATAATTGTGGAATGATGTGGTAGTGGAACAATTGTGGAGTAACATAGAATACTAAGACTTTGACTTTGTAAGAAGCTACTCCTCGCTCCAGATAAAATCATACCTCACCATCTTCACTTTATACAATTTACAACTCACATACATAATGGTGATCAGACAAAATGATCCACTGAGGTGGTATTCTCTAGCTGTCTGATGCATCTCAGCCTGAGCAGATGGTGAATGTTAAGAAGAAGAAGACAGATGAAGAAGGCAAACACATTGGTAATCGTGTTTACAGTGTGACATTGGTTGCTTTTGTAAGTGAAAAAATGTGTTCACTTGACAGAAATGAGGATCATAATTTCACATCTGTGTTTGCGAGGTAAAGGAATCAAGGTGGGAGGGAGCAAAACATATATGCATATGCATCCAGATTAGAATATATAGATGGCCACTGTGCTGTTTTCAGTGTGTTCATTCAGCTGCAGTAAATTTTCATTTTATCATCTCTTTCATGACTACCATGACAGACTACTAAAAAAACACAATCTTCTCTGATTCATGGATTTCTACAGGAACTCATGGATTTTGATACAAATGTTACATGTCTAACCCTAGAGGGACATGTAGAGTTACAGAAATATAGATATGTTTATTTAATAATGTGTTTTACAATTTATATGTTGATACTTTTGTTTAATGGTGTGGTTATTACTGTCATATACACAAACAAAAATCTCCATGAGCCTATGTATATATTAATTGCTGCTTTGCTTTTAAATTCTGTTTTTGGAGCAACTGCACTTTATCCAAGATTAATAAGTGACTTACTTTCTGAATACCAAGTTATTTCTTACCAAGCCTGTATGTTGCAAGCCTTTTGCATTTATACATATGCTGCATCAGAGTTTACACTGTTATCTGCTATGGCCTATGATAGATATGTCTCTATTTGTAAACCATTGCAATACGTAAGTCTTGTAAACATGTCCACTGTAAAGAAGCTTTTATTTTTCTGTTGGTTTTTGCCTTCTTGTGGAAATACTATCTTAATCATTTTAACATATCGCCTTCAGCTGTGTAAATTCAAATTAAACAGAATATACTGTAATAATTATTCCATTGTTAAATTAAGTTGTGGAGACATATCTGCTAACAATTCATACGGCCTGGTTTTGTCAATTGTTGCTATATTTCCATCAGTGAGCTTCATAGTCTTCTCATATGTGAGAATACTTACAGTCTGCTTGAAGAATTCAAAAGATTTCAGAAGAAAAGCTCTACAGACCTGCTTTCCACATCTTTTTATTTTTATCAGTTTCAGTGTTACATCATGTTTTGAAATTATCAATAGCAGATTAGATGCAAACATTCCACACATTGCTGCTATGATAATATCAGTTGAAAATATGGTTTTTCCTCCTCTAATCAATCCTATAATTTATGGATTGAAACTGAACGAGATTTTGAATCAGATTAAGACAATCCTTTGGAAAAAGAAAATACATATATCTTTGTAGATTAAAATGTCCTTTTTCTAAGAACTGGTGTTTTTCTTACACATTAATTTTGTTACCTTTTTTCCACTGAAAGGCTGAATGTCTTTAACAATGGTGGCTCTGAAAGCCCATTGTGATGCAAGCGGAAAACGTGCTGCAAATACACAAAGCAAATTCATCAAAATGACAACGCGTACGCTACATTTCTGAAACGCGCTGCAAATTCAGAAATGCTGCAAATCCAGCCAAAACTATACGGAAGTGGCCCACAGCACAACGGAAGGGTTTCTCGACAAATTCATTTAAACAAGGGCTCTATAGGTTTTTAGCCATAAACCACAGATGTGTTATACAATTTCTCATTACATTGAATGGGATTTAATTAGTAAAGCTAATTTTTTTTTATTTGTGTTACAGTTTTTGACGACTGCTAACATGCGTTTCCCAATACTTGTGATACATTGTCAAAACTCTAAACAACACATTGACCTCACATAAACTGCATTTCACAACACAAACAAAGTTTTCTCTTTATACACCAACTTTGTTAAAACACAGCAAACCTGGTTCAATATACAATCATTCTTTCAAACAATAGCACATATTCTCTATTCGAGATGAACAGAGTCAATCACTGTACAACCACTGTAAAAAAAAAACTAACATTTGATGGCAGTACAGAAACACCATTACATGTAATATTTTACTCTCTCCCAGCAAACAACAGATATTTTAGTGTAACATCTGCTGTTTTCTTAGTCAGTTCATTTTTACTGTAATCCGCTTCATTTGGACTTTTTTTTCAAATGTGTGCATTTTTGGCAACATACTGTCTACACAATGAGTGATATTTACTGTTAGGTACTATATGGAAGATTATACAAAAATGGAGTCAGTAACAGTTTTGCAGTAAAGGGTATATTTTACTGTATTAGGGACATTACTGTAAATTGTGGCCTAACCCAAAAAATAATTACCGTAATTGTAAACATAATTAGCCATGGTCCCATATGTGTAAAAACACACATATACAGTTGTGATCAAATTTATTCAACCCCCACTGAAATAAAGTGTTTTGGCCAGTTTGACATTGATTTTGATCATTTCAGTCATCTTATTTACAATTATATCAAAGAGGCACTTATAACATAATATTTATGATGGAATAACCACAAATGTCTTTACTGTGCTCACATCATTATCAGTTTTATTCAACCCCCTAGTGGCATTATTTTTTAGTACTTAGTACAACATCCTTTTCCAGTTATGACAGCTTTCAAGCGTGAAGCATAGCTTGACACAAGTGTCTTGCAGCGACCTATGGGTATCTTAGCCCATTCTTCATGGGCAAAAGCCTCCAGTTCAGTCACATTCTTAGGCTTGCGCACTGCAACTGCCTTCTTTAGGTCCCACCAGAGGTTCTCAATTGGATTTAAGTCTGGTGATTGCGATGGCCACTCTAGAATGTTCCAGCCTTTCATGTTCAACCATGCTCTAGTGGACTTGGATGTGTGCTTCGGATCATTGTCCTGTTGGAAGGTCCAACGTCTCCCAAGCCGCAGGTTTGTGACTGACTCCATCACATTTTCCTCCAAGATCTCCTGGTACTGAAGGGAATTCATGGTACCCTGCACACGTTGAAGCTTTCCTGTACCATTAGAAGCAAAACAGCCCCAAAGCATAATTGACCCCCCGCCATGCTTCACAGTAGGCAAGGTGTTCTTTTGTTCATAAGCCTGGTTCTTCCTTCTCCAAACATAGCGCTGGTCCATTGTCCCACACAGTTCTAATTTAGTTTCATCTGACCACAGTACACTGTTCCAAAACCTTTGTGGCTTGTCCACATGACTTTTGGCATACTGCAGTCGACTTTTCTTGTTCTTTGGAGTCAGCAAGGGGGTGCGTCTGGGCGTTCTGGCATGGAGGTCTTCGTTATGCAGTGCGCGCCTTATTGTCTGAGCTGAAACTTCAGTGCCCACATCTGACAGGTCTTTTTTCAGTTCCTTAGCAGTCACGCGGGGATTTTTCTCCACATTACGCTTCAGGTAGCGCACAGCAGTCGCGGTCAGGATCTTCTTTCTGCCACGACCAGGTAACGTTTCCACTGTGCCCTTTAACTTGAACTTGCGAATGATACTTCCGATAGTGTCTCTTGGAATATTTAACAACTTCGCAATCTTTTTATATCCACTGCCATTCTTGTGAAGAGCAATAACCTCTTCTCTTGTCTTCTGGGACCATTCTCTTGCCTTCACCATGCTTGGAAACACACCAGTAGATGTCTAGAAGGAGCTGAGTATCACAGTCCTTTTAAATCTGCCTAATTGGTGCTTATTATGCTTGATTGCTGCTCGTTGACATCCACAGATGTTTTCAATACCTGATGGAAAACACTGGAATGAACCTCTGTTCTTAGGAGTGGTAGTCGTAAAGGGGTTGAATAATTGTGTCAATGAAGAAATCACAAAAAGGCCATTTAATACTTTATGACAAAAAATTGATGCATTTAGTTGCATTTAGTTCTTTAACAAGTCCTTGTAAGATTTCATTATGAACACAATTACAAATGTGCACTGAATTCCATAAAACCCTTCGCAGCATTGGGGGTTGAATAAATTTGATCACAACTGTACAAAAAAGCCACACAAGGGGGGAAAAAACAGGATACAAAACTGAACAGTCTTGTTATGTGTAATGTAAGTGATCTTCAGCAGTTGGCCACATGTTTTCATCCTCATTACATCTGATGTTGGCCCTTGCCATGCACCTGAGATAGAAGAGCTTGGTATGCCTTATTCACCCCTGGCAGTCTTCAGCTGAAATGTCTCTGCAGCCAGTATCCATTGCATCCAGGAGGGACATTTGGTCATGGGGCCGATGATCATACACCTTCAACCTCCAGACTGAAAAAAGTTAGTCTGGGTGGCAGTTCTCGTGAGGCTAGTGCAGGGCCGGAGTGGGCCCGTTTTTCAGCCCGGGAGATTCATGTCCAAATCCGGCCCAAAATTATTTTTCCTCCCAATCTGCCCAAATTAGAGATTGAAATGAGCCGGCCCATCAGGAATCCTCCCAAATCTCCCAATTAGCCACTCCGGCTCTGGGCTAGTGACAGAATTCTGTTTGGAGCGGCACATGAATGCTTAAAAAAAAAATTGAAAACTGAAAATACGGGAAAAATACGGAAAAATAAAAATACGGGATGACGCCGGGACAGAGCCGTAAAATACGGGACTTTCCCGGCCAAAACGGGACACTTGACAGGTATGGTCCTCTTCCAGGATTGTTTGTCACAGTTCCAGATGTTTTGAACTTTTTGATGATTGCTCTGACTGTAGATAAAGGCATCTGAAGGTGAGTAGCTATTCTTGTAGCCATTGCCTGATTTATGAAGGTTGACACACATCTGCCTTACTTGAGTAGTGTGTTTTCTTGTCCTTCCCATGTTTAAGAGTGAGTGCGAGAAATAGGCCTCTGTGTAATACCACATTTATACCCCAGGGAAACGGGAAGTGATGAACTACTAATTAAAGGTTCCTAGATACTTTGATCCAATTGTCACGTTGAGGACCCCGGCCCCTCCCCTTTGGGCGTGTGTATACATAGTCCACGTGCTTTGTCTGCGTCTGTGGAACTCCGTGGTGATGGCTATGTCATGTGATAATGTGTCTCACCTGTGAATCGTCTCGTAATCACGTGGGGCTAATGTGGTTTGTCTATTTAATGTGCGCTCGCGCAGTGTCCTGTGCTCGTCGTTGTCTAAAGTCTACACGTTGCTGTGAGAGTGTATCTGTTATCCGTGCGCTATTGCGCAATCATTGTTGAAATTAAAGTGACGTCAGTGGAAAAGTAGGATTCCGTGTCTCATCCTTCCCCACGAGCCGTGCGTCACATCAATTTATAAACTACAGTAGAAATTACATAAATAGTTCCAATACATTTATTTCCAAGAAAATGCTAAGGGTGGGAAATTTTATGGGAAATAATTATTTCTGGATTTTTTCCTTATTTTTGTTCTCTTGAGTTGAAGGTTGCATTTTTCAAATTTTTTCAGAGTAAGATTATGCATCTGCAATAAAAAAATGAATTTATTTTATTTATATAAATAAATATATTTATATTTTATTATAATGTTAAATTCTATAATATTCATAAATCATTGTATTCTCGAGTTCTGTTATTTTTGTATATGGGTGGTTGACATGACATGGCTTTTTTTTGGTCGAAAGTATACTTAAATTATAGAAAAATATGTAAAAAAAACTGTGGTGATATTGTTTAGAAAGTGCTGTTTTATATGGATTTACAGAGCATTCATGGGATTAACATTCCTTTTTTTCACAATTTTCAGCCAAACTAGAAAAAACTCATATGGAGTGACTGTCTCAAGCACATTTCACAAAGTTAGATTTTGAATTAAAACAAGAAAATTAATTAATTTTCTGTTTACTCAATAATATATTGATAACCCAGATGTCTACTTTTGAATCTGCTTGACTAAAAGTTCAGGCATAACATTTTAAAGCCACCCTTAACTAAAACATTTTGTCCCAAAAATGGATGTCATATGGTGTGACGCCATATTCCTTTTTTTAAACGGGCAATTGTTTGGAGACCTTTAGGGAGTGGGGGTCCTCCTTCTTTCAGGAGATAGAAGAAAGCCTCAGAGAGACACTGAAAGTTACAAAGTAAGTCATCGCTCTTCATGTTTTCAAAAAAATCAAGTATATCCAGCAATCCTGCTTCAGTTCCCGTCTTTTGGTGTGACACATATTACACAAAAATGCACAAATTAAATTGCTTTTCAGTCAGTATTACCTTTAAAACTATATTGTCACATTGTAGTTAGCATGGTTTTATGGTGTTAGCGTAAAGGCACATTGCTTAATGTCATGCTAAGTACATGAAACCTCATATGGTGTGATACATTATCATAAGGTGTGACAGGGTTTTCTTGTCACACCATATGATCATTTTGTCACACTATATGAAATGAACTGTGCATAAATACATAAATAATGGTCTTGATACATTTTTATAGTTAATATTTTGTTGAATATTTTATACTTTTAATATGTTTTGATAATATATGATTATATTATTCACATTTAATATCTACACCAACTCAATTTGGTGAATAACTGCTATCCCATTTTCAAGCTAAATCCATGTTAAACTACATAATTTTGTCACTCAAATGTTTCCTTTTATTTATTTAGTTTGAGGCAGATTTCATTAGATGACGAGTGATGGCACACTTAACAGATTTTAATGATACAATATCAGCTTGCTGTTTGATCATCATTTTACTTATTCTCATTGTTAAATTAATTTATGCATTAAATATAAAAAGGTTCAATGACTTACCAAAGATTATTAGAATTTGTGTAACCAATTTTCAGCAGATTAGAATAAAAAGTGTAACATCTAATGAATACAGTAAATGGATTAGTTAATGCCTTATAAGCATTGTTCACTACTTTGAGTAGAATTCACTGTTCTTCAACAATTTTGTGATTTAGCTGTAACTAAAAATGATTTCAGTCACTTGTCAAAAGTTTGGTTGTTTGATAAATGCAGATTTTTGCATACAGATTGCTGTGTGGCATGATTTATCATATGGCGTGACACCATGTAATTTGGTGTGACTGAGAATTTTGAAAAAAAATCAGGCTTTTTGATAATTAATCATAAACTCAACAATGTGGCTGATGGGGAATAGTGTCAGCAATAGTTACATGAATTTTACTTTTATAACAAGATACAAATTAATTTGAAGTATACTGAAAGATTATGAGTAAAAGTCTTCTTATGAGTGTGTGAAGTAAATTAAAACAAAAGGTAACATATTTGCACATGAGAAATGGTATACTTTTAAATAGTAATGATAAAGAATCAGGATAATTGACTTACATTATTACATTATATCCCTTTTTAATTCACAATAACATTCATGTCACACCATATGACTGTAACGGGGCTCGCGCCCCGGAGCGAGGAGACGGACACAATCGCTGAGAAGAGCGAGATTTATTAAAGGGAATACCATACTCGTCGTCACTTAGCCAGTCCGGGTCGATAACGGGAGGGCAGTCCGTAAAACAGGCATAGACAGGCATAACAAAACAGAAACACGAGCAACAGGCAAAGGAGCAAAAGAACAGGAATACACTACGGTAAATCGAAACAATGAAACATCCAACATCCAAAATATCAAAACACCAGACAAAGGACAAGGGAGACTCAGGGGCTTAAATACAAGGAATCTAACGAGGGGCAGGTGATGACAATGACACAGGGGTGTGGTAACAAACGAGAAATCAAAACCAACGAGCAGGGCGGGACAAACAGGCAGGGAACACGGACATGAGGGAACCCAGAGTGACAGCTACGAGAGGGGGCGTTGCCCTACGTGACAGAACCCCCCCTCAACGCGTGCCACTCCGGGACACGCAAGGGCAGACAGGACAGGGACAGCGGACACAGGACAGACCGGAGGAACAGACAAGGGGAAAGCAGGGCACGGAGACCGGGGCACGGCAGGGACAGGGGAACCAGAGACGGGCCAGGAGCCGTGCTGGGGCATGGCGATACAGGCAGGGACAGGGCGAGGCACGGGAGCAGGACCGGGAACAGACACAGGAGACGGGCCAGGGGACAGGGCAGAGGCATACACGGAGGCAAACACGGCTTGGACAACTGAGACAGGCACAGGCACAAGGTGGGTGACGACTTGGGGAACAGACACGGGGACAGGGACAGAGACAACACCACAGGAAACAGACACAGGAACAGGAACATGGACACGAACAGACACAACCACCGGGACAGGGACCAAAACAAAACCAGGGACGGGACCAGGGAGCAAGGGGAACACGGGCAACGGAACATAGGAGGCACATGGCGGAGCAGGGGGAACACCAAGTCCATGCCCAACAGGGGGCAGCACAGTCCCAAGGGCAACAGGCGGGGTCCGCTGGCGGGCAGCGGGGACAGGCGGAGTCCGCTGGCGGGCAGCGGGGACATGCGGAGTTCGCTGGTGGGCAGCGGGGACAGGCGGAGTCCGCTGGCGGGCAGCGGGAACAGGAGCCGGCAGGCGGGCAGCGGGAACAGGAGCCGGCAGGCGGGCAGCGGGAACAGGAACAGGCCCGGACCTGACGTCCTCGGGGGGCGGAGTCGCCGCACTGACGTCCTCGGGGGGCGGAGTCGCCGCACTGACGTCATCGGGGGGCGTGTCCGCCATACTGACGTCATCGGGGGGCGTGTCCGCCACACTGACGTCACCGGGGGTCCGAGCCGGCCACTCTTGGGTTGAGTGGCTAGTACTCCCCCCCAAAAAATTCTTGGGGGGCCTTCGGGGAGCGGCTTCCGGGAGGACGACGATGTCATGCGCTGTGGCGGCGGGGCTCTGAACCGGGGGCGTGGTCTTCCTTCCCCGGTCTGGTCTGCGCCTGGAAGAACATACAGACACAACTGCTTCTCGGTGGCTTTCATTGTGACTCCACCTCGTCGGAGGTATCGGGAGCTCACAATGGCTTTTGAGAGCCAACCGAGAGCCAAGCCAACGCTCGTCTGCACATTCATTCCGTCTACCCGAATCTCGCGCTACAGGTTGCTCCTCCCTGTAGCGTGTGTCGAGTCGGGCAGACACGTAGCGCTTATCAGGGAGCTCGTCGCTAAAGCTAGAAACCGAGAGTGATTTCGCCTTGTTTTTACAGCGACGAGACTCCCCTGTACCCACAGCGCAAGGGGAATTCCTGTCTCTGTTTCGTTCACGCTGTAATACCGGAGAGTCGAACCGAATTAAACCAGCCAACATCTCATTACAGCGATTGAACTTACCAGAGTCTCGCTCTCTCGCTGTGTCCTTGTAGGGTCTGGTGTTATGTAACGGGGCTCGCGCCCCGGAGCGAGGAGACGGACACAATCGCTAAGAAGAGCGAGATTTATTAAAGGGAATACCATACTCGTCGTCACTTAGCCAGTCCGGGTCGATAACGGGAGGGCAGTCCGTAAAACAGGCGTAGACAGGCATAACAAAACAGAAACACGAGCAACAGGCAAAGGAGCAAAAGAACAGGAATACACTACGGTAAATCGAAACAATGAAACATCCAACATCCAAAATATCAAAACACCAGACAAAGGACAAGGGAGACTCAGGGGCTTAAATACAAGGAATCTAACGAGGGGCAGGTGATGACAATGACACAGGGGTGTGGTAACAAACGAGAAATCAAAACCAACGAGCAGGGCGGGACAAACAGGCAGGGAACACGGACATGAGGGAACCCAGAGTGACAGCTACGAGAGGGGGCGTTGCCCTACGTGACAAAGACAAATTTAGTTACTAAGACAGTAAACTAGTGAATAAATGTAAAATTCAAGGAAAAATTTACAAGATACATATATATTTGGAAATATAAGAGTTGATAGAATATAACCCAGTGATTTACATGAGTTACATTTGAGATTTTTTTTTTTACTTTTTTTTTTGCCAAATATGTCAACCCCCCATATATTTGTTTATGTTAAATGCCTTCATCTTCTTAGTAGTCTCTTGGATCTGGTTTGTTCTCATGTTAGAGTCAGTACTACTGTTTCCTGTTTAGTAATTTAGTGTCTTCTTAGTGTAACCCTGGAGAATTCATCATTCTATCTGCAAGGTCAACTCCACCCATCTTAGAGTTGTATTGACGGATGATATTTGATCGCGAGATGGTCACATTGTTTCAGTTTTTTGTCCCATCTCTGGCAGTTGTCTGCCCACTCATGCTCAAATTGGTCCTCCTCATGCATAAACTGGGCTTGATTTGATATTAGTGAAGAAGACCTCCATCGCATCCCACACCCTTCCTTGGACTGTTCTTGATGGCTTGGTCCTGGTGTTGTCTCTTCAGGGTTTGAGATATCAGCCTGCTCTTGCCGTGTTCGAGAGTGACGTCTAGGAGTGCGTGATCTGGCAATGTCATGATCTGAACAATATTCCTCATATACATCATGGTGATGTGTATGTCCCCTGGTAAGCTGAGAGGGCTGTGGAATGGTGTCATCCCACCCACTACTGTCCTCCTCACTGCTGCTTGGCTCTTGTTGTGGGGGTTGATATTCAGTGTCCCCCACAATATCATCAGTGTCTGACAAATTTTCCACCTCTGAGTTGTCTCCAATAAGTAACTCCAGTGCTTGAGATAGAGAATAACGCACTGAAAAATAAAACATCAAGAGAAAAAAAATCTAATTAAAAAATATGTAGATTTATTTATAAAGCATGGTAAAAAAACTTTTTTTAACCTAAAACATCCCAAAATACTGTCATTGTTAACATATATGACGTCCTATCAACTGAACTAAGTTCGCAAGTCCACATGTAAGTCATGTTTAATTGTTAAAAGTTGCTAACTTTTGTAAAATTTGACATTCATAACAAACATTGAACACTTTTATACATATCAGAAAAAGAATCAGCCACAAAATCTGATCAATTTGTTTACCTGGTCGACGTTTGTATCGGGAGTTCCCATCCGAACTTTTGGGTGTATTGTCTGCCATCGTGAATCAAAATTGTAATGTGTTATACACTTCTGCCACCACTAAGGGGCAGTATAACGTCCTTGTAAGCGGACACCATTGTAGAGCAAAATTTTGCGCTGTGGTCTAGACCAGCGTTTCTCAACCGGGGTGCCGCGGCACCCTGGGGTGCCGTCTGTCTTCATCGGGGGTGCCGTCAAAATATTCTGATGTGAAATAAAAAACTATAGTTTTAAAATTTGAAGTTATTATACGCTTTAAAAATCATTAAAATGTATTTCATATGACCAGATCTCTCAAGTTTGGTGGGCGTGAGCTTTTTTTCAGGCGGGGGGGATTGGAATCTGTCGCGATGGTTAGTGTAGCGGCTGTGTGTGTGTGTGTGTGTGTGTGTGTGTGTGTGTGTGGTTGGGGAGCGGGCTAGCTAAAGTCTACCAAGAAACAGCGCGATCTATATTCTGATTGGTTCAACCTGTTATAATATACAACCGATGGATTGGCTGAATATGCTGCGGTGTGCGGCGATTAGATTATTTAAAAAATAAATTAATAATAATAATATTCAAGCGTGAGAAATTCCATGTGTGGCGTGAGAGCGTGTGAAATCGCTAAATATGCGTGAGTCTCACGCTCAAAGCGTGCATATGACCTGCATATGACCAAGGTCAGCACGTGATTACGCAGGTTTCCCACTGACTGTAAGTCACATTTATCTGCTCTCTGTCTTAATAATCACTTTTTTTGTGTTATGTTGGCCGGGAGATGGTTGCAGAGAGTATGTTTTCAGGGTTGCCAACGCTCACGCATTGAGCATGAGACACACGCATTTGACCGTTTTCACACGCTCTCACGGCACACTTCCGATATCTCAAATCCGAAAAAAAATCTTGTTTATTTATCTGATCCATATCTATGATTCAATGAGTTACTAGTTCGCTTTGGCGCCAACCACCCGCGATCGATAGATTGCGATATAATACTTAATTTGTGTCCATTTTACGTTCACACCCCCCCTCCCCCCGTCAACAACTTACGTCTCCACCCCCCCCACCCCCCAAAGCCTGTGTTTTTAACGCATTGTAAACTGGGGTGCCTTAAAATTTTGCATGCATATAAAGGGTGCCACAACTGAAAAAAGGTTGAGAAACACTGGTCTAGACAACCCAAAATGTTATGTCCACGCATGTGGATGGCAGGTCTAGTGTTCCGGGAATGTTCGTGGACATTCTTTTTTTTTTGTAAAAAAAGATTGATTTTTTTTAGGTTTTTTATAATGTTCGCAATAGGACATTCCTAGGCCATAAAGGACGTTCCCAGTAGGTCCCCTCAAAGTCCTGGCGGAACGTTCCTAAAGACACATTCACAGGACGTTTGGTGATGTCCCTGTATAGTCGTTGAATTACAATTATTTTTGTTACCTTTAGAGAACGTCCGGACATGGTCCCCCGACGGTTGTCATGGTGTGTGCGTGAAAGGCAGTCAGCTGATTTCAATTTATGTCACTAGAGGACATCTATACAAACCACCAGGGCCGTACTCAGACTTCTTAAATGATTTCACAGATTTTGCAGCAAATTTAGCAGTATGTTGTGACAAAATAATAATGGTAGGAGACTAACATATATTTTGAGAACGCGGAGGATCCACTGATAAGGGCTTTTACTTCTATATTGAACTCTGTCGGCATTATACAAAATGTAGTACGTCCTACACATAATCAAAACCATACCCTGGATTTAATCTTAATGCTGGTGTGACGCTGGCGTGCGGGAGGAAGGAGGAGACACGACGAGCGTCTGGCGATGAACATACGTTTATTCACACAAAGCTCAGCACAAACGGTGCAAGCACGCTGACGCTAGTGCTTACACAGGCATGAACTTTAGACAAAGACGAGCACAAGACACTGCGCGAACGCACATTAAATAGGTGAATTACACATACCCACGTGACCTCGAGACAAGGTACAGGTGATACCACGAACACGCTCACAGACGACCCACGCCCACGGAAGTACATACATGGACATAACGACACGCAGACAATGTAGCGGCACGCCCACAGGGAGGGGTCCGGAGCTGTCACCGTGACAGCTGGGTATTGACGTAGATAATATAATACACAATATATATACTCCCGCAAACCGTAGCAATCTCTGATCACTCTTCAGTCCAATTCGAGCTTCATCTTAAAATAAATACCCGCTTGTCTCCTCGGCAGTGTATAAAGCGCTTGATAAAATAATCAACAGCAACACAGTTTATTGAAACTGGGGGTGGGCATAGATATATATTTTTTATCTAGATTAATCTCACTGAAATCTTGAAATTAATTTAGATTATTCTAGATTAAAATGGCTCATTCAGAATATGCGTGCTACCCAAGTAATGACTAAAAGTCAGTTTATGAGATAGGGTTTCTTAATACAGAGGGTGCATTAGACCAGGGGCTCATCTCCTGTTTCCAAAATGCATCAATGACTGCTTGAGAAAGCTGTTCTACTTTGATACTTGAAGAAAAAAAACATGCTCAATAAAATTTACTAGTGGTCAATGGTTTATTCAGTTAAACATGAAAATAGTACTGTATGCCTACATACTTTAAGAGGGCATATTCAGTCAAACATGAATTTGCCTACATACCTACATACAAGCCTACATACAAGCCTACATACAGTACATTAAAGGGGGTTGATAACATGTTTATTCGGCTAAACATGAGATTTGAAATGTAAGCCAACATTTAGTACAAGGGCTTGATAACCTGTTTTCGGCGGTGGCGACTCTTCCGCTGGGCTGCATCAGTGCTTGACCCAGCGTCAGCAAAACG
This sequence comes from Brachyhypopomus gauderio, assembly GCF_052324685.1. Taxonomy (NCBI): domain Eukaryota; kingdom Metazoa; phylum Chordata; class Actinopteri; order Gymnotiformes; family Hypopomidae; genus Brachyhypopomus; species Brachyhypopomus gauderio. The sequence continues at coordinate 5,130,654 of NC_135216.1, forward strand.
GGTAAGCAAACAAGTGCTTTGCGTTTAAATGGTACTTCAGACTGGTAAAACTCCTACAATAAACTAATTCCGCGTTGCATAAGGTGCAAACAATTTTAGTCTTGTCAATGTCTCCATTAAGAAGCTTCTTAAAAATGAATTTTCCATGAAGCAAACCTAGCGGCTTTGTGGCTGCATCCATGTAAGCACATGTGCGATTTTGTTGTGGGTGGTAATTCACAGGTTTGAAAACACATTCTCGCCCCCTACTGTGCAATTTGGTTAGGAATATAACCGAGCTAAACTATCAAGGTGAATGTCAGCAGTTTGCTTACCTATTTTGACCCAGTTCCCAACCCAACTTTAAGAATAGATTAACAGCGATATTTTTTATATAGCCCGATAAGAGTATCACATTATCGAACGCCGATAACGGCCCACCACTAATTTAAACATGACATTTATTGTTTCAATAAAGGCAGACGGCTAAAGTACATCATTTGTTGTGCATGACTTCAATCTCAATCCTGTGTTGGGTACAGATATCCATGGTTGAGCAGAATTCCTTGAAGTCGTGATTGCTGGATGCTGGAATGTATTCTATTACAATAACTTGTTGATAAGGCAAATTGGAAAAAAATAAAAAAACTACTCCTGTTGTTGCTGGTTGGTACTTGTTCTACTATTATTTTTCTGTTAACATGTTCAATTCTAAAATTCTCTGCCAGGGCTTTTGATAACATTTATATTAGGGCTGCAGCTATCGAGCATTTCAGTAATCGAGTACTCTACTGAAAAATCGATTCGATTAATCAAGTAATCGGATAAAACAGAATTGCTTAGTTAAGGAGTAATTAAAAATACAAAATGTAACGTTCTACGCGGGGCAGAACAGGGAGGCGGACACAAACGCTGAGGAGAGCGAGATTTATTCAAGGAAATTCCATAATCAGGGTCGTAATAACTGGCGCAGGTCATATTGGGAGGGCAGTCCATACATGAAATATACACAGGCATGACACGAACAGGAAAAACAACAAGGCAGGCAAACCAGGGGAGAACAGGCAAAACACACGGAGGACGGGAAATACAAAAGAGCGAACTCACGTAATGACAATGAACAGGATTAAACAAAAAGACCGATACGGACATGGGAGACACAGGGACTTTTATACACAGAACTAAACTAGGGACGGGTGATGACAATGACACAGGGGCGTGGTAACAAACGAGGAATCATCAAAACCAACGAGCAGGGCGGGACAAACAGGCAGGGAACACAGACATGAGGGAACCCAGAGTGACAGCTACGAGAGGGGGTGTTGCCCTACATGACACAAAAGAGAAAACAAGACATTTCACTTAATAATGACTGACCAATCGGTTTCCTTTTTTAGATAAGTTATATTTTTAAATTCACAACATACATTTCCAAATTGTAAATGCAAATAGAATTAAATACCACAAGTAAATAAATTAAATTCAATTACTCTCAACTTGGAATTTCTTGTATCAAAACTACAGTATATTAGTCAATATAAATTTATATAGTCAATATAAATATATTAGTCCATTGCCTTTTTCCATGTCACATGTCACTGTAAAAAAAAAAAATCAGCAAATTAAAAAAAATTGTCAACTTATTACAAGTGATTTTTTGAGTAAATTGAACTTTTCACTCAAAAGTCTGCCCAACTCAAAATATAACGTTATATTACGAGTTCACTTAACTTAAAATATTTTGTCCATAGAATTAATTACAGGACAAAGCAGTGTTAGTTGGGAGAACAAAAGCTTTCACAACTTATAAAAATGAGTCCAGTCAACTTAATATTTTAAGACAAAGGCAATATAGTATTTTTATAGCAATAAAGAACACAATCCAACAAGATGAACATTAATAAAACATTTATTAAAGAGTATTACAAAATTTCACATTTCATTACAACATTAAAATGTACATAAAAGCAGCATCTATTAACATTTACGGCATTTAGCAGACGCTCTTATCCAGAGTGACTTACAAAATGTTCTTTGCATCCGATCACAGAATTCATCCTAGGTAATAGTACGGATAGGACAGAATTTGTCCTAGGTAAAATGTATTTCCGGGGGCGCGGCACTGCTGCATGACCCTGAGAGCTCGTGGCTAAATGTTTGTGGTGTTATAGTAGTAATTATTATTATTTTATTATTTATTTTTAGGGTTCACACACATAGTGTGGGAACCCTATTGTAATTGCTCGAGTTTTTCTTATTATTATTATTTTTCAGGCTGTAAAACGCATACTGCAGCCTAGACCGTAAGGCCCAGAAACACCAAACTTGGCAGACAGGTGCACCAGAGGTGCAATGAGGGAAACCCAGACAATGACCCACATTGGCCTGATGGTGGCGCTATAGCGCAGCATTTTGTGTTTTGGTCCATATCTCCTACACCGTAGGTCATAGAAACGAAACTTCTGATGGATTCCTTGGCTAAAACCAAACAAAAAAGCCTCAAGGACCCTTTAGCTCCGCCCACTTAGATTTCGAGTTAATTTGCATAATGTGCAAAATCGCACACATCTTTGGGCCCAAACTTGTCCCTGGATTTTTCACATACATGCACATATGTGGTATCAAAACGTTCAGAAGAGTCTGAACTTTAAAATCTATCCAGCAAAAATGCTAATTTCTTCACTACCTAGTCAGTATAAGCCAATCAAATGAGGGGGCGTAAATTCAATAGTAAATTTTGCGCATATGGAGCTCTAACTTAAGAAAACTTGCATGTAATGAGATGGCACTTCACAGACAGCTTCCCTGTGAGGGTCTGGGGCAGCTCGCAGAGGTTGCCATACCTCACCTGCTAGGGGGCGCTATAACATGCAAAAATTTGCCCCATGCACTCAGATTGGCCGATCCACATGAAACTTGACAGACATCATCTATGGGCCTCTGGAAACCAGGTCCTAAAGCAGACATGCCATACTTCCAAAATGGCTGACGTAATCGGCCAATCAGTGATCAGCACGCGTTTGACAGGCTTACCATTGGTCGATCTGCACGAAACCTCTTGGGTGTGGACAAGTGCACGCCCCCCATGACATAATCCAGCCGGGTGTCGATTGGCCACTGGGGGGCGCTATTGCAAAAAAAGCAAGTATATCCCCTACATAATTCCACTTGGGAACATGCAATTGGACTCTTTTGATTCCTTGCAGTAGTGCGAACAACTTTCCCATTACATGTCCTATTAAAAAATGCACAGTTTATTTACAGTTAATAATAGTTTGAAATCATCACTTTTCATACTGCTCCTAGGATTTTCATACTATCATGTCAAACAAAGTGTTATAATACTCTACAGAGTGTGAAATCAAAAAACAATCCAAAGATTTTGGATTTGAGGACACTTATACCTGCTAAATATTTTTTTAATGGACAGCATCGATACATATAATATTCATATTCTTAAAGCTCTTTCATATTTTATCCAATTCTGACCAAAATGCACAAGCCCATTCAGAATCCCATCCTGAACAAATTTGTCAAGTTTCATCTAAATCGGTTATCGTATGGCTCTACAGTGCAGTATTATTTACAATGCATAAAAATGCATGTAAAGTCCCTCTGTCACCTTCTCCTTCTCACACGCACGCAAGCTGAAACTCACACACACACTCAGTCTCTCTCACACTCTCACCCACATTCCCCCTCCCATCTCTGTGCCCTAAGTAAACATTGCTCTGGCTACCTAGATCTCTCTGTGTCTATTAACCAGGCACACACACATACAGGCGCAAGCAGGCCTTCCTATAGCATTCACAATGACACTTCCCTAGCCATACCCACCCATATCTCAGTGACTAACACATGCTCATACAAACTGATATTTGGCTTCTTTTTTGTCTCTCTCTCACACAAACACACAGACACACACACCTTTATACCTATATGTATGTATTGTCATAGTTTGAGTACACTACCACACACACACACACACACACACACTTCTACCTAAATGTATGTAAAGTTTGTATGCATATCTATAGTATATGTATAGTATATGTCAGTCATGCCAGTGATGTCAGTCATATCAGAAATGCCAGTCATGTCAGTTACATCAGTCATGTCAGTCATGCCAATCATTTCAGTCCAGTCATATCAGTCATTTCAGTCCAGTCATATCAGTCATGTCAGTCAAATCATCAAATCATTACAGTCATGCCAGTTATGTCAGTCATGCCAGTCATGTCAGTCATGTAATGCCAGGCTTTGCAGACTACATTCATACTTTGAATACACGGGCAGTCATGTTAGGCGTGCTAGGTGTACAAGGAGTGAAATAACAAAACATAGTCTCTGGCTCCCTCAATCTCTCTCTGTCTGTAATATAGAGGCCCAATCATGTATAGACAAGTGCAGGCCTTCCTTTACTGTTCACATAGATGCAGCCCTAGCCAGATGTGCTATTTTTGTGTCTCCCTTTCTGACACACGCAGATGTCATCACACTCTATCTGTAGAGCACACACTGACCAAACCCAAACAGCTTCTTTTCACTTTTAGGTCTAAAGGACCTTTTGGGCTTCCTTTTGCCTATTGAGGCCAAAATGCCTATTGGTGTGTGAACCCGCCAATCGCCGCTTGCGGCTATATTTTATTATTATTATTAGTATTTTTTTCTTTTTTCTTTTCTTTGGTTTTATATATTGGTTTGATATATTGGTTATGGATCCTTTTAGAATGATGCTGGCCTTGTGCCTCTGTGGGTTTTTAGTGGACAATGCGTGCGGATTAACTATTACGGAACAAATCACATACACTCGGGAAGATCTGCTTTCTCTTCGTTTTGCGAAAGCAACTGGCCCAAGTACAAGTGGAATACCAGAGGATTGCAGCAGGCAAATTCGGAAAAGTCGCCGGAGGAAAACGCGTGTTGGAACAAAGAAAAGGGGATCACGAGGTGGGGTGAGAGAAAGACTTCGGAGACGCGGCGAGCGGTTTCCCTTGCCGGTGATCACTCTTTCTAATGTGCGATCGTTGCATAACAAAGTGGAGGAACTCTCGGCGAAAGTGAAGTATGACAGAGAATTCAGGCAGAGCAATCTCTTGTGCTTCACTGAGACATGGCTGAGGAAGGAGTCGAACGAGGTGGCTCTGTCTCTACCCGGCTATACTATAATCCGAGCGGACAGAGATCATGGTACATCACTGAAATCTGTCGGAGGCGGTTTATGTATGTATGTGGATAATAATTGGGCCACTAACTTTTGTGTACGAGAGCAGTTATGCTCGCCCGATCTTGAGATACTTACGGTGTCCTTTAGACCCTTTTATCTCCCCCGTGAGTTTGGGCAGGTGACTGTAATTTTGGTTTATGTGCCTGGTCCGGATTATGAGGGAGCAGCTCTCAGAATTATGGAAAGTTATAACAGTGCCCTCTTACACTCCGCGAATCAACCTGTTTTTATTTTGGGTGATTTTAATAAATGTGATCTGTCTGTATGCTTGCCTAATTTGCATATGTATGTGGATTGCCCGACTCGCTTAACACGGACATTGGATCAGTGCTATGGGAACATTTTGGAGGCCTATAAGTCTGTGTGCCGACCACCTCTGGGTAAGTCAGACCATAATGTTGTGCATCTTTTACCAAAGTATAAAGCAAAATTGAAGCAAAGTAAGCCACTAACAAAGACTGTTAACTTATGGACTGAACAAAGTATAGGAAAAATGAGGGATTGTTTGGAAGACACGGATTGGCAGGTGTTCTTTGATAACTGTTGTGATGAACATGAATTAACTGACACCATTGTTTCATATATTATATTTTGTGAGGGTAACGTAACTGAGAGTAAGGTAATTAAACTGTTTCCAAACAATAAACCATGGCTAACAAGCGAATTGAAGGACTGTATAAAAGAGAAGAAAATTGCTTTTAGGAATGGAGATGGGGAGGTGGTTAGGGAGAAAACCAGGGAACTTCGTGGGAAGATTAAAAAGGCAAAACTGGAATACAAGGATAAGATTGAGAAACAGTTTTGTTCAGGCAATGCCAGACAAGCTTGGGTAGGTCTGGATCAGATGATGGGTAGGACAAAGAGGGTAACACCTAATCTTACGTGTGGTTCGCTGCTTGTGGATGATTTGAATATATTTTATAGTAGGTTTGATATAGGAGATTTTAAAATACAGTGTGAGGGGGTTTTGAGTAGTATCCCTTCATATTCACCAATAAAATTGACAGAGAATGAGGTTGCAACCAGTCTTAACTGTGTACAGCCTAGGAAGTCTCCAGGCCCAGATGGCCTTGGCGGTCGTGTAATTAAGGCTTGTGTCCATCAGCTGAAAGGAGTCTTTACTCAGCTCTTTCAGCGTTTATTAGATAAAGGTGTTGTCCCACATTCTTGGAAATTGACTAATATTATGCCTCTGCCTAAGAAAGTTGGGGCATCTGCTTTTAATGATTTTCGGCCAGTAGCCCTGACCTCTATTTTGTGTAAAACAATGGAAAGGGTTGTTAAAAAGCATCTCATATCCAGCATAGAGAGTGATCTTGATCCACTTCAGTTTGCGTACAAGAGTCAGAGGAGTGCTGAGGATGCTATTCTTATGCTCTGTGATAAAGTAAGTTGCCATCTCCAGCAGCCAAAGGCCTACGCTAGAGCCCTTTTTGTAGATTTTAGTGCGGCATTTAATACAATGAAAACATATATTTTATTACAGCGTTTGGTAGAACTAGAGGTAAATGGTGGTATCATCTTATGGATTAAAGACTTCTTGACTGACCGCCCTCAACGTGTGAGCTTGAATGGGTCAGTATCAGATTGGATGGTTGTAAATAGTGGTGCACCTCAGGGATGTGTTTTATCCCCAGTGTTGTTTTCTATTTATACAAATGGTTTTAGAATTTGTGAATCTGGTTTTTACTTATTTAAATACGCAGATGACATGGCACTCCTCGGTTTATTTAATGGGAAGGAAGGCCATGATGGGGGACGGTTTCAGGAGCATGTTAGTGCTTTTCAGGAGTGGTGTGAGTTGAGTAGGTTGGAAATTAATGAGGAGAAGACAAAGGAGATGATTTTTCATAGGAGAGGCCACAGTGAATCCCAGCCTCTGGTGAGTATCAAGGGGAAGGCAATAGAAGTAGTCAGTTGTTTTAAATATCTGGGCACAGTTTTGGACAGTGGTTTGGCCTTTGAGGGAAACTGTGAGTTTATTTATAAGAAAGCTCTGCAGCGTATTTATCTCATCAAAAAACTGTGCGAGTTTGAGGTTAGTCCAAATATTGTGGAACTAGCATATCGCTCTTTGGTCGAAAGTGTACTGTGTTATAATGTTACAGTCTGGTTTGGGAACCTGAGCTGTAAGGGCAAAGGGAAGCTTATGAGAATAGTAAAATTAGGTAGTAAACTAGTAGGAAGAGGACAGAGACTTATGAAGGATCTTTATAGGGATCGTGTGCAAAGGAAGGCATTTAAGATTATAAAGGATCCTCTACACCCAATGAACTCACAATTTGAACTGCTGCCATCAGGTAGACGGTATAGAGTGCCAAAAGCTACTAGGAATATTTATAAGCGAGCTTTTTTATCAAATGCTGTAGAAATTATGAATGAATGAATGTTTTTTTTTTTTTTTTTTTTTTTTTTTTTTGTTATATGTTAAATGTTATATGTTGTGGGGTGTATGCCATGAGTGATCAAAGATGAATTTCCACACTGTGGACAATAAATGTTATTCTATTCTATTCTATTCTATTTAAGATACCATTGAGTCAGACTACTACTAACTACCAGTGCCGTTTTAAGGTATTTGGGGGCCCCAAGCAAAGACACCAACCGGGGTCCCCCCCAACCTAGGTATGGGATTACCCGGGACTAGGGTTGCTAGGTCTGACAAAAAACAAGGACACTGTCATACTGACACAGCGAGAAATCGTGGATCGTGGTTTTAACTAACCTAGTTTTTTTCCGGGACTGATTATTAAAAAGAAGAAAAACCGGGACAGCCCGGGAAAACCGGGACAGGCACGTGAAAACCGGGACAGTCCCGGGAAAACCAGGACAGGTGGCAACACTACCCGGGACGTATATATTGTTTTTAGCCTACCTGCTGCTAAATTACACCATTTGGACAGGTAGGCCTAATTTATCCAGTGTAAATCATCACTTACCACTGTCTTGTGTTTTTTTGTGTTCCTCTTCCTTCTTTTGTTTTCTCTTTTGGCTTCCTGATGGATCAATTCGCTTCATGGTTAAGTTTCATATTTGCCGGCATCTAAAACTTGGCTGTCTGCCAGGACAGTGTCTGCCTGCCTTCAGCAGCTGGTGGGAGGGGCCCCCTTGAGGGGGATTCTGAGAACAGTGTCATTGCTCATGACTTTGAGAATGTAAAGGGGAGCTCACACAGTTTGTTGCTGCATTTAATTCTTAACCTGTTGTTGTCTGGGGGCCCCAGGCCAGCTTGGGGCCCCAAGCAATTGCCTGGTTTGCCTGCCCCATCGCGACGGGCCTGCTAACTACAGGTAGTGATGCCACCTGTCCCGGTTTTCCTGAGACTGTCCCGGCTTTCGCGTGCCTGTCCCGGTTTTCCCGGGCTGTCCCGGTTTGTCCTGATTTTTCTTCTTTTTAATATTCGGTCCCGGCAAAAAAACTAGGTTAGTTCAAACCACGATTCAGACTGTCTCTGCTCACTTTAAATGTGTTTTTTTCGCTCGCTGTGTTCATTTTCAACCCCTCCTGTAGAGTGTTACATTCGCCGCCACCCAGACCCCCCCCCCCCCGCTCAACAACTTACGTTCGCCACCCCCCCCCTCAACAGATTACACTCGCCACCCTGTGTCAGTATGACAGTGTCCTTGTTTTTTGTCAGACCTAGGTGGCAACCATAACTACAGGAGTCAATGTCATTACCTAGAATTTTGCAAGTTACACGTTTGCCAAGAAGCACAAATAACCATAGACAGACATACAATATTAAAAATATCAATGATGAGAGAACTGCTTAAATATTTACATATTACAGTGTCACGGAAACGTTCATATCGAAACACACAGCAGGACACTAAAGCCTAAAGTGAAGAACATTCACTCAGAATTCATTATAGCCTATGTGTTAATTTAAGCGGCGCGGGGCAGGAGACCTCTTTTCACTGCCGGTGGTTGCTAGCTAGCCTGCTAGCTAAAGTCGCAAATGTGAGGACCGTCTATGGTTTATTTTTCCATTTGCTTTGTTGCTACATCAGAATTAGGACGTCTACAACATCTCGAAATGATTGTTTGACAATAATGTCCTTTACTTATACACTACCAGGCTTATGTAAGAATGTCTGCATACATTTAGAACTATGCTAACACTGCTACATCTTAACTGCATTGGCCTTTAGTGGAAACGAGACCATTAACACACATTAAAACTTTGTTGAAAGTGACTTATTTGAAAATAACATTTTCTATACCTGTTTATACAAGACCGCTGGGTATATAGTCATATATAAGTGTTATTTGGCTTATGATATTGAAACATTTGATTTTAACCTCAAGAATTACTTTGACCCTTTAAGTATACAATCTTGAGAAATGTGAAAATAAAGTAAATTTATCTGCAACATGACTTACTACTGAAAATGTACTCCATACTGTAACGCTGGGTGTGGGCAGAAGGACGAGACACGGATCCTTCTTTTTGCAGCCAACGTCACTGCTTTTATTTAACATAAGCGCAAGACAGCGCACACAGAAACACTTCTACGAACACGTAACGTGGAGAATCAGACAACGACAAGCACAAGACACTGCGCGAACGCACATTAAATAGACAGGCAACATGAGCCCCGAGTGATTACGAGATGTTCCACAGGTGGGACGGATGAACACACACAAACAAACCACACCCACGAGAATCCACTGACGCAGACGGCAAGACGCAGACGACGTAAACACACGCCCACAGGGAAGGGTCCGGAGCTGTTCCGTGACACATACCTCGTGCGGTTGCGGTAGCTAAAGGACTTGCAAACGTGCATAAGCTCCTGCACAGCCGGGAAACCCCGTAGCAAATGCTACTAACTTGAAGTGCGCATCATTAAACAAGTTAGTACAGTGGACAAGAAACGTAAAATAGTAAGTTACATCGACAAAGGAAAATAAGTTAGGAATACGTTGGATCTGAATTTGTTGAAATTACTTAAGATGATATGTGAACTTTTTTTTTTGTTCAAATTACATTCTTACTTTAGTTTCGAGAACTAAACAAAAGTTGGATTTTTTACAGTGTGGGCTTGCTGTATGAGGTATTTAACAAGTGACGGTGCATGTTGACAGGGCAGTGAACTGGGTACACTGTACTGGGTATAATTTGTTGTAATACATTAAACACTTTGCAATGTATAAGCCTTTTCCATGTCAAAGATGTCAGTGGAAACAAAATTCAAAAACATCAACTGAGCCTGAACCTGACAAGGTTCCGGCTGCCTCTGGCTGATCAATAGCGCTGGAAACAGATGGAGTATTTTGTGCTTTTTTTTAATATTCTTCTGCTATGAGAGGTTTTACAGCAACGTCTTACAATAGCCTGGTGACAGAAGCCCAGTTTTATATTGTTGATCTAAAAGAGCAGCCAGCATCATGGCAAAAGTACTGCTCTAGTGTGTGTCTACTATTTAAAATATGTGATGCTTAAAAGTATGGGCTTGGAAAAGGTTAAATCTTTCTCATAAGGATGTCTCCCCAGTACCAGTAAGCCCTGTATGAGCACCTTCATGTACGGAAGTGTTTAAGCCCAATTCTCCTCCAGTCTTTGTGTAACGCCAGGTACTCAGATCGAGAGTAAAGATCCATAAGCAAATTTAAACCACAGCTTTTTAATAGTGGAACAATTTAAAGAGCAGTGTATAAAGTCGACAGTCCAAGTTGGCAACAAGATAACAGACTGGGATGAGGTACCAGAGGGTGAGGCAGTAGAGAGAAACACTATGTAGAGGTCAATGGTCAGTAACAGAGAGAGCAATCCAGGAAGCAGAAAGAGTCACAAGAGGGGTGAGACAAAGGCAGAAGTCAAAGACAGGCAGTAATACTATCAACAGATAGGCAAACAAATTCTCATTTACAGGGTTGCCAACTGTCACGCATTGAGTGTGAGACACACGCATTTGACCGTTTTCACACGCTCTCACGCCACACTTCCGATATCTCACACCGAAAAAAAAACTAAGTTTATTTACCTCTGATCCACATCTATGATTCAATGAGTTACTAGGTCCAAGTGAACTTCAAAAGTTGGCAACCCTGCATTTATCAAATGCTATGTATGATCAGGAATGAGTAGGCAATACTTCACAATGGGATGCTGAAGCAGGCAAGTATAAATTGGAGACATAATCAGCTATAAAGCAGAACAGCTGAAGAGTGAAGTCTGGTGAGGACCTCTGTCTGTGGGCTGGGGCAGTGAGAACGGATCTTTTCCGAGATCCCTCTGACCCTGCCACTGAACATTTGATATCAGTTGATAGATTAGCTTGATCCCTATATTTAGAGAAAATGAAGTCGCAGATTATTTCCCCAATGATTTATCGTATAATGATGACTCTGAATTCCACCCCAGCCAGACAATTGTGGAATTTGCCACAGGAAAGACATGGTGTATTGCTCTAAATAATACTACTTTTGACCAAATAAAAAAAACACATTTGTTTTCAGTGCTATTTACTTGGACTCCTTTCCATGCCCTCTTTCTCTCACACACACAGCCCAATCTCTCTCTCTCTTTCACTCTCTCGCACACACACACACACACACACACACACACACACACACACACACACACACACACACACACACACACACTCACACACACACACACACTCTCTGACCAGACCCCAATCACCCCTTTATTGGTTTATGTCATTCATTTTTATCTCATTTCATGTTTGACTCCTTGTGTTTGCAGCCCTATGTAAGCCAACAGATTCTGTGTTGGTGTTGTGTACTGTCAGCTGTGCACTGTCACTCAGAGCTGTTTCTGCTGGCTTTTCAGCTACTTTATGTATTTTGTCATGGGCAGTAAAGATCCTTTCTGTATATCTTGCAAATCTGTGCTTTCACAGTAACTATGGAAGATTACAGTGGTTCAGCACTTTCTGTCAGATGCTGTTATATGAAAAGATAGCAACCTGTATTAAAATAAAATAAAAAAAATCATATTACTGTGTGAAGCACAGTACAAGGGAAGGGAACATAAGACAAGGAAAGCCAAGTTAATTTGTATAGCACTTTTCATATACTATAGCAATTCAAAGTCCTTTACACAAATATCTAAAAAACAAAGCATTAAAAAACAAAGTCTATTACATCTTGATATGTAACACATCAAAAAGCCTTAACAAAAATACAAGTAAAAGTAGAGTAAATCAGGATTAGAAACAAAAAATAAGTATTACATTAAGTATTATATTAAATAAATGATATGAAATGGATAGGAAATGCTAATGGTTCAAGTAAACATTAAAGTTTAAACAGTTTTGTAATAGATTTTGTAATATACATTCACTACATAATTGCCTTTTCAGCCGCTCATATGCTCATCATTCTAAGTATAATATATTTCTAATGTTAATGGACTAGTGTATTTTTACTACATACAAACATTGATATTTACACATTTCTTATTCCTATATATTTAGAAATTTATATTTGTATTAAATAATTGAATAAAAGAATACATTTAATAGATTTCAAGAGAGATTTTATGTATCACCTCAGAAAGATCTTCACAAAAACGTACAAGAGTGAAATACAATTAAACATAAAAAGTGTGAAGATGAAATATAATTTTTTTAAACTATCAAGTAAATGATGAAGCATATTTATCATGTTATTATTGATGAGAGCATAATGTCAAATGCTTAAAACGGTAATGAATTAAAATGTTCCTTTTTAATATTGTATAAATTGTTCAGATTATTCATTTTTTATTAATTTGTTAATGTATTTTGTCTAATCTGATGTTCTGATCTTAGCTATACAATCCCAAAGCATTGATATCGGGATTGAATACTGTTCGGAGGTCTACTTTATTTCAGATGTTCTGTTGCAGTGGCTTCCTTACAATGCCTACTGCAGAACAAAGGAGGTGAAAATATAATAATCTGTAATAATACACAGAGCACATTATTTTTTTTTTTTTATAATTTGTTTTTATTGTTATTTTTTTATATTCAATAGAAGGGAACATAGATATCAGCAACAATAACAAAAAGAAAAGGCAGATCAGGAGAAGTCAGGGACCATTATCAAAGAGTTGAAATGCTTTCCACATACATGCATATGTAAAGAAAAAGAGTTACATTGTGCTATATATCTGTTGTCTTTTTTGTCCTCAGCAAGGTTACATAGCTGCTAATACAGGAGGGTTATTAGCAATTACAGAGTGGTAAAAAAGGAGAGGGGGGGACCCTCATACACACATATACGTCCACACACGTGTGGTCAGAAAAACAACAATATTACATGAGAAGGTATATCATTTCAAAGCCAAGTATGATGTCCAGTTTCTCCAGTACTTTTCACATCTGTTAGAGGCGTGTCTTAATGAGAAAGTCATTCTCTCCATAGCATAAATCTCCTGAATAATTTCTACCCACTCAGAGAGAGTTGGGGATTCTGTGCTTAGCCATCTCCTAGTTATTGCTTTTTTACTACCTGCTAATAGAAGTTGTAAGAGGTATCTATCCTGTTTTCTCACTCCAGCTGGTATGTTTCCCAAGTAAATGACACTGAAATCAAAATCAAGTTCAAGATTAAGTATTGCTCTGATCTCCTTTACCACCTTTACCCAGTAAGTGGAAATGTTTGGACATTCCCAGAAAATATGAAAATGACCTGCAGACATATTACCACACATTCTCCAACACCGGCCATGTATTTCATTGTTACTTTGTAATTTTTTAATATTCGGGGTTATAAACCATCTTAAAGTGTTTTTCCAGGTAAATTCTCTCCAAAGACCTGAGCTAGAGGTAGTAGACATTGTCCTGCATATGTTTAGCCAGTCATCCTCAGCTAACTTTATATTGGCTTCTTTCTCCCATCTTGACTTAACGTACATTGTGGAGAGACCCCTTTCCAGCTGTAGAGATGAGTAGATTCTTGAGATTAATCCTCGGTTGGTGTTCCCTTTGTATGAGTCAATAAATATCTTAATTAAAGTCATTCCTTTTTCTCCCACCGTTTTGATGTTTTTGTTAAAGTAAGATCTCAATTGAAGATATCTAAAGAAATCCTGTTTCTCTAAATTATATTTTTTTGTAAGTTGTCGATAGGTATTTAAATCTTTTTTGGCGAATATTGTACAGTATGAAGTTATGCCTTTATCCATCCAATATTTAAATCTGGTGTCCAATTTAGCTGGTGTGAATTCTGTGTCATATGTTATCCAACGTAAACTTCGTGCATTCCTTTCAAATTTCGAATCTTTAATTTCTTTATACCAAATATTTAGAGGGACAGCCATCCAGCCGGTAACCTTATCCAGGTATTTCTTTAAAAGGTTTTTATCACCTAGTATAGATGGCAGGGGTATATTCAATTGGCTTTGTTCTAAATCCTTCCATTTTGCATCATGTTCCGGATCACACCAACATACCAGAAAACGTAACTGTGCTGCTCTATAATAGTCTTCTAAGCAGGGTAAGGCCATTCCACCCTGTTCCCTGGGTAACTGTAGTGTCTGTAGCCTAATTCTTGGTTTTTGTTTTCCCCAAATAAAGGTTGAGATCATTCTTTTCCACTCATGAAACTGTTTGAGCGGTATTTCCACCGGTAATGATTGAAAAAGAAAAAGCATCCTAGGTAATATATTCATTTTTATAACATCTATTCGGTTGGACATATTCATTGGTAATAATGACCAACGATGTAAGTCTGCTTTGATTTCAGCTGTTAGTGGGGTATAATTATGCAAATAAATACCAGATAGGTCCTTAGGTATTCGCACACCTAGGTATTTAATTATGATACTTTCCCATTTAGATATTTGCCTTTTGTGAACTTTTTCCTGTGGGTTATAGTTAAAGGTAAGAGTTTGAGTTTTATGTAAATTTAGTTTATAGCCTGAATATGTTCCGAATCTTTTAAGCAGAGACAACAATTTAGGTAAACTTGCTTCCGGTTTAGTCAGGGTCAAAAGTATGTCATCTGCATAAAGACATATTTTATATTCTGTATTCATAATCAACACGCCTGTTATATCTTTATCCTCTCTAATTGCCTGTGCTAAAGGTTCGATAAAAAGGGCGAAAAGTGTGGGGCTAAGCGGGCATCCCTGTCGACATCCCCTTTCAAGAGATATTGTTTTGGATAGATTCCCATTTATTTTAATTCTGGCTGTTGGAGAGCAATATAGGCATTTCAGACAATTAATCGTTTGATTATCAAAACCGAATCGTTTGAGAGCTAAATACAGATATTCCCATCGAACTGAGTCAAACGCCTTCTCGGCGTCCAGACTAAGAGCCAAAGATTCAGCTTGGCTGTTTCTCATATGGGCGATAAGATGAAGAGCACGTCTCACATTGTCCTGGGTATGTCTGTTTTTTACGAAACCCGTTTGATCTGTATCTATCAGGTCTGGGATGATATCTTCCAATCGTGCTGCTAGTATTGATGCAAATAACCTGTAATCTATGTTAAGAACAGAAATAGGCCTATAAGAACCACATTCTGTTTTATCTTTGCCTGTTTTGGGTATTACTGAGATCACTGCTTGTCTCCAAGACAAAGGGGGTTCTCCCCCCTTAAGAACATAATTAAAGCAGTCATTAAGTAACGGTATTATTATCTTTCTAGAGGTTTTATACCATTCCGATGGGTAACCGTCGGCACCTGGCATTTTATTAGTTTTCAGTCTTGATATAGCTTTACCTATTTCTTCCTCTGTTATCTCCTGAGTTAATATTCTATTTTGTTCAGTTCCTATTGATGGTAGATCTAAAGACCTCAAAAACTGTGACACGTCTTGTAATTCGGCTGCTATAGGTTGGGCATACAATTTTGTGTAATACTTTTCAAAGGAGTGTTGTATATCTTCCATTTTGTCACATAATTTGTTAGTCTGGGGATCTTTTACTTTCCGTATAAATCTTTCTGCTTGCTGCTTACGTAATCTCCACGCCAATAACTTCTTAAATTTTGGGCCATTCTCATAATAGTTTTGTTTAATTAGTTTCAATTTCTGCTCCATTTGATTTTCATATAAATTATTTAGAAGTTGCTTTGTATTTTGAATCTGGTTTAAAACATGGATTTCATTATGTATCATATGTTTACTTTCCAGGTGTTTTAATGTTTTAGTTAGGTCTCTCATTTGTTTTTCTTTTTCCTTTTTCCTGCGAGCTGTCCACATTATAAGTTTGCCTCTAATTACAGCTTTTGCAGCGTCCCACAACACGCTGGGCGCTACCATTCCATTGTTGTTATTAATCATATACTCTTCAAATTCTTTCTCTATATATTTTAAGAGTAGAGGGTCGTTCAGAAGGCTAGTGTTAAGTCTCCATAGGGTCTCTTTGGGTTTGTTGTCTAAATGTAATGTTAAATATACACCTGCATGGTCAGAGATGTCCCTTACCCCTATATCACAGCTCTGAATCCTGTGTCTCTCTGAATCAAACATAAAAAAATAATCAATTCTTGTGTAGATAGAGTGTGCATGGGAAAAAAAAGTAAAGTGTTTATCACGTGGATGGAAATCCCTCCAGACATCTACTAAGCCAGATTCTTTTAGCAATTTATTAATATATGTTGCAGCAGGGTTAATCTTTATTGTTTTACTTGAGGAATCTAATGAGGGGTGCAAATGGATATTCCAATCACCCCCGCATATCAGCACCCCTGATGTTTCCAAAGATATTGAGTTAAAAATATTTTTAATCAGCCGTTTATCACTGCCTGGTGGTCTGTATACATTCAGCAGTGTAACTTCTTTATGATCAAGAAATCCTTTAACCATTATGTAACACCCCTCTTTGTCAGTAATCTGTGAGGAAAACTGGAAATTTATTCTGTTTGAGATAAGTATAGCTACCCCCCTTGTATGTTTATTTCCAAAAGAAGAGTAATATAGGTTCTTAAACCCCATTTTCCGCAGCTTCTCATGTTCACTATTTGAAAGATGTGTCTCTTGCCAGAAAATGATGTCTTGTTTTTCTTTTTTCATTTTAGATATGGCCTTGCTCCTTTTTATAGGGTTATGTAACCCATTTACATTGAGAGAAATTACTTTATATTGTTGATGTTGCATTTCACTTCAAAAAAGAAAAACTCTTCACCTAAATATTTAAATATCACATGGTAACCTAAACAACGAATCTGCCCAAAAAACAAAAGGAAACTTAACTTGCAAACAGTCATATTTAACAACGGTGACCTCCATCTTCGAAGTGTGAACTCAACTTCTAAGTTAGGAAGGGAAGCCCTTAGAACTAAAGGGGCCCTACCTAGTGCAACCTGGTGTTTCTGATCACTTGGGATCAGAACTGTGCACATAGAACGCGGATATCAATTACCAGACATACGGTCGGTTTTAAGGTTCTAAGCTTACAACAGGAAATTTTCCGTATCTTTTAAGAGCTACTTATTGTTGTTACCGGACTTTTCTTTTATTCCTCTCTCTTTTTTTCTTTTCTTGGAAACCAATCAGTCCGTCGTGTTAGCGGGTTTTTGTGTTGTGTCTCCGCAGTGACGAAATCCTTTTAACTTCTCCCGAATGTGCTTCAGACGGGCTTCGCGGTGTCGACGTGATGTTCCGCCCGCAGCTTCCCATGAAAGTTGTGTCATTCTCGTCGTAAGAGTACCTCGCTCTGGGGGCTCCGCATCCAGGGAGTCCATTCCCCTACTCTTCAAATCCTCTCTCGCCTCTGGTGCGCTGTTGTAGATAACTGGCCCGTTGTCAAAAAAGACCCTGAGTTTCGCAGGGTAAAGCGTCTGGAAGCGGAGTCCCTTTTCTTTAAGCGCTTTTCTAATTGTGGAAAATGCCTTTCTTTTCCTGAGTATTTCGGGAGGGTAATCTTGCTCAAAAAACACTCTTTTGCCTCTGTGGTGTATCTCTTTCTTTTTCCAGGCAGATCGAAGAACCATTTCTTTTGTTTTATACTCCTGGAAACAGATCACTATAGACCTTGGGTTAGAACCTTGTGGTGGTCTAGGTCCAAGGGATCGGTGGCAGCGCTGTATGTCGAGGGTAGCGTTGGGAGAAGATAACTCTGTTGTGATAAATTTTTTTAGAAATTCCTCCATATTATCTCCCTCTGCTCCCTCCTCAATTCCGTGTATCCGTATGTTATTTCTGCGTGAACGCGCCTCCAGCTCTGTTAGCTGCGCTTGAGTATTCTCTTGGAGCTCTAAAACATGAGAGAGTACCTGCTTAGCTTCGGCGCTCCACTCTTCCATTTCAGCTATTCGCCGCTCCGTCTCCTCAACTCTGCCAGTTATTTCTTTCAGATCAGATCCGATAAAGTTCAGCTTCTGGTTGACTTCCTCTCTAAAGTCCACCAGTTCCTTTTTCAACAGTCCCACCACTTCGCCAAGCTCTTTTTTCATGTCCGAACGGATCCCCTGTATCTCGCTAATGATATTAGCTTGAATAGCCTCCATAGCTTCGTGTCCGGTAGGGTTGCTAGCGTCGTCGCCAGCCTCTTCGTTTTCATTCGAGGGTTTATCGTCCATCTTAAGGTTTTGTTGCAAATTTCCTCTTGTCTTTCTTTTATGTCCCCCTTCCATGACATAAGGTACACTTTTCGGCTTCAATACTCAGTATTTGTTAGAGGGGGAATAAGACCGTCTGGGAGCCTCAAACTTAGGCTGCTACTTGTGTCTGCGCCATACCGGAAGTCCAGAGCACATTATTTTTATTAGTTTTTCACTCACATATTTTGTGTTGTCAGTTACTACAATCAATTGAATTGGTGACAAATTCAAGGAAACATCTGTCTGAAAAACAGTAAAGTTCATAAACACAGAAAAATGAATTCTACTAAGACATGACTCTTTCCCTTTTCCCAATAAATACCTTAATTCTGTTTAAAATCTCCTTCAGTTTTAATCCATATATAATTGGGTTGATTAGAGGAGGAAAAACCAAATTTTCAACTGACATAATCATAGTTAAAATGTGAGGTAAATTTGCTTCTAATCTGCTATTGATAACTTCAAAACATGTTGTGATACTGTAAGTAATAAAAATAAAGAGATGTGGGATGCAGGTCTGTAGAGATTTTCCTCTGAAATCTTTGGAATTCTTCAAACATACTGCAAGAATTCTCATATATGAGAAAATTATGAAGATTGCTGGTGGAAACACAGAAACGGTTAACACAAACAGTCCATATGAATTGTTAACAGAAATGTCTCCACAGCTTAATTTAACAATTGAATAATTATTACAGTATATTCTATTCAATTTGAATTTACACAGTTGAAGGCGATATGTTAAAATAATTAATATAGCATTTTCACAGGAAGGCAAAAACCAACAGAAAAATAAAAGCTTTTTGACAGTGGACATGTTTACAAGAGTTGAATATTGTAATGGATTACATATAGACACATATCTGTCATAGGCCATGGCAGATAACAGTGTAAACTCTGATGTAGCATATGTATAAATGCAAAAGGCTTGCAACATACAGGCTTGGTACGAAATAACTTGTTGTTCAGAGAGTAAATCATAAAGTAGTTTAGGATAAAGTGCAATTGCTCCAAAAACAGAATTTAACAGCAAGGCAGCAATGAATATATACATAGGCTCATGAAGATGTTTGTTTGTGTATATCACAAAAATAACTACAGCATTACAGCAAATTATCAATATGTATACTGTCAATGTAATTGTAAAATAAATAAACTTATAGTTTTGTAACTCCACATGTCCCTCCAGAGTTAAGTATGTAATATTAGGAGCAAAATCCATGACATCCTGCACAAATCCATAAATCTTTAGGAAGAGAGTAGTTGGTGTTTTCTTAATGGTCAGTCGTAATTGTTGTACTGCAGCTGTTTAAACATGTTATGCTGATGAGATCAGCTGTCTGGACATTTATATATTCTCATCTGGATATGTTCCTCTGTGATTTGTTGATTGTAACTAAAACAATGTGAAGTCCCACATTGGTCTGTGAATAAATATTGACATATTTTATAGTCCCTGGTAATCTTTTGGTATCACTGTCTGTCCTCATGGTGGTAAGTGCACTGTCTTGCCCTAAACCCTAAAGGATCCCTAACTGCCTCTAGTGCACATTGTTCCTCCATTTTGGACTTAGGCTCCATGTCCATCCATTTTATAATTTCTGTCCCTGTTCCCTTCCTCTCCTTCAAATCAAAACTTATTTATTTATTTAAAATGTATTTAGTGCTTTTTACAACAGTTGTCACAAAGCAGTGTCACAAAGTGCCTGAGTGCAAGCTCTCAGTGAGCAAGCCACTGGCAATGTTATGTAGATGTAGAAATGCTATCCTAGTAGTACTATCTATGTATTTGTCAAATGATAGGTTGGAGTTGACACACATTTTTTTTTTGTTACTGAGCCAGGTACAATTGCAGTCTGCGAGATTTAGCATTAGATCTGGTATTTTCTGTCTTGCGGCCTTTGGGCCCAGAAGGAGAACCTCCATTTTATTACCATTAAGGTGGAGGAAGTTTTGCAACATCCAGTATTTAGCATCTCTTATGCAGGCTTCAGTTTTCCCTAATCTGGATTTAATATGTAAAGTTGGGTGTCATCTGCATTGCAGTGAAAGTTGATGCCATGTTTGCTTATAACTGCCCAATGTTAGCTTATAAAATGTAAATAATAGTGGTCCTAAGATGGAGCCTTGCTTTCACTTTTGTGCATCTGGAGGAAATATTATTGAGCTCTACAAACTGATAGCGATCGGTTAAGTAAGAATTAAACCATGGAAGGGCAGTACCTGAGATTCCAACCGTCTTCTAACCTTTCTAGCCTTTCTGTGATCTAATGTGTTTTATTGCGGTAATTGATATTTGAAAACATGACTGATGAAGTTGCAAAGGTGCTTTGAATGAAGTCTGAAGTCTTATTCTGTTGGGGATGCAAAGAACCTCAGTAAAGGGACTATTTGCTGCATAATGAGATGGGTTTGTCTGGAGTTGAAGTCATACACATATTCATCACATTCCCTGGTCACAGAAGACCCACTACATCAAGTGGGAGTTTTACAAGATAGGCCATCACGTCAATTTCAACCTGCAACCATTAGTTTCTTTTTCGATCATCACAGTTCGATAATCTAATATTTTCCGATGCTTTAAAATACTGTACTTTAATTCGGTCACTGTTAAATACATAATGGGTTAAATAATGCTCTATGTGGTAATCATTGAACATAACTAAATCTAGCGACATAGCTAGTTACTCAAATTCGGTCTCGGCCTCATTTTGAATTGGTTTTAAATGTGAGGTGAACCTTGAAATAGTTGAGCATTTTTCTGAGGTAACGTTAAGTCTAATTTGCTAGGAACGTCGCCGACTATTCTATCGCTAATGATTAACATTCACATTAAATGATGTACAAATCAATGTGCTTAACAGTTCAGCTTTCTCCATATGCCACTGATGTTGCATGTTGTAGTTGACGTAATTTCTACATTTTTAGCACTCTGGATCTGGATTTTGGGTGACAGACATTAATGGGGTTTAAAAAATCCGCCTCCATCACGTTCTGCGTGGCTGAATATTGTACCGTCCGCCAATGGGCAGCGTCGAGGGGTGGAGTCTACAGGCCTCCCAGCAGGCCCTGCGGTGAGTTCCCCGTTTCCCTGGATGTGTGCAGTATGTGTGTTAGTGTGTGTTAGTGTTCCCCCTCCCTTTTCCCCTTAGAATCAGTGTATTTGGCACTTGTTTATGCTTTTAGCGTGTTGCTTATAAAATAACAGTTCGTTAACATTGGTGTCATGACTCATTCTGGTCCTTCCGACTCGACACCGTTACAATATATAATGAATATGAATATACTTAACTGCAGCATTTTTTTGTCGAAACCTTTCCAGATTAATGGAGAAAATCCTATGCAATTAAAATTCATGTTGCTGCTGGACCACTTCTCAGTTGAGCTAATGCAGATCTGCACTGAAGAAAGAAACGGTGAAGGAGACCAGTTATGGTTTGTGTAAAAAATTTAAACACCATTATTGGGATCATTGTGAAGATTTTGTCCATTGCATTTTAACCCTTAGGCAATAAATATGCTTTCTCATATGTTAAATATGTAAAGCAAAAAAATAATATGCACCAGAATAATATGTACAGAGCTAGAGTGCAACACAGCCCAGAGCAGGAGCACAACACAGCCCAGAGCAGGAGCGCAACACAGCCCAGAGCAGGAGCGCAACACAGCCCAGAGAAGGAGCGCCACAGCCTAGCTCACAGTACAAATCAATCTGGCCATTATGTTGAGGTGAGTGACTCTCCCTGCTGCACCACTACACCGGATCTTCAGGATCTGACACCTCCTGAATCCCTCTTCACTGTTTATGTGTTTTCCAAGATTAAGTGCTAATTCACAGATATCATTGTCATGATTCAACATAACAGAGAAGTCTGATCCCTTTTTGAAATGGCTTTGCAGTTTTCATTCTTGGATGAAAACTGATGTCCAGATGTATAAGCTTAACAAAGCTCTGTAGGTTTTCAAAGGGACTCCGATAAGGTGATCACATATTTGTCTCTTTGAAAAAGAGCTTTGTTAACCTGCACACTTGTACCCCTAGACATCAATTGTTTTCCAAGGATGAACTTTGAGTAGTAATTTCAATATCAATAAATTTTCTACCTGCAAATATTCAGAATCTAACCAAGTAAATAATGATTCAAAGACTTATCATTTATACCAAATCATGGTAAATATTTCAGCTCATAAGAACTATAATATTTGTAATGTTATTGGCACAAAATTAACAGCAGCTAACTTTGTATTTTGTCTGCAACTTTTTAACAGGCAGACTTCAGCTTTTCACTTCTGAGAGGCCAATGACCAGATCCTGCAGATTTCTTCTCTGCAACATACGGAGAATACAACCCTTTCTTTCACAGGAAGCTACCCAGGTGCTTGTACAGTCTCTCAGCATCTCAAAGCTGGACTACTGCAACTGCTTACTTATGAATCTTTCTCTATGGGTCATCAGACCTCTACAAACTGATCCAGAATGCAGCAGCATGACTGGTCTTCAATCTCCCCAAGTTCACATGTCACTCCAGTGCTGCATTCTCTTTACTGCCTTCCAGTAGCTGCATACATCAGATCTAAAACCTCGATGCTTGCTTGCAAAGCCAAAAATGGACCAACCCCTCCCTACATGATGGCCATGGTCAAAGCCCCATCCAAACCTTGAGTACTTTGAACCTCAAGTACGGCTTGGCTTAAAACGCCATGCTTAAAGTCTCACGGAAAACAAACTTCAAGACCTGTCCTGGCGCCGAGATAGTGGAATGAGCTTCCATTGGCTGTCCAGACTGCAGAGTCCTTAGCAGTCTTCAAATGACTGAAGACTCATCTGTAGAACAGACTAAATCTCTAGCACTTGTCATAGTTGTTTCCGTTGTATGATTATAGTACCTATGTGAGTTTGCATTTCTTGTAGGTATCCATTTTAATTTCTGTAGTTTAGCAATATTCAACCTATGTTTTTGTGTACTTCTAGGTATTTGCATTGATTTCTGTAGTTTAGTAGTATTCTGGTTCGAGGGTATCTTGAATTCTGACCTATCTATGTACTATTTAGAATTAATTCTGTGAACAGATGGCAAAGCACTTCGTAAGGCGCTCTGGATAAGAGCGTCTGCTAAATGCCCTACATATAAATGAGAAGTAGTGTATCTTTCATGTCACATCAGTGTTATGTGTTTGTAGTTGTGTTCAGGCTACTGATATTGGTGATAGAGAAAGACACTGAGTACAGTCCTGGGGATTTAAATTATTAAAAGTGATGATAGAGGACATTGAGGTGCTCAACATTGGTATAATATACTTTTTCATTTGTATAAAATAACTTTGCAGTTTGCATTCCACATTTGAGTTTGTCCTGGAAGTCACAATGAATATGGACAGGAAAAATCTGTAAAATTACGGTACTTCTCTGCAGAACTTTTTGTGCTGTCACTTTATTGAAAGTGCTTAATTGTACTAATTCAGGGAAAAGTTGTAAAATAAAGGTATTTCTCTGCAAAACTATTAGTGCTGTCACTTTATTGAAAGTGCTTAATTGTAATAATTCAGGGAAAAGTTGTAAAATAAAGGTATTTCTCTGCAAAACTTTTAGTACTGTCACTTTATTGAAAGTGCCTAATTGTAATAATTCAGGGAATATTTTTAAAATAACGATATTTCTCTGTAAAAATATAAGTGCTGTCACTTTATTAAAAGTGCTAAATCATAATAATCCAGGAAAAATCTGTAAAATAACAGTATTTCTCTGCAGAATGTTTAATGAATTTTTCTGTAAATTTATTGTTTTTCCACTTAATTTAAATCAGGGTTTTTTACATTAAAATTAAAGCTTTTGTTTGGCAGCCGCTGCTGCCAGTCGTTTACCGTTTTTTTACGATTTTTTTTTTACAGTGAAAGTCAGAGGATATTATATTAATTTAATTATGTCCCATGAGTAGTTGAACTGCAATATGTATGTTCTATGAAGGAGGCTGGGACAAAGTCTGTTACTGTCCCTCTCAGGATCCCATCACTGTCCTTTTATTTAAAGAGTGCCAGCTTTGTGCCACGTTTGTTCTTTATGAAGGATAGGTAGATAAAATAGACAAAAAATGTATTTCTGTAAAAATGATATTGAATGACACACATCGTTGACAATTGTTTGCACTTAATTATACACTACATCTCCAGAGTTATATACACATCTACTTGCCACATTTAAAGCAAAGTGTACAACTGATGAATGGACTTGAAAAGTAACTCATTTAATCCTTTAATTGTAGCCTATTTATGACAGTTCCAGTGGAACATTGATATATATATATTTTTTTAACTACATACGCATTAAGCCAGTCTGTGGCTCATGCTTTTTCCTGAACTATTGCACTAGTATCCATAAATGTCCTTATGGAAGCCACTAATACTAGGACTTAAATTTATGTTTCACACTAACTAAGAAAACACTAAACCTGTGACGGGGGTATAGAGGCGGCCGGAGGCACTGGTTGCATGTCAGGAGTTTTATTATCCATGACACAAATACAACTTAAATGTGCATGAAGAAACGCAAGGCAACAAAAACGTACAGCTCACAAAGAGCAAATGAACAAGCTTAGAGTAGCTCCTGCTCCTGGTGGAGCCGTGGGCGTGTGGGATTCCCAGGTCTTTCTCTGCCTGCCTCTGGGGGAATGTTGTCGCAGCTTTCTACCCTTGCTGGTAAGTACATTTCGTACATTTATCTATGTTGCACTTTTAGGTTGCACATAAACACACACTCACACACACATACATCACAGTCATTTGTGCTATATGTCTTGGGTACACTTTCTGCTCTTCTTTGCAGTGGTCACCTGCAGTGGATACCTGTCCTTCTGTATTTTCCCTTTTTATTTTCTCTCCCCCTCTTTTCTATATTCTATCTTCTTATGGTCCACCTAACCCCAATAATTGTTATCACTTTGCACTATATTATAAAAAAAAAGTCTTTTGACTGCTGAGGCGTGCTTTTAGTAGATGAAACCAACACGACACTAGTAGCAGGTGTTATGTTGCATATGACGCGGGAGCAGAGGTGGACACAAATGCAGAGTGGAGCGAACTTTATAAAAGACTTAGCAGTCAGTCTGAAACGTGGACAGTTTCACATTTCAAAATAGAGAACATCCAGACAGGGCGAGGACAGCTAGGCATGACAGAAATAGAGCTAAACAAGACGAACCAACATTTGTTAAGACAAAACAGAACTCACTATTTCATAAATACACATACACAGGCAAACAGGCCCATTGACAGTCTTGCTGGGGCCCGGGACAAGAAAGTTTCATTCATAATTGTAGGGTGAATGTTTTATTCAACAAGACCAAAAAAATAGGACATGACAAGGGAAACCATGTGCAACAACACACAACAATATACGTGCAAACAACCTAAATGCAATTAACAACAAATTAAAGGCACTAAAATGCCATGCGCCTAACTTCTTTAATGGCAAAGTTGTTAATGAGTTCACTGAAGTCTAGTCTTTGGGCTATCTCATGTTCAATTGAAAGCATGGCCAAACCATTCAGCCTGTCCTGAGACATTTTGGAGTGCAGGTAGTTTTATATTAGCTTCATATTGCTAAATGCACGCTCTCCTCAAGCTACAGTTACAGGTAAGCACAAAAAAATGCGTAGCAAAACAGTCTGGGCCGTTTCAGACAGTCAGGGATTATTTATGAGTGTCTTCACAACAAACTTATTCATCTTAAACTTTTACCGCGCTACAACATCAGCGCTTATTATTTACTTACCGTCATCTTTGGACACACTGTCAAGCCCTGCTGTCCCTTCATGCCCTCTGTTTAAAAATCTCTTCATGTGATCTCTTTCACCTCTGTAATCCTCATCCCTTTTTCCTTTCTTTTCTGCACTCCAGATTTCTATGGAGATGATTCCGTGCCTATTCGAAATGTAATCGCTACTAGGCAAAAATGGAAATGCAATCCACAAAATGCATTGCTTTTCCATACAAACATGCAGAAAACGTGCCACAATGAAATGCAAAAGCACTATTACATTACGTTTCAATGCACTTTCTTGTGTATTGTTTTTCAATAAAGAGATAATTACCATTCAAAACCAAAACGCTGAATTTGTGCCAGAATTGAATATAATACAGCTCGAAATGTAATCACGGCACCGAGGTATTGCTTTTCACCGTACGGTATTTCTGACATAAATGTCTCCTTTAAATGTAATGATCACGAGATTGATTTAAACACTGATGTGATGAAAACATGCCACAATGAAAAGTAAAAGCTCCAGTGTGTGTGGATTTGTATTTAAAGAAACGCTGAATTCGTGCCAGAAGCCACCTTGAAATGCAATCGACTGAACGTCATTGTATTCCATTGTGTCTCTGCGAAGCTGTGTTCATGCCAGAATGAAATCTAATCACTGTCCAATAGGAACGCTCGCCTGAATTTGGGGCGGGGCTTAGACTCCAGTCAGAAGCAATCGCTCGTAGTTGGACTTGAAAGCAGCAGAAATGTCTTCACAACAGAATAAAAGAGGAAATAAACAGTCTAATTGGACAAATTGAGGCTGGTGCAGTTACAGACGACTACGTGCTTAACTTAATTAAGCTGAAGGTGCTGGACAATATTGAAAATGGACCATGAAAGTGTCGTACATGTGCTTGAATTCCACCTTGTAAAGGTGGATGAACCCTACAAACAGAGCTGAAGAGCGGACCGTCACCTCGACCCGCCACAGCAGAGCCCCCGCGATTGCTACCCGTATTTTCCAGATTATAAACCGCTACTTATTCCCTCACACTTTGAACCATGCGACTTATAATGAGATGTGGCTTTTCTGCAGATGTTTCTTCACCCGTCAGGGGTGGAACAGAAAGTTAATCAGGTGGTAGGACAAAGTTGTAAATCAAAGAAGAAAGTGCTCATTTTTATTTAACCCTCCTATTATGTGCATCCTTGTCAAACAGCCGTACTGTTTAGGGTCACTTTAACCCTGGTGCATGTTTAATTGTTCAAAAGATGTCTGAAACCAAAAAAATCCTAACAAACAGTGTGAATATTTAATTACTAACTACATTACTAATTATTCTATCAATATTTAGTGCAATGGTGTTCCTTACTTGGAACAGGTAATGGTTCAATTAGGATCGTTTTTCATAAAAATGTGAAAATTTCCATGTTCAAACTATGATACCAAACACACACAACACTCTCATACACTTATACACACACACTCACACACATACACACACAAAAACACACATACACACAAACACACACACACACACACACACAAACACACATACACACAAACACACTCATACACACAGACACACACACACACACATACACATACACACAAACACACACACACTCTCATACACACACACATACACACACACACACACACATATACATACACACACAAACACACACAAACACACACTCTCATACACACACACACACACACTCAAACACACACTCAAACACACACACACACACACTCAAACACATACACACAAACACACACACACAAACACACATACACACAAACACACAAACACTCTCATATACACATACACACACACACACACACATACACATACATACACACACACACAAACACATACACAAACACACACTGTCACGGTTATACCATGTCCTTCATTGATTGATCAGTTTGCATTCCTTTCCATGTTTTCTGTGTCTCTTTGTTTTGTTTTATGTTTAATTCTACGCCCTGTTCTGCCCTTTGGTTGTAATTGATTTCACCTGTGTCTTGTTTCAATTTCTTTGGTATGTATTTAAACGCAGTCTTTCATTCAGTAGTTGTGGGTTATTCTTGTTGCGTCCTTATGTGCTAGTTTCTTAGGTTATTGCGTTAGAGGTTTGATCATTAGAAGTTTCTGTGTGTTTGTAACTTCCTGGTAAAACCGTAATCCTGCTCCGTGGTATGTCTGATGCAAGTAGCGAGTTGTCTTCTGATATAATTGTGAACGTCTTGTCTGGTTTATGTGAGTTGAGTATTTTATGTATTAGGTTCAGCGATTGATGGTGTGTATGATAACTTCCTGGTAAAACCGTAATCCTGCTCCGTGGTATGTCTGATGCAAGTAGCGAGTTGTCTCCTGATATAGTTGTGAACGTCTTGTCTGGTTTATGTGATTTGAGTATTTTATGTATGTGTTCAGTGATTGATGGTGTGTATGATCGTTGACGTTTCTTAGTTTTGTTTCATCGTGTCGTACGTCTGGATGTTTGATAGGATCATGTATTGATAACGTGCTTGTTTGTTTGTCTGTCGAGTAGTGATGTGTTGAAGTAAGAGTTCATATTATGTACGTCTTGTGTTCTACATGGTGATAGATTCTTCTTACCTAAAATGTTTATCTGGATTAGTTGTTCAAGTCATTGTCGTGATGTAAAGTTTTGTCCATGTATATTCGTTGTTTTCGTTTCAGTGGTCTAGTTTTGTTAATCTTGTTTCTTGTTTTGTGGCGTGAGCATCAGTAGATTATTCTTGAGTCTTGTGTCCTGTTAATGTCTGAATAAAGGAGGTTTTGATCAGCATGCCTCGTCGTTCTCGTAAACGAGTCTCGAGTCTGTGTTTAGGCACAATGTCTTTATCTCCTCTCTCTGAGGTCCCTGAGCGTTCTCCGGTCTCATCTTCCTCGCAGTCGTGTCTTTTTCCTGATCCCTCAGATGTTGGATCGATACACACACACACTCAAACACACACACAATTGTACACACACACAATTGTACACACACACAATTGTACACACACACAATTGTACACACACACACACACACATACACACACACATACACACACACACACACACATACACACACACAAATAAAAAAAATTAAAATAAAATTTTTTTAAAAAGGGTCAAAAATTTAAAAAAGGGTCAAATTGACCCAAACAGTATCTATGTGATATAAACATGCAGGGGGTGGTTGTAAATAACTGACATGAATTATTTTCATATAATATGTTGATTACACTAATTACCCCAAGCAGAAGAAGTTTCATACTGAAAAAAATATTTTAAATAGTTTTCCTACATCTTCAAACTTTGAAAACGGTCAAATTGACCCACAACAGCAGCAGGCACGACGGATAATTTTTTTCAAACGAACTTGTGCCGAATTCCGACACCCCTAGTTAAAAACGGGAAGTTCCCCATTACCTGTGAAAAATGCCCATCTGCATTCGTGTAATGAAAACACTCAGTAGCCTATAACTCCTTCTCGTACTTTTTGGTCTTTTTACTGTCTTAATTGTAGGCCTATAATATAGATTTACTAATTGCAAAATATATGCAACAAGGCCTGCAGACAGTGGAGGGTAAACAGAAGTTAACTGAAGGACTTAAAAATGACACTATATATTGGATATGGATTTTATCAGTTGGTGGTGTGACTTTTTTTCCATTTAAAACTCACGGTTAGAGAATGTTACAAATAAAAGTCAAATTTCATTCAACATGTGCTTGTAATGTTTTAAATAATGAAGTGTTCCACGTGCGCTAAAAATTGCACGTGGAAATGGTTCAGAGGGGCAAGTTGAGTTTTGAGGTTTGCCTGGCCCAGGACCTTACAGGCATACAACAGGCCTCTGAGCTTGCACCTCTGAACCATTTCACCTGTGCGCTTTACTCAGTATGCCATGTTTCCTGTTAGATTTGAGGCATAAAATGATGTCGGGCCAGGCCAAAATTAGGTTTTTCTTACAGATAGTAACCGTTTACGTATGATGCATGTGTTGCTTGTCTGGCCCGACGCATTATAGGCATACAGCAGGCCTCTGAACTTGCCCCTCTGAATCATTTCAGTACGCTTTCTGTGCGCTTACCTACTCAATATGCTGTGTTTCCAGATATATTTGAGGTATAAAATGATGTTGGATCAGGCTAAAATCAGGTTCCTCTCTTAAGGAGTGACCTGTTCTTCATGATGCATTTGTTATTTCTCTGGTCCACCATCAATAAGGCCTTCAATAAGCTTCTGAACCTGCCCATTTAAATCCGTTCATTTATCTGCCCACTGCTCAATATGCCATGGTGTGTGCTGGTATTTCTTCTTCCAATTAATTTGTGTTCTAGATTAGCATTTCTGTGTTTTTAATTTTCAAATCTAAGAATATGTTTCCTTACGTTAGAAATGCTGACGAATTCAATCATCATGTACAAATCGCATACAATTGGAACGACTTGAAATAGAAACCATTTTAAATAAGGAATGCTTTCATTATATTTTTATTTTTTTCTACATTCACAAAATTAGTATTTTGAAACAATAACCTCTTAAATGTATGCTCCTATGCTCGTTTGTTTAATCTATCTCTTTTAAACAAAGTGCGCAGCAAACACGCATTGTGAACACCTTTTTTAATAAGGAACCAACTTCAGCCGCCGAATAAGGAGCTGCGAATAAGTAACCAAACGAATCTCAAACTGCGAAGATTGTGGAGTGTAGTGGAGTGTTGTGTACGATAAGCTCATCTCGGCAACGTGATCGCTCTTTCTCACGCTGTACGCACGAGAACATTGTTCGGTTTTTTATACTGTATTTATGCGTAAAAATTTAAGCGTATCTAAATCTAGGTTCGCTTAAAAACGAAAGCTGCTTTACGACGGACATTTCAGTCTCTAAACCCATCCCAGCAAACATGCGACGTCAGAAAGACGTTAAAATCATGTCTGTATCACGTCGGTCAGTCCAGACCCACTTTTGCATGTCTGGTGGACGTTCAAAACTGGTTCAAAATCTGACAGTCCGACTAGGACCTCAGCTAGACGTCTATGGACGTGCATGACGAGTTTTCTATCTGAACGTCTGATTAGGACCTTTATTGGATGTCAGTGGACGTGCAAAAGGGGTTCACTATTCACACATCTGACTAGGGTCTCTATTGAACATCAGTGGACGTGCAAAACGGGTTCACTATTCACACGTCTGACTAGGGTCTCTATTGAACGTCAGTGGACATGCAAAATGGGTTCACTATTCACACGTCTGACTAGGGTCTCTATTGAACGTCAGTGGACATGCAAAACGGGTTCACTATTCACACGTCTGACTAGGGTCTCTATTGAATGTCAGTGGACGTGCAAAACGGGTTCACTATTCACACGTCTGACTAGGGTCTCTATTGAACGTCAGTGGACATGCAAACGGGTTCATTATTCACACGTCTGACTAGGGTCTCTATTGAATGTCAGTGGACGTGCGAAATGGGTTCACTATCCACATTAATATTTTCACATCATATTTAGCTATTTGTTATACTAACTACTGCATATTTAATGTTCAATCATTTACGATTCTATGCCCCCCCTACACACACACCTTTTTTTTATTCTCATACTGGCCAGTTTCAGCTCTCCCCACTGAGCAAAGACACGTCCAAAAGACGTCAATTAAACGTCTTCGTCAGACGTTTAAAAGACGTCCACTGAAAAGCCAGAATGAAAGTTTTTGCAACGTCTTTTGAACATCCATTATTAACGTCAACTGTCAGTAATAGACGTTCAGAAGACGTTTAAAAAAAGACGTCGCAAAAACTTTCATTCTGGCTTTTCAGTGGACGTCTTTTAAACGTCTGACGAAGACGTTTAATTGACGTCTTTTGGACGTGTCTTTGCTCAGTGGGATCGTTATGCGGGGACTCCTTGTACATTTAACTGAACTGATCAGTTTCTGAACGGTGCCTGTCAGTTCAGAGTTCATGCCTGTAAGGTCTTTCGGCCGGTGTTGTGTTGAATTCGTTTATCCGCGCATAAAGATGCTACAGATTGCGATTTATGTTTCTATGCATAAATAAGAGCTAGACTTTAATTATCCATCACAGCAAACGGCACGAAATTATCTATGTCCAAAGCCACACTGGATCAAGGGTGTTAATTATTTTAAATAAAATACACACTGGCTATACGAAGTTCACCTCTGACCACGACTTTGCAGTATTACAGCAGTATTATGTCTAAATATCTAGTTAGGACAATATACACTGTGCGATCTTTGGCCCATTTTCAGCCGATGTTTCACTCGTGCGACTATTTTTGCGATCGGGCCGAGTTTCGGCTCAATCGCGTGTCGTGCATCGTATAGTACAGTGGGAGGTGGGGGTGCATGCACTTAATGGAAAATATACAGATACTGTACAGATCTGTACAGATATACTGAGCTTATTTTGAGTACAGAATTTTATATTAATGAAAGATTTCAAGATTATATTTAAAATTATAGATTTTAAATAAAAAATAAATTGTTGGGCTCTTTGTGATGGGCCCCCCCAGACCCGGTTGTCCCCCCCTGTCGACGGGGCTGCAGGCAAAGAGCATAAGATTATACTAAACAAACGGAATGTACATAAATTACAGACAAACTAACCTAATACAAGAATTGAGAAGGATGACAGGACTAACCGAACAGGACAGAACACCTAGAACATATCGGACGACAAAACAACATAATGAACCACAGACAGGCAGCAAACAAAGGACATAAATACCATTACTAATGAAGACTTAACAAGATACAGCTGACAAGAATGACAAGGGGTATTAACAAAAAAACCACAACAAACTAATTAAACGTAACCATGATTGAAACGGAAGGCGAAGCCAACCGTGACAGCAGGTAGTAAAAGTGGTCAACTGACTGAATCTCAGGCCTTCTGAGATCCGAGTAGGTATGTTAATGAGGTGAGGTGGCCAAGTTGGATTCCTGGGGGAGCTGATCCACTGTCTGTTGAAATGGACTGGGAGTATGCACACAGTTGAATCTGCTGCACACTGTCTGTAATTCACAGAGGAATACCACCACCAGTTAAGAATGTATAAATGTCCACTGTTTATCACCATAGCATATCTGTTTGCATACAGTCATCTCATCATCATCTTGTTGTCTGACTGCCATGACTGACCATTAACAGCACAACTACTCTGTTTTAACAGATTAATGGATTCCTGCTGAAACACATGGATTATTATAACAATTTTACATTATTAACTCTGGAGGGATATGTGGAGTTACAGAAATATAGATATTTGTATTTTATACTTGCTTTTCTTGCCTACATATTAATTGTTTGCTTTAATGTCGTTGTCATTTCTATCATATTCACAAACAAACAACTCCATGAGCCTATGTACATATTCATTGCTGCCTTGCTTGGAAATGCTCTCTTTGGAGCAACTGCCTTTTATCCAAGACTAATGAATGATTTATTGTCTGAAAGACAAATTGTTTCTTATCCAGCATGTATGTTTCAAGCCTTTTGTATTTACACATATGGTGCTTCAGAATTCACACTATTATCAGCTATGGCCTATGACAGATATGTGTCCATATGTAAACCTTTACAATATGGTACTCTTGTAAAAATACACACTGTAAAAAAGCTTTTATTTTTCTCATGGTTCTTACCTTGCTGTCAAAACAGTGTAGCTATGTTACTAACATCCCAACTTCAGCTGTGTAAATTCATATTGAACAGAATATACTGTGATAATTATTCAATTGTTAAATTAAGCTGTGGAGACACACATGTGAACTACATATATGGACTGTGTGGTTTAGTTATTACTGTACTTCCACCAGTGACCTTCATAGTCTACTCATATATTAGAATACTTAGTGTGTGCTTACAGAATTCAAAGGACTTTAGAAGAAAAGCGTTACATACTT
This sequence comes from Brachyhypopomus gauderio, assembly GCF_052324685.1. Lineage (NCBI taxonomy): Eukaryota > Metazoa > Chordata > Actinopteri > Gymnotiformes > Hypopomidae > Brachyhypopomus > Brachyhypopomus gauderio. The sequence goes on from NC_135216.1 coordinate 5,165,060, forward strand.
GCATACCGCATATTTTCATTTTCATCAATTTTTCAGTCAACTCATGTTTTGAAATTATAAATAACAGACTACAGGGAAACATACCCCATATTATATGCATGATAATGTCAGCTGAATATTTATTTATCCCTCCACTGTTCAATCCCATTATATATGGATTAAAACTACAAGAGATTTTAAAAAGAATCAAAAGATTGTTTTTTGTAAAAAGAAAGCACAAATTTATTTTTAGTGTGAGAGTCTGATAATATATGGAAAGCTGATTAGCCAAATTAATTTGTCAGCCTGATAATTGGATTGTTTTACAACATTTTTAGATGTGCATTTGTGCATTTATGTTCTGATGTTTGTGCATGTTTTGTGTAATTTAAAAGACTATTTTATACTACTGTTTTAGTAACAAAATGCTTTTAAAGATAAAATCTATTCATTCTAGCTATGACATATTATCTTGTACTTAAGGCCAATTCCAGTAACTCAGGTGAGGAATTAAATTCATCATGTTTGCAATGTCATCTTCAAAGTCACTGCTACTTTCAAACAGGGGTTTTTTATATTGTGTTGTCTAAAGCTGGGCATACACTGTGCGATTTTTGGCCCATTTTCAGCCGATTTTTCACTCGTGCGACTATTTTTGCGATCGGGCCGAGTTTTGGCTCAATCGCGTGTCATGCATCGTATAGTTTACACAGGTAAACAAGGAGCGATTCACACCTCACGACCAACTCCCGATCAGAAATCGCAGCGTCGCAAGAATATCAAACATGTTTGAAATTCAAATCGCTCCTCGTGAGAGTATCGCACTGTTGAAGCAGCTCCACGAGCCGACTCTCCCTGCGATTTAGTCGTACAGTTTGAGCTGGAGCTGAGTACACGATTTAAAATATCCTACAGTGTACGCCCAGCTTAATCTAGCAAAATTTCAAAGATGTGAAACATTATATTATGGGAGACGTATTATATTATTATGGGAGAAGTAATATTAGTGTTATATCGGAAGAAACTATTAGCTACATCAGATTATTCTAATTTAGCATTGTTGCAAACACTTACACAGACTTGAGTGTGTGTGTGTGTACTTCACTATATATATAAACCACCATCTTTTAATAAATGTTAGCTTTTAACTGTTAACTTAATTTCATTTTTTGGATTGCTTTCACTTTGTTGGTTACTTTAAAACATTGTTCAGATGAAGTAATGGATAAGTATCCAATTTTTATTAACAGGAGGCAGCACAAGAAATGTTGTCAAATTCAGAGACAAGTAAGCAATTAAGGTGTGAAATATACATTAACAACTGTCAACATTGCAATACTAAATGCACAATAATTTTGTCAGAAAATCTATTTTATATCAAAATCTCTTTTATATCAAGCTCCAAGTTACAGCATTGCTCCTTCATTTAATTCAAAGGTGCCCAACCAGTCGATCGCAATCTACCAGTCGATCGCGATCTACCAGTCGATAGCGGGCGGAGTTTCAGTCGATCGCGAGAAGTGTTAAGCCTGGTTTTTACTTTCGCGAGTGACCGTAGCGCGTGACTCCGCCCACCTCGCCCAACCCTTCGTGAACGGTGTAGGCGTTTATACTTTCCGCGTGCAGTGTTCTCCGAAACGATATGTGGTAGTATAAAGAAACACCCCTCAACAACAGGGGAATGAACATTTATGACGAATTTTATTGTTGCTTTGTGTTTCAGGTTTGAAAAGTACTTTAAAATGCTTGAAATTGTAACTACTTTGTTTCACAACAAATAGTTGTCTGGGAATCTTAGACTGGGATCCATTAAATAATGTGATTAAAAGCAAATTATTTCGAATCATTTCGAGTATATGTAAAAATATTTAACTTATTTAAGTTTATCGTGCTGGGAAATATTGAACTGGACCTTGAAAGTGACGTACAAGTGCTTTAATTCCACCTTATTAAGGTGTATGAACCCTACAAAATGACTTTGTTCATTGCGCTGAGGCTCGGCGCGCACAAAGTTACAAAATTTGAGAGGTGCACGACCTCGCGAATCAACAGCGCGCAAGCCCCTCGCGCACAGGCGGAGCCACCGAGATTACGTCATTTTCGCCGCGCGGACCCTCGCGCCGCGTCAAGTATAAACCATTTTATACTTACCATGTAACCATGTATTTAACCATGTACTTACATACTTTACCATTGTGAAAGAAATATTGATCATATTCATATGTGATTCATGTTAATCATATTCATGCAGACACTATAGCACAGTTTGTGTGAAAGGTACTCCTTGCACTGCTTAGTAATTACTAACCATATTGAAGATGTGTTTTCTGTAAGACTGAAGTTTTCTGTGCAGTAGCAGAGTTAGTGATAATATAGCTTATCCGTTTCTAAGCACCCAAGGTTGAATCCCAGGTAAGCTGATAACTGCTCCTGGGAAGCAGGCACCCTTAGTTTTTTCTACACACACACTTTGATTATAAACATTCTGGACTGAGAGAGACAGTTCAGAGTTACTGCATGAAGCGTAAGCTTCACATCATACTTTACATTTATACTTTTATACTTTTATACTTTGTAACTCTCTTGCTATCGAATAAATACTGCTTAATATAATTGTAAGACCTCGACTTCTGTGCCATCAATTCCACCACAGAATTTGGCGTAGTCGGCAGGATGAGCGAGGATCGTGGCGGAGGAATGAACTGAAGCTCACCGAGGACGCTCCTCAGTCTGGGACTGAGCTGGACAACGGGAACCCCACAAGCTAAAGGGAAAGTACCGCCAGGGTGCAGCTGAAAGTTCTGACCTCGCTGACGACTCCCGCCTCATCCAACGAACAAAAAGAACGTGGTGGTGGCACACAATCGTAAGTGAATAAAAACTTGTTTGTAGTTTTCCACGGAATAGGCGTCCCTGCCTGCATTGAAATAGAAAAGGAATATTACTCTGGGAGTAATAAAGAGCCTATTAAGAGAATAGGCCTATTTAGACGCCTAACTAGAGAAAAGGCCGTTATTGTAGACGTACATTAACGTATAAGGACCCGGGTCGATTCAGTGCAAGGCTATAGGAGGGACCTATTCACGGCCATTGTTGGAACTAAATTGAGATCCAATATATGTTAAGCAGTAAATAAGTGTTTTTGATAGCAATTTGTATTTTTAATAGCAATTTGTATTTTGATCATTTAAAGGATGGGTTTAAGTAACAGTAAAAAATATGCCTTTGATGTCAGCCAACATCCCAATAGCATTTTTGAACAGATGAATAGACTTTATGGTACTGACTGCTGCAAACATATCCCATACTGGATAGAAAATTGTGGGTTCGCGCCAAGTGGCACACTGAGTGTGGTGTATTTGGGAAAGTTGATACAGAGGGTTCAAGAGAGACCAAAAAAGGATAATAAAAAAGCATGCAAGTATTTTGATGACAATAAAGAAGATATGTTGCACAAAGCTAAATTTTGGTTAGAGGAGGCTCAAAAGAGAGCTAATATGCAAAAGAAGGTTAGGCAGGTAGGGCTTGGAGAAAATACTAATAAGGTGTCCCAGTGTGTCTCCTTAGCTGATCCTGACCTCGATGCCGCCCCAACGAGACGTCGCCCACCACCTGGAGTACCTGGGGGAGAGGGAGCCGCTGCAGCTGCACCACTCCCACACCCGCCTCACAACAGATACCCACAGCCATATGCTGACGCCAGAGCTGCTTTAGAAAATGCACAACAACGTGAACTGTCAGAAGACTCGGGCCCCGTACTCTCCCCTGTCAGTAAGCACACCAGGCTTCAAACCGCGGTGAAGGGAGGAGGCCTTACGACAGCACCAGGCCCTCACATTGGATCATGGTATGAGATGGTGCCCGTTGCCAATCAGGCAGCCCACCAGATGATGATAACCACGCCCGAACCAGTGATCACACAGTTCCCGATGGTAGAAGTCTCCGGCCCGGACGGAGTTATCATGGTGCACAGACACTGGACTTCTGATGACATCATGAAAGCAGGCGAGGGTATAGGCAAACCGTCTGACATAGGAGGACGGCGCTTTGGAGAAGAACTTGTGGCTTTTGTTCGGTCCTGTAGACCGACCCAATCAGAACTGAAACGTTTACTGGTGGTCAAACTCGGACCTCAGTTCAACAAGATCGACCGTGACTGGAATCCAGGTGATGTCCGTCTCCACCTACCTGAGTGGCACGCCCCTGGTGGAGGGGGAGCTGATCTGAACGGACCATACAGAGACATGATAAGACGTCTGGTGGAAAGAGTGGAAGCTGCCTATCCAGTCTCCGTCAACACAGACAAGATAGCAGCTTGCAAACAAGAAGATGGAGAGTCTATCAGTGACTTCCTCGTTCGACTAACCAGAGTCCATACAGACCACTGTGGAATCGAAGCACCAGCACAACGTGCCAACGGCCCGGCAGACGTCGGCTCGTGGGAAGCCCATCTGAGAAACACTTTCCTGGAGAACATGAGAAAAGACATCAGCGACCTCATCAGAGCCAACTGCATTGGATACAACAGAGCTCCTCTGTCGATGATAGAAGATCACGCTAAACACCACGAGGCACAGCTCATAGATAAGGAGAAGAAGAAAACTCAGAAACAGAGTGACATACAGCAGCAAGCCATGCTGACTATGGTCCAGACCAGCCAAGATTACATCAAAAGCAGAGGAAGAGGCCGAGGCAGACAGCGCGGTCAGGGCAGAGGCGGAAAAGATGGAGGACGTGGTGGACAGAGAAACAAAGACAAAGACACATGCTACAATTGCGGCAAACAAGGACATTTTGCTAGAGACTGTACAGAGTCCAAAGATGGCCATCTGACCACTGAGGAAAGAGGCCAGGACTGACGGGCGGCGGAGAGGCAGGACAGCGACGGGCCACTGAGGGAAGAAGACAGCAAAAGGAAAGTACAAAATTTAGATTACTCTTTTGTCCAGCAAATTAGTAAAAACCCAGCAGCACTCCCACAGGTAGAAATAATGGTTGAAAAACGCAAACTTAAATTTTTGGTAGATAGTGGAGCAACACATTCCGTTATAATGGCTGACCAGATAAACTGTGAAATGAAGCATGATAAAACAGTCAGAGTAATGGGTGTGGGAGGGGTAACTGTCTTAGAGAGAGTGTCCGTGCCTCTCCAGTGTAATGTTGATAATAATGATTTTGAACATAGCTTCCTGATCTCCGCTACGTGCCCAGCTAATTTAATGGCTCGAGATTTGATGTGCAAATTGCAATGCACACTCCAAAGTGGCCCGAATGGGCTATTTTTGTTTTGGGGAGAGCCCCAAATGATTCAATTGGCATCAGGACAACCAGGTTATGCCTATAAATGGCAGTATAGGGGCACCGAAGGGGGAATCAGAAAGCATTTCATGGCAGAGGTGACTTCTGCATTACCCACAGAGTTTCACATTAAACCAAGTGACACATTTCATTGCACATCATACATATCTGACGGACCAGATACAGAGTATGAGACCAGGTTCTATGCAGAGCTGCATGACTTAATGACCATGACTGACTTGATCTGGAACGACACATGGGCAGCAGGCCTAGTGAGACTGAGTGAAGGACAAATGAATCTCTATTGTGTCCCATGGGCCACACCTCACATATCTCTAGCTAGCACTCTGGATGACCCGGCCTGGAGGGAGGTAGGACCGTGGGCGTGGAAGGTGAGAAAGACAAAGGACTGGGTTCCCACCTCCCAACCACAAGTGCTGTATAGTGCCAAAACCAATTCATGGAAATTAGCGATGCCCTATAAATTACCATGCACTAGAGGAGTGGAATTATTTGACCAAAATGACAAAACACAAACAAAGGCCTTATGCATGACTCTCCTCCCAGCGGAAGAATTAGAATTGGCAAAAGTTCCGCAAGCCCTGTGGGCTAAGGGAAAGAACGATGTGGGCCTCATTAAAAGATGTGAGCCAGTGCGCATTGTTCCCAAATCTGATTACAGACCCAAACAACACCAATACCCATTGAAACCTGAAGCCGTGGAAGGCATCAGGCCCGTTTTCCAATCACTATGAGAGGCTGGCGTGATAGTGCCATGCGAAACCTCACCAGTAAGAACTCCAATTTTCCCAGTTAAGAAGCCAGGGCGAGAGGAATGGAGGTTTGTTCAGGATTTGCAGGCTGTCAATACGGCAGTGCACCCTAGAACCCCAGATGTCCCAAATCCTTACACCATTCTCTCTCAGATTCCCCCAGACAGCCAGTGGTTCAGTGTAGTGGATCTTGCCAATGCATTTTTTAGCATTCCAGTTCATCCAGATAGCCAATTTTGGTTTGCCTTTTCCTTCCAAGGAAAAACATACACATTCACTAGATTATGTCAAGGTTACTGTGAATCACCCACCATTTACAATGCTGCACTACGTGCGAGTCTAGAAACATTAAAACTTCCAGAGGGAACAGCTTTACTCCAATATACAGATGATCTTTTAGTTTGTGCTCCAAACAGAGACCTTTGCAGACAGGCCACAGTGGCACTGCTAAATCATTTAGCAGAGGAAGGCCACAAGGCATCCAAATCAAAGTTACAATATTGCAGAGAGAAAGTAAACTTCTTAGGACACGTTATCTCTCAACACTCACATGCACTATCTGAAGAAAGAGTGAAGGCCATTGCAAAGCTTCCCAAACCGCGAAATAAAAAACAACTGTTATCATTTCTTGGCATGTGTTCATATTGTCGCACCTTTATTCTCTCCTACGCAGAGTGCGAGGGGCCCCTCAGAGAACTGATTCCCACCAAAGGATCCAGCACTTCAATGATTGAGTGGACTCCCGAGGGGGAGGCGGCATTCACTCAGTTAAAAGAAGCACTGCAGACCATGCCAGCATTAGGCATTCCAGACCCATTAAAACCATTTGTCCAGACGGTTGATGCACGAGGAAAGTATATGACCTCAGTGCTAACACAACGACATGGAGACAAACAACGACCAGTGGCATACTTTTCCTGCAAGCTAGATCCAGTCGCGGCAGGACTGCCGATGTGTGTCAGAGCTGTGGCGGCTGCCGAGAAGGCCCTCGTTGCCTCAAGAGACATAGTGGGATATGCTCCCCTGACACTACTGGTCCCACATGCAGTAGCAAGAATACTGCAAGATCAGAAAATTGCACACCTCTCTACACAGAGATGGTTACGCTATCACACAGCGCTGCTCAACATGCCAAATGTCATTGTGAAAAGATGTACGACCCTTAACCCATCCACCTTAGTCCCAACAGAGGAGGATGGAGACCCACATGACTGTCAGGCCGTGCTTAACACCATCTGCAGCCCGAGGGCGGATCTGAAAGAGGATCCTATCTCAAATGTGGAGCTCGAATGTTTTGTTGATGGCTCAGCAAGCAGAGATAAAACAGGAACAAACAGAGCAGCATATGCTGTTGTAACAGCACATGAAGTGCTCGATACAGCAGCCCTCCCCTCACAATATTCGGCTCAGGCAGCTGAGTTAGTAGCCCTCACCAAGGCATGTGAGTTGGCTAAAGGGAAAACCGTGAATATCTGGACAGACTCCAGATATGCTTGGGGAGTAGTGCATGATTTTGGCGCCATATGGAAACACAGAAATTTCCTAACTAGTTCTGGCAGCAAAATTAAGAACCACAAACTAGTAGCGCAACTACTAGATGCTGTTCAGCTACCAGCGCAAGTAGCAATCATTAAATGCGCAGCACACACCTCATCCCAAGATGAGGTAGCGAGAGGTAATGCTTTTGCAGATGCCACTGCAAAAGCCACAGCGCATGCGACGCCTGACTTACAAGCCACCCAACAAGAACATGCATCCACCCCAATAACTACAATTGATATCCAACAAATGGCCTCCTCAGAGGAGAAGGCCCAGTGGAAACGGGCGGGCTGTGTTAAAACAGGAGGCGTATGGGTACACCCTGATACTGCTAGACCTTGTCTACCAAAGGCTTACATGCGAGGCCTAGTTAAGATTGCTCATGGGAGGAGTCACATGAGCAAAGGGGGAATAGTAGACAGCATAACAAAACACTGGTACGCACCAGGTATCACTACTTATACTCAAAATGTTTGTTCAAAATGTTTGATCTGTGCACAGAACTCCACTAGAAGAGACACCAACACAATACCAGCCCCATCAGGACACCCGCCAGCAACAGAACCGTTTCAACATTGGCAAATAGACTTTGTGGAACTAACACCATCTGAAGGAAAGAAATTCCTTCTAGTATGTGTATGCATGTTCAGTAAGTGGGTGGAAGCTTTTCCAACAGGGAAACAGGACAGTGATGCGGTTTCCAAGGTGTTCCTGAGAGAGATCATTCCCCGGTGGGGTCTGCCACAGAGAATTTCCAGTGATAACGGGACACCCTTTGTCCACACAGGACTTCAAAATCTAACTAAATACCTAGGTATAGACATGCGCAAGCATTGCAGCTACCACCCTGCCAGTGCAGGCGCAGTAGAAAGAGCAAACGGCACAATAAAAGCAGGTCTTGCCAAGACCAGCCAGGAAACAGGGATGTCCTGGACAAAATGTTTGCCATTAGTGTTGTGGCAGTGTAGGACAAGACCACAAGCTAAGACAGGGCTGTCAGCGTTTGAAATTGTCTTTGGCAGGCCTCCCAACACAGGTCTCGGACCCCCAGAGCTGGAGAACCACCTGTTGAATGAACCACTAATTCAATACTGTGTGTCCTTGTACAAGTCTCTCTGTACTGTGTCTAAGCAGGTGAAAGCAGTGTTGCCAGAGCCAGCAGACCATCCGCTCCACTCTTTCGTCCCTGGTGACTGGGTCCTGGTGAAAGACTTCAGGAGGAAGAGGTGGAACCAACCAAGGTGGACTGGACCACATCTGGTGCTCCTAGTGACGAACACAGCTGTCAAGACTGACGGACGAGTGACGTGGATCCATCATACTCACTGCAAGAAGGCACCCGAGAACACCACCATGATGAGACCCCGAATACCTAGAATTGCGCCTGCGCTGATAACAGGAGTAGCAGGTGCCTGCGCTGATAACAGGAGTAGCAGGTGCACTATGCCTGCTAGGGGCAATTGTGGGGCTTCTGTTGTTACAATTACCAAGTGCTGACTATACACATCACCATAGAAACCCAGAGGGAAACATCTATTGGCAATATGCTAATTTCACAGCCAGGAAGAACCTAAAGAGCAACAGCTCATGTATAGTTTGTGCCCTCATGCCTCACACTAGTTTAGATCCATTTACTTTTAAAATACAAATAGACACATACAAAGATGTTAATAGCACATGGATGAATCTCAGCAATACAGGCTACAATGAAACAGAGAGATTCTTAGTGGGTAAGAGAGGGCAGCCTGAGGCAGGCATATCAATGAAATTCACCAGCCACAGAACCTATCCCATATGTTTCATGAGACATGATGGTTTCAATATCACTGAAATGGATTCAGAAGTGTCAAATGAGTGTACAGAATTAAGCTCAGGAGGAGAAAATTGTACACGACTAAGTAATAGAACGTCCAAATGGCAGAGAGGCCTGGGTGCAGGTCAATGTAACCACACAGTGAATCTTGTAAAAGACAGTGGGGGCATCCCATTCTTTGATACACACATCCCCATCTGGATACCAGACTGGTACTGGTTCTGTGGCAGAACATTATGGTTATATTTGCCTAGTTTACAGAGATGCAGGTGTGCCTTAGTTCGATTGAGCGCACACCTATCCATTTACTCCTTACATCCCAACAGGCGTAGGAAGTGCAATACCATATCAGATTTACAAGTCCCTGACGAGCATAAACTAACTACAGAATTGCAAAGATTTGGTGAGATAATGTTCCCCATGTATGGGGTGGGCGTGCTCCGCAGAGATCTAAATAGAGTACATTATAGATTAGCCCTGTTTGTAAATGAAACTATGAAGGCCACAGAAGGCATTAAACAGGAGCTGACTGCAGTGAGAGTAATGCTAACTCAGAACAGGATGGCATTGGATATGCTTCTAGCCAAGGAGGGAGGAGTATGCTCTATGATAGGAGACCATTGCTGCACATACATACCACCTAACGATGCACCAGGAGGTAATATCTCTGTGGCCCTAGACCACATGAGCAAGATCGCCGATCAGCTCCATGCGGAGGAAGCAGGGGTTCGGCTGTGGGACTGGGGACAGGGATCATTCTTTTCTACATGGAAGAGCATACTGGTTATGATTATTGCATCCTTGTTGTTATTAACCTTTATTGTCTGCTGTGCACCATTATTGTGTAGATGCATGATGGACACGGTTAAAATGCACATGGACACTAGGTACCAACTCATCCAAGCAGTGGAGAATCCAGAAAATTTTTCTGATGATGACACTATTCCCAATGATGACTTCTACAAGCTAAGAGACTTGTTTGAACTTGATGAAAACCCATCTGACCCTGATTCACAGCCCGACTGGGTTGCAGAACCAGATGATTCCTAAAGCTTTCTGAAATAATTTCTACTGTTGCATGAATATTATGTTAAATGATTATTAGAATCAAAGGGGGAGATTGTGAAAGAAATATTGATCATATTCATATGTGATTCATGTTAATCATATTCATGCAGACACTATAGCACAGTTTGTGTGAAAGGTACTCCTTGCACTGCTTAGTAATTACTAACCATATTGAAGATGTGTTTTCTGTAAGACTGAAGTTTTCTGTGCAGTAGCAGAGTTAGTGATAATATAGCTTATCCGTTTCTAAGCACCCAAGGTTGAATCCCAGGGAAGCTGATAACTGCTCCTGGGAAGCAGGCACCCTTAGTTTTTTCTACACACACACTTTGATTATAAACATTCTGGACTGAGAGAGACAGTTCAGAGTTACTGCATGAAGCGTAAGCTTCACATCATACTTTACATTTATACTTTTATACTTTTATACTTTGTAACTCTCTTGCTATCAAATAAATACTGCTTAATATAATTGTAAGACCTCGACTTCTGTGCCATCAATTCCACCACACCATATAACCATGTATTTAAGGCTCTGACAAAAAAAAAAACATTAATAAAACCATCGTTCATGAGAGGCCAGTATATATTTTCATATAAAATAAAAATAAAATTATTTACACAACCTTTTGCTTTTCTGATGAATGCTGGGAATGGTTTGCCACGGTTGCTAGGTTGTAACCAGGGACTCTATAGCGCGAAGACGATCGAAGTGACAGCTGCAGAGATAATGGCGGAAGCAAAAAAATCTAAAAATTATCACTTTCATCATGAGTGGGAAGAGGACTACTTTTTTATTTACTCAAATTCAAAGTCAGTGTGTCTGATTTGTAACGCTACTGTGGCCATACCGAAGAAGGGGAATTTAGAGCGACATTTTCTTACAGTTCACAAGAGGTATGCTAATGATTTCCTGGCGAAATCACCTCTACGTACCGAGAAGGTAAATGAACTGAGGAGACAACTATCAGCAAAGCAGGCAGTGTTCACCAGACCTGTTCATAGGAGTAAAGCAGCAACGGTAGCATCTTACAGTGTGAGCAGAGTTCTGGCAAAACAAAAAAATGTTTTAAAGATGGCAAAGTTTTTAAAGAAGCATTTGTGGAGGCCGCAGATGCACTTTTTGCAGAATTCAAAAACAAAAAAGAGATCATGTCGTCTATTCAAGAAATGCAGCTATCCAGGAACACCATTACAAGGCGTTGCAAGACCATGTCACAGGACATTGAACAGCAGCTGAAAAATGACTGACACCTGCCTTTGTTTTTCTCTACAGTTTGACAAATCTACTGATGCTATGGATGTGGCACAGTTATGTGTTTTCATTCGCATGGTTTTTGGTGACATGACGGCAAAAGAAGAGCTTCTTACCATTTTGCCTTTGAAAGGGCACACAAGAGGGTCAGATATTTTTGACACTTTTATGGAGTTCGTCAGTAAGTCGCATTTACCTCTCTTCAAAATAACATCTATCACAACTGATGGGGCTCCATCTATGGCCATATGTAACTTTTAAATGTACCTACTCCTTAATGTTAAATACCTCTGAATTTATTACTTATTCAAGTTACAAATATTACAGATATATTTGTGTAAATGTAAAACAAAATGTTTGCTTGTTGCTCTGTTATTATAACATAAATCCTTTAAATTTATTAGGTTATGAAACCCACATTACTCCATCAATCAACAATCACTCTATCCAAGTAAATAAAGAAAAATTGATCAAATATATCACATTTACTTTGTTCAAAACTTGAAATATCAAATTCATATTCAACGAGTTCGCTCTGGCGCCAACCACCGGCGATCGATAGATCGCGATATAACACTTAATTTGTGTCCATTTTACGTTCCTTGGCAACCCTGTCGTTTTTCTTGATGGCTAATTTTGGCATACTTAGCTACGTGTTTGGTCGCAAAATGTTGACGTATATTGTACACTTTGATATCCGTCACCGCTTCATACCCGGTTTTCTCCTTGAAGCGTAAACATCGCTTTCCCACCTTTCTTGAAACAACCTTCTATCTGCATCCATGTTTCTCTTCCTGGACATTTTGGGATCATTATTTGTATTTCTCAATTACACTTATTGGGAAAATCGCATCGATATGGAAACACCGTAGTGTCGAGATGCCGTCACTTCGCGGGTAACATAATTGTGGGAAATGTAGTTTTTGCTCACTTTTACTTATTTTATTTTTGAAAGCTCTCGCGGGCCACATAAAATGACGCGGCGGGCCACATTTGGCCTGCGGGCCTTGAGTTTGACACCTGTGTTGTAGAGGATAACATAAGGCCTTGAGGCAATCAGAGGTAAAACACAATATTTTTGAGTGTTAAAGTTGTAAATCGGTCAGATTTGACCGGTAACACAACAGGAGGGTTAAATACAGGGTTGCCAACTTTTGACGTTCGCATAGAGTGAGATTTTAACCTGGAGGAGGTGGCGAGTGTAAATTGTTGAGCGGGGGGGGGGGGGGGGGGGGGGGCGATCTATCAGTGTTATATCGCGATCTATCGATCGCCGGTGTTTGGCGCCAAAGCGAACTAGTAACTCGTTGAATCATAGATGTGGATCAGAGGTAAATAAACTGGATATTTTTTTTCGGCGTGAGATATCGGAAGTGTGGCGTGAGAGCGTGTGAAAACTGTCAAATGTGTGTGTCTCGGTTTGCTCTCTATGACAACCGCGAGCTCCCAACGCCTCAAGGGAGGCGGAGCCATCGCATATGGCGATATGGCGATCATGCCCCCCGATGATGTCGATATGGCGGTCACGCCCCCCGATGACGTCAGCCTGGTGGTTGCGCCCCCCGAGGACGTCAGCCCGGTGGTTCCGCCCCCCGAGGACGTCAGCCCGGTGGTTCCGCCCCCCGAGGATGTCAGCCCGGTGGTTCCGCCCCCCGAGGACGTCAGCCCGGTGGTTCCGCCCCCGAGGACGTCTCGTCACGTCAGCGGCCAGTCCCCGCGACCCAGGAGGGGTCGTCCACGCCAGTTCCTGTCCCCGCGACACAGGAGGGGTCGTCCACGCCGGTTCCTGTCCCCGCGACACAGGAGGGGTCGTCCATGCCTGTGCCCGTTCCTGCGACCCGGATGGGGTCGCCGCCTGTTCCCGCTGCCCGCCAGCCGGCCGCACCTGTTCCCGCTGCCTGTCTGCCGGCCACACCTGTTACCCCAGAGACTGTGCTGCCCTCTATTGGGCATGAACTTTATGTGCCCCCTGCTCAGCCCTGTACTCCTGTTTCATTGCCCGTGTTCCCCTTGCTCCGTCCCTGGTTTTGTTTTGGTTCCTGTCCCCGTGGTTGTGTCTGTTCAAGTCCATGTTCCTGTCTGTGTCTGTTTCTGGTGGTGTCGTCTCTGTCCCGGTCACCACATCTGTGCCCCAAATTATCACCCATCTCGTTCCTGTCCCCGTGTCCCCGTGTTCATGACATCTTCACCTCAGTGTTTGCCTCTGCCCTGTCCCCTAGCCCCACTCCCGTGTCTGTTCCCGGTCCTGTCCTGCTCCTGTGCCTCTTGCCCCAACCCTGTCCGGTCTCCTTGTGTCCCCTGTCCTGCCCAATCCCCACCCAGCTCTTGGTCAGTCTCCCTATCTCCGGTCCCTGCCATGCCCCAAGTCCCTCGTCCTGTTTTGTCTGGTCCTGTCCCTCTGGTCTGTCCTGTGTCCGCTGTCCCTCGCCATGTGCCGTGGTTCCCTGTCTTGTCCTAGTCTGGTTCCCTGTCCTGTCTGCCCTTGCGTGCCCCGGAGTGGCACGCTTTGAGGGGTGGTAATGTGACGTATGGCTACACCCCCTCTACTAGTTGTCACTCTGGATTCCCTCGTGTCTGTTTTCCTTGCCCATTGATCCTGCCCTGCTTGTCTGTTGCCCTGGTTTCCCATTGTCTGCCACGCCCGTGTTGTCATCGTTATCACCTGGTCCTAGTTTGGTTCTGTGTATATTAGTCCCTGTGTCTCCCATGTCTGTATCGATGGTTTTGATCACTCGGTCATTTGTGCTTTGTTCATCCTGTCGGTTTGTGCTGTTAGCCCGTTGTCATTCCCAGTCGTGAGTTTGTTTTGTGTTTTTGGTTTTCTGTGTTTGCCTGGTTAGTGTTTCCCTGTGTTCGTCATGCCCGTCTATGCGTGTTATTCTGACTGCCTGCCTGTTATGAACCCGGACTGGTTTTCTGACAACAATGATGGTATGCCCTTTAATAAATCTCGCTCTTCTCAGCATTTGTGTCCGCCTCCTCGCTCCGCAGCGCAAGCTGCGTTACACCTAGACTTACTGGATTTAACCTTCATCCTAGCCAGCCTAAGATCATCACTAAACTTCTCCAATAGCCATCGAGTACATGGAAAAGTAGTTGTTAATGTAGTCATGTCATCCATGTATGCCCTAATCGGTGGGAGCCGGGTGTCATTATGCAACCTCTCCCCACCTACAACCCACTTAGAAACCCTAATAATCACTTCCATTGCCATTGTAAATGCTAATGTTGAGATTGTACACCCTGCCATTATACCTACTTCCAGACGTTGCCAAGATGTAACAAACTCCTCTGTGCTGAAACTAAACTGAATGTCTCCAAAAATATGCTTTAACTAGCCTCGTAATCTCATTTGGAACCTGAAAAAATTCAAATGGCTTCCACAACAGAGCATGCGGTACCGAACCAAAAGCATTAGCCAGATCTAAGAATACCACATGTAGATCTCTTCTCTCTGCTCTTGCTGTTTGAATCTGGTGCCAGATCATGCTACTATGCTCTATACACCATGAAAAATCTGTAATCCCTGCTTTTTGCACTGATGTATCAAGTAACTTATTCTTTTTCAGAAATGCTGCAAGCCTACGTGCAACTACACTAAAGAATATTTTAACCTCCACATTAAGCAAGCTTATGGGACGAAACTGCTCTATGGCTACAGAAACCTTCTCTTTCGGAATAAGAACACCACCTGCCCTTCACCAGTTCTTTGGGATAATCCCCTTCTTCCACACTATAATCATCAACTTCCATAGAAACTTCAAAACATCTGGCGCACTTTTATATAATCTATATGGAACTCCATTAGGCCCTGGTGCTGAACCTGCTTTTGCGCACCACACTACATCCTGTACCTCACTCCACTTAAGGGGATTACCATCCATCTTCCACTGTAGATCACCTACTGGCAGAATATCTGCTGGCAATTTCAATTCACTAGTCCTTTCCTCCCTTGAGTACACTTTCTGAAAATGCCCCTCAAGCTCCTTCTTTCCTACCTTTAGGCTCCCTAACTTCTCCTGACTAAACAACGTTTTAACAAATCTAAACGGATCTGTAAATATATTTACTTAATTAACTTTTTTTTATGTAGAGGTGCATATGTGTATATATTGCTGTTTAATATAGTATTAAAATGCCAGAGGTGATATTTGTACTGACTATGTAGATATAAATGTCTTCAGGCACCATTTGGTTATGTGCAGAAATTAGGTGTGCATTAAGAGCTAGGCCGCGATGGGGCGGGCAGGACAGGTTGGGGTTTTGGGGTTGGATGAGGCGAGCTGGGGAGCAACACAGTTTTCTTACCTCATTTCTTACATCATATATTTGGAACAACCTAACCATGGTTTGAAAGTGTAAGGTTTATTTCATCACATGTACAGTGTAAAATAAACAACCGATTTGTTTTGTTCTGTAACACTTGGGGTTGTGTGAGAGCATTTGACGGACACGTGTGAGAGTAGGTGGGGTCACACAGGACCCACGAAGTTTACTACGACGAGGCATACTTTAATAAAGAATGTAACACAAACACAAAATACTAAACTACATACATGCAATGACGAACATGACTAGACATTAAAGCAAAACTACAATACATAAACTATAATGATATGACTACAATGCAGTCAGTAAATTTAATGATAGATTGCCACGATGCAGAGAGATGCAGAGATAAGGCCCACAAAGGACAAAATATCCAGTACATGAGGTGTTCTAAATGTAAATCCTGTTTTAAGAGTAAACTTACCATTCTACAAGCCAAACTGTTTCAGTTTTTTTTTATGGTCGATTTGTGCAATATAATGAACATGCTGTAAAATGAAAAAAAAAAATCTAAATTGTAAGTTGGTTTTTTTTTTTACCCAAAACAGTTAGGAAATTGGATGACATTTTTTTTCTTGGTTCCCAGGAGGATAATTAAAATTGTTACATAATTGATAAACAAAACAAAACATCACTTCTGTAATTAAAATCAGTGAGATCTGTAGTCCTTATGCACTTTTTGTCTCACTGTTGCAATAGTGGGCAGGACTTAACAATCTGTCAATCATCAACTTTTAATGAACCTGCATGTGGGTGAGAATATATAATTGGAACAGAGCTCTTCTGCACTTACATGATGATGCTTGATTAAAATTCACTGGTATGTCCAGAACTTGATTCTGCATATGGATAATTTAATAAGAAGCAATGGATTTCTTTACTAATGTTACATACTTAATTCTGGAGGGCCATGTAGAATTGGAGAAGTATAGATATGTTTACTTTATAAGTACTCTTGCAGTTTATGTATTGATCATTTTATGTAATACTGTTGTTATATATGTTATATTCACAAACAAAAAACTCCATGAGCCAATGTATATATTCATTGCTGCCTTGCTTTTCAATTCTCTTTTTGTATCAATAGCTCTTTATCCTAAATTACTTAGTGATTTACTCTCTGAACAACAAGTGATTTCTTACCATGCCTGTATGTTGCAGGCTTTTTTCATTTATATACCTGGTATGTCAGAGTTCACACTTTTATCTGCTATGGCCTATGACAGATACGTGTCCATATGTAAACCTTTACAGTATGCAACTCTTCTAAAAATGTCCACTGTCAAAAAGGTTTTATTTTTATGTTGGTTTTTGCCTTCCTGTGAACATAGTATATCAATAATTCTAACATACCAACTTCATCTGTGCAAATTCAAATTGAACAGAATATACTGTAGTAATTATTCAATAGTTAAATTAAGTTGTGGTGACATATCTGCTAACAATTTATATGGGCTGTTTGCTTTAAGTGTTGCTGTATTTCCACCAGTGATCTTTATAGTGTTCACATATATAAGAATACTTGCTGTCTGTTTGAAGAATTCCAAAGATTTCAGAGGAAAAGCTCTACAGACCTGCTTACCACATCTTTTAATTTTTATCAGTTTCAGTGTCACATCATGTTTCGAAGTTATCAATAGCCGATTAGAAGGAAACACACCACAGATTATACTTATGATAATTTCAATTGAAAATATGCTTATTCCTCCTCTAATAAATCCTATTATATATGGACTGAAACTGCAGGAGATTTTTAAGAGGATTAAGAAATTAATAGTGGGAGAATCACCACCAGTCTTATTTTAGAAAGATATTTCTATATACGTTTATAAGACTGGTTTTCAAAAATACAAATGTGTATATTTATTACAATTTCTATAAATGTTTTGACATATAGTTGTAATGAGTTGATATTGGCCTGTATTATCTAATGCTTAATCTAATCTTATCTGTATTATAAATTGACTATGTGTTGACTTACATATTATTATCAATCAATCAAAATTGATTTATATAGCGCTTTTTACAACAGTTGTTGTCACAAAGCAGCTTTACAAGTGTCCGAGTCCAAGGCCCCAGTGAGCAAGCCAAGGGCAACAGTGGCAAGGAAAAACTCCCTAAGAGCATGAAGGAGAAACCTTGAGAGGAACAATGACTCATGGGGAGAAAACCCATTCTCCTCTGGCTGACACCGGTCACCATAACAGCAATTAAAGAGATAGAAAAACAAAGAAAAGATGGGAAGGATAAATAAATCTAATCTTGGTGTGTATTTATAAACATGAGTTCTCTATGTAATTCCTATTCAGTCCTAAACGTCTTGATTGTTGGTAATAGTAGTCATAGCAGGGGAGAATGGCAGGACAGGATGAGAGCACCAATGCCCCAGTTTACCATAAAATCCTTCGCCATAAAAACCTGTATCTGTAACCTTTATCTAAGGGGGAGTATTACCAAACGCTAAACTAAATATGTACATTTTCAACCTAGACTTAAAGATTGAGACTGTGTCAGAATCCCAGACACAGTCTGGAAGGTTATTCCATAGTTGGGGGGCCTTATAAGGAAAGGCTCTTCTCCCTGCTGTTAACTTGTTAATTGTTGGAACTAATAAGAGGCTAGCACTCTGTGATCTTAGTGGATGTAGGGGTTTGTAATACAGATCCTCTAGAACAGGGGTGTCAAACTCATTTTCACCGCGGGCCACATCAGCATAATCGTTACCCACACCTACTCCTTAATGTTAAATACCTCTGAATTTATTACTTATTCAAGTTACAAATATTACAGATATATTTACATAAATGTAAATAAATGTTTGCTTGTTGCTGTTATAACATAAATCCTTTAAATTTGTTAGGTTATGAAACCCACATTACTCTATCAATCAAC
Source organism: Brachyhypopomus gauderio (assembly GCF_052324685.1). Lineage (NCBI taxonomy): Eukaryota > Metazoa > Chordata > Actinopteri > Gymnotiformes > Hypopomidae > Brachyhypopomus > Brachyhypopomus gauderio. Next base: position 5,184,006 of record NC_135216.1, read on the forward strand.
GATCAAACTATCCAAGTGAATAAAGAAAAATTGATCAAATATATCACATTTACTTTGTTCAAAACTTGAAATATCAAATTACTGTGAAAATAGCGATTGCTTCAAAAATGCCCCCTCTGAAAAAGACTGAAGCGTGGCGATTTCTTTAGCCACAACAAAGCAGCTTTTACTGCCGTTCCGTTTGTGGTGAACACATTCTGTTGCGATCGCAGTTTGCTTTTTAATTCTTTGACAATTCGTCGTTTTTCTTGATGGCTAATTTTGGCATACTTAGCTCCAAGTTTGGTCGCAAAATACCAACGTATATTGTACTCCGACAACCGTCACAGCTTCATACCCATTTTTCTCCTTGAAGCACAAACATCACGTTCCCATCTTTCTTGAAACACCCTTCTATCTGCATTGATGTTTCTCTTCCTGATCATTTTGGGATCATTATTTGTATTTCCCAATTACACTTATTGGGAAAATCGCATCTATATGGAACACTGCAGTATCGAGATACCATCACATTGCGGGTAACATAATTAATTGTGGGAAATGTAGTTATTGCTCACTTTTACTTTTTTTTGACAATTTGGCTAAGCACTTGCGGGCCACATAAAATGACGCGGCGGGCCACATTTGGCCCACGGGCCTTGAGTTTGACACCTGTGCTCTAGAATTTCACAATGTTGCGATTTGCAACTTCAGCGCAAATTCAAGCAAACCCCGCGAATTCAGGGCGGTGTTGCAACTTCTGCCAATCACCGCAACTTTCCCGCAAATTTGACCAATCACTGATGTCGGCTTGATGTGTCTGCAGACACCCTAAAACAATATATGAACGATTTTGGGCTCTCTGATGCATGGTGTTCACATCACCACACTCTCCGTGATTACACCTTCTTTTCGGCAGTACACCACTCACATTCTCGTTTAGACAACTTCTTAGTTAGCAATTCCATTATGACAGATGTCACAGACACTCGTATTCATCCTATCACTATCAGTGATCATGCACCGGTCTCTCTCTCTGACACAGAAAAGAACCACACCAGCAACTAGGAACTGGAGACTAAATACATCATTACTTAAGGAACAAAATTTCATTAATTACTTCAAAAAAGAATGGGCAACATATTTAGAATATAACGATCTGCCAGGAACCTCACCGTGTGTTCTTTGGGAAGCAGGGAAGGCAGTAATGCGGGGGAAAATAATATCCTACTGCACACACAAGAAAAAGACAGAAAAAACAAAGGTATTAGAATTGGAAGAAAAAATAAAATCTTTAGAAGTTGCCCATGCTGCTTCACCTCAAGAACACACACTGGACAAGCTGAGGAAACTCAAACTGGAATTAAATGAAATAATAGATAAAAGACTTTTTTGCAGATTTTTACTGCAAAGACTGCGTTGGCAGAATTTTGAACATGGCAATAAATCCGGAAAATTCCTCGCCAATCAGTTAAAACTTAATAAGGAAAAAACAACTATTTCCTCTATTAAGAATTCAACAGGTAACATTATTCACGACCCACAACAAATAAATAAAGCTTTTAAAGAGTTTTATAATGTAACGCTCGCAGGAAGGAGGCACGACGAGCGTCGCAAGGTGCAACATACAACATTTATTGACACAAACACGCAAAGCCCAGCACAGACGGTGCAAGCACGCTGACGCGGATGCTTGCACGGGCAAGAACTTTAGACAAAGACGAGCACAAGACACTGCGCGAACGCACATTAAATAGGTGATTAACACAGACCATCGTGATCTCGAGACAAGGCACAGGTGATACTACGAACACGCTCACGGACAACCCACACCCACGGAAGTACTAATATGGACATAACAGCACGCAGACAACGTAGCGACACGCCCACAGGGAAGGGTCCGGGACTGTCACCGTAACAGAACCCCCCACCAGGGGCTCGCTACTCCAGGAGCGTCCCGCGCAGCTGGAAAGCCCCGAACCTACACCGACGGGCAGGTCCGGAGCCGTCAGGATCACGAGCCTCCGAGAGCCGTCTCCCCCGAGGGAGGGAACCCCCACGAACAGCCCTAGTACACCCTCCCTGGGAAGACAGGGGAAAATACATTAAATAATGGCACAAGCACAAACACACACATCGGAACATTGAACACAAAAGGCACAAGAGGGAAAAGGAGATTAGGGAGACACACGGTGATAGACAAACATATAGGGACAGGCAACCAGCCTGCCAGAGCGCAAACGGTGACGCTATCCCTCCAGGGAAAGCAGGCTGAGCGGACGCGGCAGGCGGAACAGGCGGCGGAGTCCCTCCGGTCCTCGGCGCCGCTCCTCCAGCGTGCGTTGCACTCCTCGGTGCGCCCCTGGTCTTTGCGCCCAGGGGCTTCTCCCGAGGAGCGTTGACCCTCTTCTTGGGCAGCGCCGGAATCGAGACTCGACGCAGTGCGCCGGCGGACCTCTGCAGCCGCTCCCTCGGTGCTGAGAACCTCCACTCTGGACCGTTAACTGCGCCGGGACCCTCTCGAGCTGCCGGGATCACCGACGCTTCAGCCCTCGAAGTCTCCATCGGCTCCTCCTCCGAGATGCTCTGGTCCAGGGACATGGGCTCCTCCCTCCCCTCAGAGACACTCTGGTCCAGGGACATGGGTCCGTCCGAGGCTGGGCAGCGCGACCAGCTCATGCTGCTCCTCGTCGACGGAGCCAGAGAGGCTTCCCTGCTCAGCGGACACCCTTTCTCTCCTCGAGCGTTATCCGCCGAGCCCACCGAGGTGCTGTCCTCTCCCTCGCTCTTGCTTTTGAACCCGGAGGGAGTCGAACCCACGGACGGAGGTGGGCTGGCGCTCTCTCTCTCTCCGTAGCATACCATTGTCTCTGAGTACAGGGACGGAGGGGGACTAACGTCCTCCCCCTCTCCGTAATACACAGTTGATTCGGAGTATAGGGACGGAGGGGGACTAACGTCCACCCCCTCTCCGTAATACACCGATGTTTCGGAGTACACGGATGGGGGAGGGATTACGTCAGCCTCCGCCTCCTCGGGGCGCTTGTTGGCCTCGGAGCAGACCGATGGAGTGGGACTTGTCTCTCTCTCTTCGTCCGACTTCAGAGGGGCCGCTGACGAGGAGGAAGAGCAGCTGGCTTCACCCTCGCTCTCCCCCTCTCCGGACTCCTCACTCCCGAACTCATCTTCGGGGGGAGTGAGGGCAAAGGCGCCTACCCCCACCATGAACGGCTCACTGGTCTCCTCCTCTTCAGTGAAGACCAGGAGCGGTGCGCTCTTCTCCTCCAACTCGCAGCTGCCCATTGCACGGGGTGGCAGTTCCACGGACGCGGGGGGGTGTCTCTCCTTCCACACGTGTACCGCGGTCTGGCGGAAGTGTTCCATCATCTCTACGTCCTCCGCTTCCTGAGCCGCGCCGAGCATGTATGCGCAGAACGGGTCCTGCTCCATGGTCTGCTCGGTGACGGGGACATCGTGATGCCGCACTGGGGAAGTACCGTGGTGACGCCGGCTTTTCTTCTTCCCCTTTGCACGCTTGGCGTATCCAGGCATCTGTAGGGCTCGTCTTTCTGTAACGCTCGCAGGAAGGAGGCACGACGAGCGTCGCAAGGTGCAACATACAACGTTTATTGACACAAACACGCAAAGCCCAGCACAGACGGTGCAACCACGCTGACGCGGATGCTTGCACGAGCATGAACTTTAGACAAAGACGAGCACAAGACACTGCGCGAACGCACATTAAATAGGTGATTAACACAGACCCTCGTGATCTCGAGACAAGGCACAGGTGATACTACGAACACACTCACGGACAACCCACACCCACGGAAGTACTATAACAGCACGCAGACAACGTAGCGGCACGCCCACAGGGAAGGGTCCGGGACTGTCACCGTAACATATAAAGCTTTATATGCATCACAGATTAGTCCATCTGATTCAGCTATTGAAGAATTTAATAATAATATAAATCTCCCAAAGCTGGAAAATGAACAAGTTGATGCACTGGATTTACCACTTGCTCTGCCCGAATTACATGAAGCCCTACAGCAGCTACCAAATAACAAAGCTCCAGGACCAGATGGATTTCCGGTAGAATTCTACAAAGAATTATGGTCTGTGCTAGAACCAACCTTTTTTAGAATGGTAACTCAAATTCAAAATGATCACGTACTGTCCCCAGACATGAATTCTGCTAACATTAGTGTACTTCTAAAGCCAGGCAAAGACCCTACACTTCCTTCCAGCTATCGCCCCATTTCACTCATAAATGTAGACCTTAAAATTATTTGCAAAACACTTACCAGAAGATTAGAGAAAATCACCCCACTCATAATACATCCAGACCAAACAGGTTTTATCAAAGGTAGACAATCTGCCAACAATACATGCAGACTAATAAACATAATAGATTACTGCACAGTTAACAAATTAGAGACTACTATTGTATCTTTAGATGCAGAGAAAGCATTTGACCGGGTAAACTGGAAATATTTATTAGCAGTACTACACAAATTTGGATTTGGCTCATCCTTCATAAACTGGATCAAAACCTTACATAGCTCTCCTAATGCACGGGTTAGGACAAATTATATCATTTCACAAAGCTTCACTCTACAGAGGGGCTCCAGGCCGGGCTGCCCACTATCGCCCTCACTTTTCATTCTCTTCATTGAGCCATTAGCAGCAGCAATTCGACAAAATGCAAGTATTACAGGAATTAATACAGGAACCACAAACCATAAGATAAGTCTCTATGCAGATGATCAGTGTTGGGGAGTAACGAGTTACATGTAACGACGTTACGTAATTTAATTACAAAAAAAGTGTAACTGTAATTCGTTACAGTTACAATGAGAAAATATGTAATTCAGTTACTTCTGGAAAAATTAAGAATTACAATTTTAGTTACATTTTTAAAATATAAACAAAAACCTTTGCGAAATATTTAATGATATTTTTATTGCTTTGCGCCCTATATCGCCATTTCCCGCTTGTTTCTGTGCTGGAGCAGCAAGCGCGCGGTTGGTTTCAGCTCAAGCAGCAATAATGACAGATGCCTTCAAGCACTGGACATTTAACCCTGATGAGATCCGGGCGTGGTCTACCTTCTTGGGGTCCAGCAGGGTGTGGGGGACCCATTGCATTTTTTGTTAAAATAATCAGCAGATTTAGCCCAATTGCAAGTAAAATAAACAATACATATGTTAAATTAGTTTGCTCTCATTTATTTATTAGTTACTTTTTTATTAAAATGTAACACAATAAGGAAATGAATCATAAATCATGCTGGCTGACAGGCTGGTCCTATGGCTAGCTGCTGACGGGCTGGTGCTAACGGAGCTGGCTGCTGCTCATCCTCCTTTTCATTATCACTATCAGACTCTGATATTTCAGAAATGTGATCCTGAAATTTCTTCTTCTGAATCACCATCAAAATCCTCTGTCTCTTCCAATAGCAGCTGTAAGGCAGTCTGAACTGAGAATCGCTTTGCCATCTTTTATAGCATTTTTAGCATTTTTAGCATTTATAGCATCATGTCCCCATGATTGGATGAAACACACACTCACACACACACACACACACACACACACACACACACACACACACACACACACACACACACACACAGGTCTAGAGAGGAGGGAGGGATAATGAGGGCTGAGAGAAAAGATGCTTCTTTCAGATCTCACCCCTTTGTCTCTATAGAGATTCTTCGTCTGCTGTCTGACAATATGCAATCAACCCCTGATGTGACAACCATCAAAAGTGTTGATGGTTGCTCACCTTTGCATGCCAAACTCCTCTGTCCTTTGTTTGTATATCCTTTAAAGTCATACAGACGACTATCCACTACCCAACCCAATGTTGATTGCCCACTTTGACTAGCCCAGGGCCCCGTGGACCCTGGACCCTGTATGTAATACAAATGTGAAGGGGGGGGTACGGGGGGGTGGTCATTGAAAATATTTTCTGATTTATGTTGCTCACAGAAAATGAGCCAAGGACCAATGAATCTCAGTTTGAAAAAAAAAAAATTGTAGAATTTTTTTAAGCTGATTTTTTTAAAATGGGTCCCACAGACCCTTGGACCATATAAGGGTTAAGGAGCATTTGTTTTCGCTACGTGTTGTAAATAAATGTGAACCATGTGCTACCATCGGCAACTATTTGTGATTATGCCAAGCCTTTGTGTAAATTTCGGAGTTTGGAGGTTTATTTCCGATCAGAAGGCAACCACTATTGAGGTTGTAAGCGAGATAACAGCAAGGTATGCTGACCGTCAAACTGGTTTCCATAGTGCGCTACCTGCTGGGCTAACTACCATTCACTTGAATGTGTTTGTCCTTTAGTATGCTAGCTTGATTCACAGGGTAACCAAATTAGCTGTTTAAAGTCCTAAACAGGTATTCGTTGGAATCATACATGACATTATACAATGACAGACGGTATCAAATGAATATTTATGACTGTTTGGTGTTGGAAAACCGTTTGTCGATGTCTATGACACGACCTAGCCTACCGGTATCATTGGACCTATCTTAGACCTACCGTTCAACAAGCAATACACTTAAATTAAATTTGTATGAACTAGTGAAATGCAGTTTGGTATCTAATCAAGTGCAACATGTGCAGATTGTATAGAATGCAGTATTTAGAGATAAAATGCAGTTATTTACAGCTAGTGTAAGTAAAGATGGTTAATAGATATGTGCAGAGTAGATAAATTAACTAGGGAAATGCATGTATGTGTAATGTAGTTATGGCAGTACAATGCACAGGGCAAAGAAAAATATATGGTATAAATAAATGTGATAAATACAGATGGAATCATACAGATAATATACAGATTATCCTATACCACTGTAGATAGGACTATACAGATGTGAATTGAAGAGGAACACTGCACAGATTTTGTGTGGATGGTAAGGTATGGATAGAGGGGAAGGAAAGAATGGTCTTTGGGGAAGAAGTGGTTTCTGAACCTGCTTGTGTTAGTCTGCAAACTGTGAAAATGGTAGAGCCTGGGGGAGGAGCAGAAAAGAGTATGGCCCGATGATAGGAGTCTGAGAATCTTACATGCCTGGTGCAGGCATCTCTTCTTGTGGACCTCCTGTGATTGCCTGTCAGCAATTCCCTCTCAGCTTAGTACTCTTAAGTTTCACACTGTTAGTTCTCAAAAATTAAATGTTGATCATGGGTCAATACGCATTTATACGCAATACAATGCGTATTAATTCTATACGCAATACGCATGAATGTGTGTGGGTGTGTACGTGCGTGAGAGTGAATATGTGTTTAGGTGTATGTGGATGTCCGGACCGGCTACTCTCTGCGGCAGGGGTGGTGGGGGTCTGGGCTTGGATGCGGTGGCGGAGTGGGGTGTCCCCCGGTCTCCCCGGGGCGACCACTCCCTGCCTCGAACGGGGGGGGGGGGGGGGGGGGGCAGCGAAGCTCGATGCCCAATGAGCCAGCTAGCAAGCTCAGAGGACCCTTTCCTCTGGACCTAAGCATTCCCACGCCCCACCCCACCCCCCCACCCCACACACACACACGCACACAGTCCTTTTACATTTAGGATCCTGGGGACAGGCATGTACCCAGAGGTTGACGAGGTGGGCCTGCTACCATGGTTCACCCGTCTCCTCACCACTGTCTGTCCCTCAGTTTTTACTGCACTTTAGACATTGAGGGCCTATGAGGGGACGGTGTAGACGAACACTGGCCAGTGGGCCGGGGCTTTGTCCACGTCTGTCCTAGCACCTGTCCCCTCAATTTTAACTGCACCATAGTATCACACACTACCACACATGCATATACACCAACACCTACACACAACACAGCACTGGGGGTGGAGGGGTGGGAATGCCTTCCTTCACCCGTTTCCTGCTCCCTGCTGGGGCGGGGCTGGGTCGCTGGTGCGGGGCTGGGCTGGGGGCATCCTTGGGCTGCTGCCGATCCTTGCTGGTCCAGCCATTTGCCCCCGAAATGTGTCCGAAAGAGTGTATATGGGTGTGGGTGAATGTGTGTGGGGATGTATGTTGGAGTGGATATACATGCAGGTGTATATATGTGAGGATCTAAAAGAGTGTCAGTTTGGGGGGGGGGTGTGTGTATGTATGTGTATAAGGATAGGTGTAGGTGTATACATGGAAAGGGTGTATATAAGTGGGTGTGTATATGTATGTAGGGGTGTAGATATGGGGGTGAATGTAAATATTATTTTGAGTGTATGTATGAGGACAGCTGGTTCTGGGTCGGAGGCTAGTCATGCCTGGTCCACTCCCGGCTTCTCCCCTGTGATTACTGCTCTACTCCAGAGGAGCGGTGCCTTGGGGTTCCGGGGCCCATCTTGGTGCTCCGGCGCGGCGGTTGGCCCGCTCCCCTGGGGGGTTGTGATCCGGGGCGGCTCGGGACTCCTCAGCGGGAGGGGGGCCCTGCCGGGTGGGGGGGTGGTTCCCGGGGGCGCGTGGCGCTGGGGCTTTGCTACTGGCCCATGGCAGGGGGGGACTCTGTTTCCTCTGGTTCCCCTGGTCCTGCGCTCCTTGGCGGGGGGGGGGGGGGGGGGGGGGGGGGGGGCGCTGTCCGGGGTCTCCCTCTCCCGCCTGCAGGGGCAGGCATGCAAGGGTCACTGGGAAGTGCTGCCCTGGGGCTCCACAGCTCCTGAAGGGGGGGGGGGGGGGGGTGAGGGCGGGTGGGATTCCCGGGTTTTTCTCTGCTTACCTCTGGCCTCTGGGGGAATGTTGTCGCAGCTTTCTACCCTCGCTGGCAAGTACATTCCATACATTTATCCTATGCTGCACTTTTGTGTTGCACATAAACACACATTCACACATACATATACATCAGTCATTTGTGCCATATGTCTTGGGTACACTTTCTGCTCTTCTTTGCAGTGGTCATTTGAGCTGCTTGTTTTTTTTACTTTTTTTAAAAATATATATACATATATATGTGTACGTGTGTGTATGTATATGTATATATTTGAATATATGTAACTGCGCACACGAGTTAAACTTAATTAAGTTAAATATTTATACATATAGTCGAAATGATTCGAAATAATTCGCTTTTTTATTCACATTATTTAATGGTTATTTATTTTCAAAACACCCAATCTTAACGTCTTCACGTTCTCTCATGTTTCGTCCTGGAATTACAAGAGGCTCGTATTTGAGAACTGTTCAGTCAGACAAATATTTGTTGTGAAACAATGTCGTTACAATTTCAAGCATTTTCAAGTACTTTAGCCTAAATTCCAGCACTTTTCAAACCTTGATTACTTTATTCATTTAATGTACAGGACATGTTTTCTTTGAAGGAAGTTTGTTTTTATCTGTTTGCTTGTTGAAAAATGTTTTCACTTGAAATTACTGACAGATCCATAAGAAAATATTGCTTTACTCATTTAAGCATTAAATAATATACACTGTGTTAGGTCTTGGTTCAATAGGCTATGTGCAATCATTTCAATATGTTTTAATAAACATTGAACCAGTCCGGCCCTCTGCTTGTAGCAAATTTGGTTTTTTGGCCCTCGGTGTATTTGACTTTGACATCCCTGACCTAGAGTAAGAGAAATAAAATCATTGCTTGAAGTGTTAAAACCAGGGGTTTTATAAGAAGCATAATACCCATAAATAAATAAATCAGGGTTGCCAACTCTCACGCATTGAGCATGAGACACACGCATTTATCTCTGATCCATATCTATGAGTTACTAGTTCGCTCTGGCGCCAACCACTGGCGATCGATCTCGATATAATACTTAATTTGTGTCCATTTTACAGGCCGCCCGGTAACAACTTACGTTCGCCACCCCCTTCAGGATCAAATCTCACTCCAAGCAATCTTGAAAAGTTGGCAACCCTGAATAAATAGGTAAATAGATCATTAAAATGGACTACTAAATAGAAGAAACCATAAAACATTTACTCCCTATTGCAATGTACTCACAAAAAAGCAAAAACACACCGCAACTTCCATCGCAATTTTTTTGAAAAACACCCGCACCATCAAACATTTTAGCCCGCAACAATCACAAAAAAGGCCAGCGAAATCCTGGTGGGACTGCTCTTTGCCTTGCGACACATCTCCTTGTACCTCTGTCTTGCTGAAAATCCCAGTTCTTTTTAGCCAACCGCTTTCCTCTCAAACTTTCCTGAACTTCCTCATTCCACCACCACGACTCCTTGTCTATCTTCCTCTGTCCTGAGGTCACACCAAGTACCTTTCTAGCCACATCCCTCACTGCATTTGAAGTCTCATCCCAGGTATCATCCCAGGTATCCAGAACACCACCACCATTACCCAGTACCTGCCTCACCTCATCCCTGTATTTTATGCCACAGTCCTCAACCTTTTACTTCCACCACCTGATATTAGGTACCGCTTTTACTCTCTTCCTCTTCTTCATCTTCAAAACCATCCTACATATCACCATCGTATGCTGTAACTACACTCTCCCCTGGTAACACCTTGCAATTACTAACCTCTTTCAGGTTTCGTCTCCTACAGAGTATATAGTTGACCTGTGTGCATCTTCCCCCACTCTTATGTTACCCTGTGCTCTTCCTTTTTCTTAATGTGCGTTTGCGCAGTGTCCTGTGCTTGTCTTTGTCTGAGTGTCACACGTTTGTGTTAACCGTTAGATGTGCGCTGTCTGCGCTTTTCTGTACACGTAATAAAATTAACTGCTGTGTTGGAGCCGGTCTTCGTGTATCGTCCTTCCGCCTGCACATAGCGTTACAGAATGACGAGCCGAAACCAGGAACACCAGGAAAACCAGGACGTTCGTCCCGTGCCAAGAAGGGGAAGAAGGCGAGCCGACACCAACACCCCTCTTCCCCTGTGCGACGCCACAATGCTCCCGCGACAGAGGAGGAGCTCGAGCAGGACCTAGTATGTGCGTCCCTGCTGCAGTAGTCACGGGAGGCAAAGGAGGAGTCAAAAGCGGAGCACTACCGCGAGGCTGCCCAGCAAGCTTGGCGATTGGGATTCGGCTCCCCGACGAGGGACTCCTCTCCCCTCAAAGTCAACGTCAACTTCATTGTCAAATCTGTGATACGTACAGGACATACACCGGATTGAAATTATGTTACTCTCAGACTTCATAGTGCAGAAGTAAACATTTACTCTCTCTAGTAATAAAGTAGTAAATTGTGTGTGAAGGCAGTCCTTGTGAGATGAAGGCAGACAGCCCTGAAGGTCTCTGGTCTGTAGATAAGGATGAGCTGCATCAGAATGGTGCATTTGACAGACTGGAGGAACAAGGAGACCTTGGCCAAATGACCCTGGCAGGGAAGGAGTGATACCTCACCCCATCACCTCATCTCATGTGGGCCACCAGTGAGACCTAACATGCTTAACTCGTGTCATGGAAGTATGATGTAATCATGTAGCAAAATAGTATAAGAACTATGGTCTGTGAGAGGGGGGCAGCTTTCTCTTGCAGACGCTCTTGAGTGTGTGTAACAGAGATCTCTGGATCGATCCATCTTTCTATTTTTCTGTCTTTTGTCTTGTATAATTTCAGGCAAGTCTTTCCTTTACAAGGAATTATTTGTTCATCTACACTGAGATGTTCATCCATTGGAATATTGTTCATGCTGTCAAGCGCAAGACCACTTTGCAATGGTCTCAGCTTAAACAGTGGATCTCTGCATAGGTTTGCAGGGCTGAGGTCCAGACTGTTATTGAAATGTAGGTTAGATTTTCAAAATGGATGTTAAAATCACCAACTATAATCACCTTATCAGCTGATAACACTACATCTGTGACGGGCAGGGTGAGCGAATAAAAAGGTAGCGATCCCACCAAGTCTCAGGGAAAAAGGATGGTTTAATTGAAAGTGCACAAACCAAAAACCCGTGCTATAGATCCAAATCAAGGATATAATGACCAGCGGTCAACTGGTACAAAGACAAGACATATATAGGCAAACAAACGACCCTCAGGTGAAACGGATCACGGGCTCCGCCCACCTGAGGGACGCACACGACACAACAAAACAACAACAACAGCCGCTCGGTAGGGGGCCGAGGCGATCGGTAGGGGGCTGCCTCACCGTGACAACATCAAGCAAAGCATGCATAGATTATAATGTGTAATCATTTCATTAACAAGTAATGCTTTAGATGACAGGGATCTTGTATTTAGCAATCCTAGTTTCAGATTTAAATTATTCTCAGAGGCAACGTAATTGAATTTAAAGTTGATTAAATTTTGTTTACAAATTTTGCGAGAATTATTTTTTGGTACTCGAGGAACAGACACAGTTTCAATCCGGCGTGACCTAGGTGATATCTCCCTGCAGATCGCAGACAGTTTGTCTGCTGCCTGGCCTCGGCTCTGGTTTGTCAATCCCCATTTACTGCTCTAGAAATGAGAGCAGCACCCTGCCAAGAGGGGTGAATGCAATCATGCTTTAAAAGGCCAGGCCTGCCCTCAAAATGTCTCCAAATATCTATATAACCCACTTTGTTTTCTGAGCACTATTTAGACATCCAGTAGTGTAGCGCCCATAACCTGCTGTAGGTTTCGGCGCCATGCCAAACTGGAATGGGACCAAAGCATATTACAGCGTCTGAATAACATAATATATTGTTCCTGCAAACTCACACACCTCTTTAACATTATAGGTGTGTATCCTTAGTAATCTCTGACTGCCTTAACCCCACATCATTGGTGCCAATGTGTATGACTATCTTGCACGGACGTAATTTGGGGGGGGGGGGGGGGGGGGGGGGGGGGGCATGTCCCCCCCACTTTTTCAAAAACCGGTTTTGGTCCCAACCAGTTTTTACGGTTAAAACCAAGTATTTAAATAGCGACGAATCCATGTCCCCCCACTTTTGAAATCAAAATTACGTCCTTGCTATCTTGGAATATTTACATCTAGTCAGCACCTTTAGATTATGAAGATGTGAATGTTCTTGATGGCAAATAAATTCTGATACAGCAATGATGTATTGAGGGGAAAAACAGTACTTGAAATAAATGTTTATTTTCCATATTTACAGTATAATATTTTACTATAATATTTACATATATATAATATATTATTATATATATATTATATATAATATTTACTGTTACTCCATTTTTCAAGCTTATTCATGTGAGCTTCAAGTAGTTGTAAATGTCAAATTATAAAAGGTACTCAGTTAATGTCTGTAATCAGACCAATTACAGCTGTGATATGTTTTTGAGACATAGGTACAGTTGTGATGCAGTCTCCCAGTTGCTTGGCTTTTGTAGCTGTCTGTGTTCCATAACACAGTCCTAGTACTTCTGGATGTTTGGGTCACCACGATTAACTGTCTGTCTTAACTCAGGAAAACCATCCAGTTCTGTCTGTTCAATTCTGAATCCACAGTCTCTGGTGCCAAATCTAGATTGAGGAATGGATCTTAATAAAGCATTAACTTACATATTATGCTACAAATAACAGCTACAGTAAAGAAACAATCCATGACTAGTTAGTTACATATGTGGTAAGTAGTAAAGTTCCTTAGGCACTCCTCCAGGACATGATGCTGTTCTTGAAGTACGAATCCTGTGACTGTTCCACAGTGTCACACATTCATCCTTCTGAACGACATCACCAAAGCAAAACCTCAGTAAACACTGATGTTCATGACTGCCACTGAAGTGTCCTGCGTCTTGGAGGTCTGCAAATAGTTCCATACAGAACCTTTAGAAATGCAGTGCAATAATAATGGTCTATAGTAGTGCTGGTTGGTATGACCAAAATTCTATATCACGGTATTTTTCAAAATTATATCGGTTTCACTGTATTTGACGGTTTCTCCCCCTATGCATGATGTGTTAACTGCATTGATTACAAAAATAATTACTGCAGTAGAGTGGTTAAGAATATACTATTCAAATGGCTCCACCTAAGTATTACATGTAATACAGATTTGCATGGCCCCACATAATCAGGTTTCAAATGGTAGCACTAAAGTAGCGAATGAATCATATAGCATGACAGTTGCAGTCAAAATGCAAAACCTTTTTTTTTTATCTCTTTTAATGTGGTAAAAAGCAAATTATTTCCAGTCATTTCGACTATATGTGTATTTTACAGAAGAGGATTAGGGCCACTATAAAAAAAACAAAAAGGGGCATTGGGGAAAAAAAGGGCAGCAAGAATTCTGAGATTAAAGTCAGTATTCTGACTTTTTTCTCAGAATTGTGGGTACTTGGAAGTCATCAGCTTAACACTAGAAGTGCCGCGCCTCATTTACATACTTATACCTAGAAGCGCGGAGGGCCGGTCATCTGACCGCTTTCACCACCTCCTACTAGCGCCGTGTTGTTTTCACCTACTTAAAGCGCGCCTCGGGCGGTCAAAAGACCGCTGAGTCTTTACACAGGGGAGCTGGTACTGACACATAATTAATGCTAGATGGCGTTTTGCACAAAAGGAAGAATGAGCTGCCCAAACAAAATATTCGTAATGGTGACATTTGCACGTAACGTCAATATGTTAACAAATGAATGTGACTGAACCATTTAGAATCAGTGCCTTGTGACCTTGTTCTCAGTAGCTTCCCCATTGCCAGTTTTGTTTAGTTTAATATTGCATTTCCTGGTTTGTGCGAAAACGTAAATGCAAAATATAGTTTCAGTTTTGTTTCTAGGTTAGTGTAATAGTTTGCTTATTTGTCTGTGTGTTATTCTGTTGGCATATATGTCACTAGATTATCATGTTCGTTCGCCACACCACTAACCCACTGGCCCGCACCCCCACTGTGAAGCGTTCACGTCTTTTGTCTTGCTAATGCAACAGACTGCGCTGCAGCCTTCCACCCCCACATCCACAGAAAGCTTGTTCGATACTCGGAGTAGCAAAGTGAAGCCCGTAGACCGAGCTAAAGCAAGTTTGTTTGTATACTCAATGTTACGCCATTTCAAGTTTTAATGTCTAAAAGTTGTATGTTAGTGAATTGTAGGCTATGGTGTGTCACGTTGTGGGGGGGCCCCCTACCGGTCGCCCCCGGTTACAGCGGCAACGGTCCTGTTTTTGGTCACGTGATGTTCGTCCCTCAGGTGGGCGGGACCCGTGATCCGTCTCACCTGAGGGTCGTTTGTTTGTCTATATACGTCTTGTCTTTGTACCAGTTGACTGCTGGTTATTATTTCCTTCATTTGGAACAATGCACGGGTTTTTGGTTTGCACACTTTCTATTAAACCATCCTCTTTCCCTGAGACTTGGCGTGATCGCTTCCTTTTTGAGTTGCTCACCCTGCCCGTCACATGGTGAACATAACAAATCTACAAATAAATGTCTATAATGTTTTGTGTTAGACAAAGAACAAAAAGCATAAATAGGCAAAATAATTACAAAAATATCATTATAAAAGGTAGGCTATGTACCTTTGCGTAACAAAACGCAAAATTATTAAAATGATACGGATGGCTTCACGAATATAGTTGCCTTTCTCCTCTCTAATGTTCACTTTTTTATCTTGGCGTATTGTGTTGCCGTTTCAAATGAGGTATTTGATCGGTGAATAGCCGATGTGTGATCCCACGTCCTAACGACCGTGTTATCACCGAGTGTTATCACCATTCGGTGATTTACATGTAGCATATATTGCATAAGTTTCGTTCCCCACCTCAAATTAAGTTCCATTTATGTAGTGAATTGTGAACTTGAGAATAAACCTCCACCGCTGTGGTTAATGTTCATGCACTGTTTGAACAATATTTATTAATTACAGCCAGGTTTTGGAGGTTGTAGAACACAGCTACAGGCCAACAATGGGTGCATCCCGTCTCTTTAGCGTATATTGAATAAGTTTCGTTCACCACCTCAAATTAAGTTCCATTTATGTAGTGAATTGTGAACTTGAGAATAAACCTCCACCGCTGTGGTTAATGTTCATGCACTGTTTGAACAATATTTATTAATTACAGCCAGGTTTTGGAGGTTGTAGAACACAGCTACAGGCCAACAACGGGTGCATCCCGTCTCTCTTTAGCGTATATTGAATACGTTTCGTTCACCACCTCAAATTAAGTTCCCTTTGTTTTGATTTGTGTGTCAGCTTCACACAACTCAACATTCAAAACACAGCTTAGGTGCAGTCTTTGCACATTTGCCACAGACCAGTCGCTTACATGTCTGGCAGATGTCATACGTTTTGTTCCCTGAACATCTGCCGACTTGGCATTGTTTTCTTTTTGAGGGCGGGCAAGGAGCTTCAGGTAAAATTCGCTTTTGTGCCACTGCCCTAGCCGCTTTCGCCATTTTCTGCTGTGCACACAGCTCCTTTACCAACTCGAGAATAAACCTTCGTCTGCTCAGGTTAACGTTCATGCACCGTTTGAACAATATATGTGCATTTATTGCAGCCAGGTCTAGGAGGTTGTAGAAAACCGCGACAGGCCAACGACGGGTGTCTCCTTTCACCGAATACAGTCGTGCCATTTGATCCATAACATCAACGCCACATTTAGTCGTGTTGTAATATGAAACAGTTTCAGGCAGTTTCTTTGCGCCATTATCAATTGAAACTGTCTGATGCATTGAGCTCAGGATGCATACATTTTTTTTAGGTTTTGCCTGGTAAATCGTTAGAGTTAATTTTCCAGCCCGCAACACCTTGGTGGAAAATCTTTCAGACTGTGCCTGTGTACATGGGGGCATCTCACATCTGATTTTATTCATCGTACCAACAATAGTGGTTTTGTTCGCCAAAAGGGTGTTTGCAAGTGCCAATGAAGTGAAGAAATTGTCAGTCGTTACATTTCTTCCTTTTCCCGTGAAAGGCTCCATCAAACGCAACACAATATTTTCAGACAACCGTTGACCAGCCGGCCTGCTTTCATCTTTTCCTAGATAGGGAATGGCGTTCAACATATATTTTGTTTCAACATCAGCGGCCACCCAGAACTTAATCCCAAATGTATCGGGTTTATTGGCCATGTACTGAGTGAAACGACAGTGAGCTTTAGTTGGGAACAGTTGCTTATCAACAGTTATGTTCTCACCGGGCGTGTAAGAAGCAATACTGTTTTTCACAAATTCATCAAATATCTCCGAGATCATAGCAAATTTATCACTCGCAAGGCGGGCAGCCCTTGTGCTCTTGTCATCAAAGCGCAGATAGCGCATGATATCTCTGAATGTCTGTCTAGACATTGTCTCTTTGAAAATGGGATTTCCTAAGTCAGCAGACCAGTATTCATCAAGTTTCATGCTTTTACCGGCTGTTATACCTCTCAAATAAACGAGACCCACAAATGCTTTCAGTTCGTCAGCTGTTAGTTTGAACTGAGCATTATTTCGTTCAGCCTCTGCCTCTGTGTATTTCAGAATTGCGCCCCACATTTCTGTGTCAATCAAACACAGTAAGCTGGTCAGTGGACTTTTAATTTTGTCCTTGGCATAACACGTAGGCCCTGGGGTTTCTCTCACAATATTGCACTCTTGTGCAAACCACACCGTACCGTCTTTGGCCTGAAATGAGTCACCACCACACTCAGTTTCAGAGTCCGATTCTGAATCAGATTCAAGATTCAGATCCATTTCACTTTCGCCCTCTCCATCCGACACCTCAGATTGTTTGCCCTCCGATTCCATCTCATCAATATTGCACAGCATGTCCAGCACTTGCTTTGGGGTGTACATGATTCTCTGTGCCATTTTTATAATGCACTATGCAACCTTTCAAACGCCCAAACCGAGGAGTCACGCAAACTGTGTTGCTGTTCGATCACCCAAACCGAGCTTTCAAGCAAACTGTGTTGCTGTTCGATCACCCAAACCGAGCTTTCAAGCAAACTGTGTTTCTGTTCAAACGCCCAAACCGAGGAGTCACGCAAACTATGTTGCTGTTCAAACGCCAAAACCGAGCTTTCAAGCAAACTGTGTTGCTGTTCGATCGCCCAAACCGAGCTTTCAAGCAAACTGTGTTGCTGTTCAAACGCCCAAACCGAGGAGTCACGCAAACTATGTTGCTGTTCAAACGACAAAACCGAGCTTTCAAGCAAACTGTGTTGCTGTTCGATCGCCCAAACAGAGTTTTCACTCAAACTGTGAAGCCACGTCCCGACAAATTTATAGCTCGCGTTGCCTCATGAATGCTATTGTGAATAAAGTGTTCATAACAGCACCGCCCATGCCATCATCTCAGTTTCGCTCGCAAAGGTATGCATTTACATACGTAACTTGCATTCTGCTTAATTCTTTTGTAATGCCATTCTGTCAAAAGCAGCCATACATAATGTATGTATCTAACAGCTAGCCCTGGCGAAGAGGGATTATACCCGAAAGATCATTCCTTTGAGATATTGACTTGATAAGTAGGCTAATTACAATTCACAGAATTCCTGCAAACTACTAAAGCATTTATTAGGCAAAGCAAGACTCTCTTACGGTTTGAAAACCATTGATGTAAACTTATATATAGTATATATTAAATAATATTAATAAATAAAGTATATATTTTAAGACTCTGGAAAGTGAAACACAATCACTTTCATTCAATGGACGAATTCCGTTTTGTCTTTACACAATAATCAGTTTGAACTTTGTGAATAATTTAGTTTTGAAAACTATTGATCTTTATTTAGTTATACTAAATATTAAATGACATACGAATCTTTGCGACACCCGCTGGCAGAAAAGAGAATCACAGTATTGAAGTGTAGGCGACGACGACAATATTACAGAGATACGAGCGAAATCGATTGAAACTAGCATGTGCAGGGTTTCTTTTAACAATGTAAAAATACTAGTTTATTAAAAGGACAATTCTGGGAAAAGTCATGAAAGGAAGGTTCTGAAATTGGATCCAGTGCAAAGATATTATTTGCAGTGCAAAGCGGCGCTTCTAGTAGACGTCACAGCGGTCAAATGACCGGAGCTTTGGCGCTTCTAGTGTTAATGACAGAGACACGTAGAGGCGTGCAGTTGGTGCACCAACCTGTGGACGGAAAATGTCTGATTTAAGTGAGTTTCTATGTGGGCGAGGGGTGCCAGAAGACATAATTTCAATAATGGAAGAGCAGAAGGTGAGTAACAAAGACAGTTTGTCAGCTGGCACTTTTTTCTCAGCAAGTTACCGTTACTTGTTAGCATGTTTGTTAGCTTATAATGTTAGTCAAATAGGCCATGTCTCAAATTACATCAGTCGGTGAATTGATGGGTTTTTGAGTATTATTGTACTTCTTTTCAGTTTGAACTGAGTAGTGTCACCCGTGGCTGTTTGGAGCTTACAGGTCAAGACACCATTGGGCACCATTACAAACTCGAGGCAAGCTTTTAAACTCATCGCTAGGCAACAGTCTTCATCAGCCTTAATCCAACTCAGCTGGGGTGGCAACGTCACATGAACATCAATCCAGTTATTCATCCCATCATTGCGCCATCTTCTGGACAATCTGTGAATAAAACCATATCAGCTAACCCAAAGACATCCTAAAAACTGCAGTGGCCATAACACTCTGTTATATGGAAGGATCAACCAGGCACCTGTGGGTCAACCAAATAATATTTTTAATGGTAGAGGGTGTGGCTGCAGGCAGGCAACCTACCTGGGACAAACCCAGGTCTGATAAGTGCTGAACATTAACTCTGACTGCCAGACCAAAGGGTCAGCTCCTTGGAACTAGATCAGCCATGCTACCTTAAGTGAGGGTTTCTGTCACAACACCCTCCCCTTCAGACAGTGACAGTTTTCTTCATGCTACCTTCTCCTCCGGGGAGCACCGCAACATTTGACACCTGCCATGTGTCCCTCTGTGCACAACCTTTCCCATCATGCCCCTCATGAGGGGTCCCCTCACATGGCTTCATGTCCTTTCACAGAAGAATAGCATTCATAGGGCATGCATGTCAGTCTCCATTTCACATTCAGCAGTTCAGTGTCATCTGAAAACTGTTTATCGATAGCTGTATGACAGAGACCCGGAAAGGTGTGGGAAAGTTAGAGGCGGTGGGCTGTTGTTGTTAAATTCAGATACTATGATCTCTGTTCTTCCCTGATGATTTGTGTTTGTAGACAGTGTGAGTGTGAAGCTGGATTTGGTATGTTGTGTCATGTTTGCAAGAAAACAAGCACACTTTAAACCCTTATTTTATGCTGGGTTGAAAATCCTCAACTCATCCATATTATTTGCAAAGAAGCATACATCTACTAGCACCAGTCTAGGTAGCAGCAGTTGTGCAGCTCTGGCCTTTAGCCTAGCATGCGATCTCTGTCTTCTACCGCTGCTCTTCTTATTGGAAGCTCTGCTCCTTTGAGTCTCAAATATATTATTTGTTTGTCAGTAAAATGACTACTCAAATGATTTTGATGATTGTCTGAGGTTTATAAAAATGTAATTTGAGTACTATTCAAATTACATAATTAAGATTTACCGGGAATGTAGCTTATATCTTATAGGCTACAAGATATATAGGATATTATAAGATTATAAGAGTTACCGGGAATGTAGCTTAAATCTTCTCACGGAATCATGGTTGAATAGTGATATCCCTGACTCTTCCGTTGGTACTGCCGGATTCACCATGGTACGTGCGGACAGAGACCCAGAAAGGTGTGTGAAAGTTAGAGGCAATGGGCTGTTGCAGTATGTGAATGACAAATGGTGCCTTGCTGGTCATATAACTGTGATAGAGAAGATTATGCCATTGGGATGTTGAACTCTTAATGGTTGGTTTGAGGCCTTACTATGCACCGATTGTCTTTATCGTTTACATTCTGCCCCAGGCTTTGCCCACGCACACATGTGATGTTGTTCAGGATGCAGTGGCAAGAGTACAAGCGGCCCATGAAATGACGGAGTTGGACATGTTCATGGAATCTGAGGACATTGAGGGGTCAGTGGATACATTGTCGGACTATTTAAAGTTTTGTACTGATGTGGTTCCGATTAGATCTGTCCGTTGTTTCTCGAATAAGGAACCATGGATTACAAGTAATAATAAGGGTCTCCTGAATTTAAAAAAGCCATTTAAATCTGGGGACCGTGAAAGGGTAAGGAATGTACAGCGGGATTTGAAGAAAGAACTAAGGAGAGCTAGAAGGAAGTGTGGGAGGTATGGAGGGGGATGAGGACTAGGACTATCACAGGTTATAAAAATGAAAGTAGCAGTAGGTGATATGAACATGGCCAATGAATTCAACCTGATTTTCATGTCCTCTCTGCAGATGAGGTTTGGGACAAACTATGCAGGGAAAGCTGCTGGTCCAGATGGGGTATCACCTTGGGTACTTCGGGAATGTGCAGTGGATCTGTCTAAGCCTCTGCAATCAGTCTTTAATTGGAGTTTGTGCACTGGCATAGTGCCTGTGAAGTGGAAAACATGCCTTGTGCCGGCCCCTAAGATTGGGAGGCTGGCAAGAGTTAAGGACTCCAGGCCGGAGGCTCTAACCTCTAGAGAGGCTTTTGCTCCGGATGTTTTTACCGCAGGTGCATCTGGCTGGGGATCCGTTGCAGTTTGCTTACCGGGAGAACATGGGCGTGGAGGATGCAGTGTTATTCATGATCCACAAAATACTTTCATTTTTGGATAGGCCAGGTGGCTACATGAGGCTTATGTTTTTTTACTTTTAACACAACTAGGCCCAAGATTCTTAAGGAACAGCTGGGAGAGATAGGTGTGGATCCTAGGGTGTGTACATGGATTTTTAACTATCTCTCGGAACGTCCACAGCATGTTAGGTTGGGAGAGTGCTGTTCTGGGAGCGTGGTGATTACAGTTTTTCTCAGTCGCTTTGGAGCATTTCTCAGATCAGGATTAACATTTGCACCACAGTGTGTGCATTTCTCAAAACAATTTGTTCAAACAGCACTACACAATGGTTGGCCACCTAAAGTCTGTACCTCACTCACAATCCTTTGTTCATTCCCCAAAGGTAAGTATTTATATCATACTGATAGCAAAGCTCCTTCACTCGGTCACCATTCCTTTCAAATGGTACACCATATAACTGTTTCATTCTCATCTGGTTTCTTCTAAGCACTCTGTCAATAGTTGAGATGCTTACTGACTGTATGTTTTCAAAGATGTCATGGTTGTCTATAATGGCACTCTGGATGTCAGAACGGGAGATGTAGGGGACGGAATCTCCCGCGGATGTTTTATGATGGCGAACCCAAGCGCCTCGTCCATACACTAAATAATCGCACAAGGGAACAAAGACTCGTGCGCTGTGTATTCAGTGCTGACGTAGAGGGTGAAACAAAGTAATTGCGGAGAAACTCGACGCGTATAAAGGGGGAAAACAGAAAACAATCGCGGAATACTCAACGCGTGTAACGGGGGAAAACAGAAAACAATCGCGGAATACTCAACACGTGTAACGGGGGAAAACAGAAAACCAAAAAGAAAACCAAGGACGCCAGTGGAGGTAGCTGGTTAGCTGACAAACGCCGCGAGGAAACAAAAAACCCTTGCCAAAAACCAAAACCAAACGGACAGAAAGAATAACAGCGGGAGGAAAACTTGAGAGGCCAGGGAGCGGCGCAGGAGGTAAGAACTTGAATGGACACAAACAAAACAACTGAAACGAGCAAGAGGCAGAGTGGCGAGACACCGAGCAGAGACAACAGGGAAATGGCGTGAGGTTGACGACACGACAACTCAGCAATGAGGCACTGCGCCTGTCGTCCTTAAAAACAAAGGATGACAGCGATGATGGCATTCACCTGATTAGCCTGTGGTCTGACTCGTGGGCTCCTCCTGGTGGCAACTGGAGGAGCCGCCCTGGGGCCAGCCCTGACAGAGGATCTCCCTAAGTTATAGCATTATTAGCTACGACCATTTTACAGATGACATTCTCCTGCTGAAGTGTAAAAAGGGGACCTCTGCCACCCCTGTGAGGTAGCCCTGCAGACCTGTGTAGTACACAAGTAGTAAGGCAAAACACAAGACTGAGTTGAGTATACTTTTAGAAAATATGTAACATTGTAAAATGAAGTGTTAGTGTGTACTGTAAACATAAAAGTATTACAGTATAGAGTTATTTGGATTACCCAACTGTTCTCTCTACAAAAAGTTTGGATTATTGAGGACACGGTTGATCTCCCAACATTTGGCTGCACCCTGCGGCCAGCTTCAGCCATTGTTAGGCCATGATTGACAACATGGTCTATAAGTGTGGCCCTTATTTCATCTGCAACATGCCCATGTCCATGGCCTCTTCTACCTCTCCCTCTGTTATGCCTCCTTACTCCCCTTCCACGCACTCTTACTGCTCTTCTTACTTCTGGCTGTTGAGCCTGGTCATTTCTTTGTGGATCTTCCATTGGTAGAAATTGTAAAACTGTTTTGCTTCCAGTAGTCTATATATGCTTGCCAATTGAAGGTTCATGAGATGCACCTTAGAGTAGTTTCAGAAAACTGCAATAATTAGTTTATCTAGAGTACACTCCCCTTCATTAGTAAAAGTCATGTTTCAGTTGAGAGCTAATCACCAGTTCAAACAATATTTACAAAGGTTTATAAAAATCGGCTTATTATGTCCTGACAACTGGCTTAACTATTTTGATTATAATTATGCATACAATGAACTAATGGCTAGGTGTTTTGGTGGGGTAGGACAGTTTAGTAGAGAAAAGTATAATATATTATGATTTGCATGAGAAAAGCGATTGAGAATTTGGGAAACAGCCGACAGTTGTACAGAATCATTTGCTATAGTGCTCGACATAATTTGCTGTTTGTATAAAGGAGTGATAAATGACAATTTGATGTGCACAAGTGACTAGATGATGTGCAAATTGAACGAATAGTTTTAAGAAATCTAATTCTGATCTGAGAAATGCTCCAAAGCGACTGAGAAAAACTAATATAGGGGCTCCTCAGTGTACGGTATTGTCACCCTTCCTCTTCAGTTTATACACTGATGATTTTAAGCATGCGTCTGAACTGTGCCATGTTCAGAAATATTCGGACGCATGGAATTTTGGCAACTCAGAAGAGTGCTCGTAGCAATAGATTCCTATCTCTGCGCTGCAGGACTGAGAGGTTCCGGCGTTCATTCATACCGGTGGGAATTAGGATACTGAACAAGGTGAACATAGGTGTATTTCGTATGTTGTATTATGTTTGGTAAATGTATGTATGTAATTGGTGACTGTAGGTGTCTCAATATCGGGTTATTGTATTTATGGGGTTATTGTATTTTTGTATTCTTGTGTGCTGTTAGGACAAACAAATTTCCCTCTTTGGGTATTAATAATGTATGTATCTATCCATCTATTAATATTGTTACATAATTGGTAAAAAAAACAAAACATCACTTTCCTGATTAAAATCTGTGAGACCTGTAGTTGTTAGGCATTTTTGTCTCACTGTAACGCAGGGATAGAGGCAGCCGGAGGTAGAGGTTGTACGTTGTGTTCTTTATTATCCATAAGTGACAAGCGAACCAAAGCAACCAACAAAGGGCTTAAGCATTAACAAGGAAACTTGCTTAGCAGGTCCTCAGCACACAACAGACGTAGATCGGGTCCAGTGATGAGCAGCTCTCTCGGATGAATGTGCAGCACTGGACAGCGCCACCTGTGGGCTTAAAAAGGTGAAACACGTGATAAGGCACAGGTGTTAGTAGTGCGGTGATTGGGACCTAGGGAGTGGTTTAGTGCTAGAGGGAGTGTGCAGTGTGGTTGTGTGTGTGTGGGTGCACGCGCCCTCTGAAGGCGGCCCGGCCTCCTCACCGTGACACTCACTGTTGCAATACTGGGCAGGACTTAACAATCTGTGAATCATCAACCTTTAATGAACATGCATATAGGTGAGAATATATAAATGAACACATAGCTGTTTGGCTCATCAGAGCTCTTCTGCACCTACATGATGATGCTTGACTGAAAATCCCGGGGATCTTCATTACTTGACCATACCTACAAATGAGTTGTCACATTTATGGACTTATGGATAATTTAATAAATAGCCATGGATTACTTTACTAATGTTACATACTTAACTCTGGAGGGTCATGTAGAATTGGAGAAGTACAGATATGTTTACTTTATAATTACCCTTGCAGTTTTTGTATTCATAATTCTCTTTAATATTGTTGTTATATATGTTATATTCACAAACAAAAGACTCCATGAGCCAATGTATATATTCATTGCTGCTTTGCTTTTCAATTCTCTTTTTGTATCAATAGCTTTTTATCCTAAACTACTTAGTGATTTACTCTCTGAACAACAAGTGATTTCTTACCATGCCTGTATGTTGCAGGCTTTTTGCATTTATACATATGCTCTGTCAGAGTTTACACTGTTATCTGCTATGGCTTTTGACAGATACGTGTCCATATGTAAACCTTTACAGTATGCAACTCTTGTAAAAATGTCCACTGTCAAAAAGGTTTTATTTTTATGTTGGTTTTTGCCTTCCTGTGAACATGGTATATCAATAATTCTAACATACCAACTTCATCTGTGCAAATTCAAATTGAACAGAATATACTGTAATAATTATTCAATAGTTAAATTAAGTTGTGGTGACATATCTGCTAACAATATATATGGGCTGTTTGCTTTAAGTGTTGCTGTATTTCCACCAGTCATCTTTATAGTGTTCTCTTATATAAGAATACTTGCTGTCTGTTTGAAGAATTCCAAAGATTTCAGAGGAAAAGCTCTACAGACCTGCTTACCACATCTTTTAATTTTTATCAGTTTCAGTGTCACATCATGTTTTGAAGTTATCAATAGCAGATTAGAAGCAAACATACCACAGATTATACTTATGATACTTTCAGTTGAAATTGTAGTTGTTCCTCCTCTAATAAATCCTATTATATATGGATTGAAACTGCAGGAGATTTTTATGAGGATTAAGAAAATACGTTTTGGGAAAACAAAACCCATGTTATTTTAGAAAGATATTTCTATATATATGTATAAGACTGGTTTTCAACAGAAACACATATATTGAATATGCATTTGTAGGTTTTGAAGAATGTAACTGTTTATTCCTATAAATGTTTTGACATTGAGGTGATATTGGCCTGCATTATCTAATAAAAAAAAAAACATGTTATGGAAAATGTACTTTGTGTTGAATTACAGATGAGTATATAGATAATGGAAGGAAACAACAGCATAAACAAAACTTTCTCAACAAAAGACTTGTAACAGAAATCCATTTATCTTATGTAACACCAGAGTCGTCGTGGGAAGAGAGAGTAGCAAGATTTATTATACCTAAATCCAAACTTCTAATCATGTAAACTGTTCATTGTCAAATCACAAGAGCTGTCCGACAAACAATAAAACTCACATGCAACAAACTATAAAGACATATTACACACTTACCCTTTACCAATAAATTAATGACACTAGGAACAAAGATTGACTAAACAAAACAACCAGCAAGACGAAAAGACAGACGAGGCATATATACTAATGCTAAACAAGAAACATGTGAATTTCACTAATGAGGGGCAGGGATACAAAAGACCCAGACTAGACTGACAGCTCGTACATCAGGGATGCACAACTTGAAGGAGAAGCCGGGCCAAAAATAAATGTAAAGCTGCTCAAGAGGTTCCCATAGCAATAGGATAAAACTGACCATTTGTATTTTGGTTATATCAGTGTTTTTGTGTGGCATGTTTAGTCTTGTTTTGCCGCTTGTTGTGTACTAGGAAAGTTTAGGTTAACGGTAAGAATTCCATCACTCACTGAGACTTCACCCCAACAGTGGTAGAGCACTCTGTATGCAAATTTACTCTGTTGTTTTTAGAATGGTTATGTTATTGTTTTATATTTTGTTGGATATTGACTAAATCTGGCTAATTGTGTAGCCACAGTCTTCCTTGGTTATAGCTATACTGGGCCAGATGAGCTCATTATTAGTGTCAGATAAATGCAAATCAATACTAACACCAATTCTAAAGTGTCCCGTCTTGTAACGTGGGGAGGAGGCAGGCACGAAGAGGCATATTGCTGTGAAAGACACATTCATTTAATGAACAATGACGGTGGAGTCTAGCGCGAGTAGCGCATAGCACTCTTAACATTCAAGCACATACACACAGGCACGAGCTTTAGACAAAGACGAGCATGAGACGAGACATTAAATAGATGAATTACACAATCCCCAGTGATCATGAGACGAGGCACAGGTGAGAACAACGAACACGCTCACAAACAACCCACACCCACTGAACTACAAACTTGGACATAACCAGACGCAGGCGACACAACAACACGCCCACAAGGAGGGGTCCGAAGCTGATCCGTGACACATCTGCTGCGCATGTTTATGATAAACCTCTGACAAAGCAGGCTATTGTTCATAGCAAGGAACATTTATAAAGCTGGTTAGGTATATTCTATAACCTCCACTGATCTATTTGAGATGTGAGTTCTTTTAGTTTCTTACCAATTATAATTTGGAGTCAGATATTTTACTGTAGGCAAGCAGGTAGGGTAGTTAAATATCATAAATAAAACCCCTACACTCCCAGTTAAATTCTATATCGATTTTAACATCCTTCTATTAACCTACACGGGCTTGCTCCTGATTACCTCCAGGAACTTATTTCATATTATGAACCCAACATCTACTAAGATTACACGATGCTGACTTCTTATTAGTTCCAATAATTAATTAGGTAACAGCAGAGGAAATAACATTTTCTTATAAGCCCCACCAACTATGGGGTGCTGGTGCTGTCATCCCGTAACTGCACATGATCACTCAGGTTTGTTGACAGTGTAGTGCAGGGGTGGCCAACCCGCGGCTCGCGAGCCGCATGCGGCTCTTTGCCTGGTTTCGTGCAGCTCCCCAGCGTGCGTCTCACGCGGACTCACCTGCACAAATGGGGTGACACACTGCTACATTTTCATGATGCGCGGTTTGTTTACAAGCCTAGCGAGCCGCTAATACTTTTAAAACCAGCGTAGTGGAAAACACGCATTTGACTGTCTTAACAGCTAATAATTTACACTTGACTTAAAATGTCCTCTGTGCCACATATAGTCCCATACAAAGTGAATCGTCCCTCTTTCTTTTCCATATGGTGGCATCTAATGATCTAATATTTAGGTGTATTTAGTATGAATTCTCTTATGCACAATTGTTTATTCATACTCACACATACAAATGAGTCCTTCATAGATCTTCGTAGCTGTTCCGGTTCAATCCTGTACCCAAACAACCCAATGTAAACTCCATCCAAAGTAAGCCATTTCTTTTCTATGATGTCAAAAAGTATATGCAATCAAAATATCAACTAACAAAAATAATCCACGACTGCATCAGTTTCGCCCAACATAGTCAATTGTGTGTGTTCTGGAGAGCTTAGCTTATCTTAGCTTAGAATAGCTATGAATCATGTCGAAGGTGTCAGCTCGTCACTGTCGAAGCTTGCTTGGCCCACTACCCCTCGCCCTTTTACACCTCGCTATGCAGAGTCAGTCATTCAAAGTAACCACCTCACTCTGGTCCAATGAAAACGAGGGATTTCAAGAGTAGATAGATGTAGCTTTGCAATTCAAGGACAGATAACGTAACACAACACTGCGATGTTGAGAATCGTTTGTTGTTCTCGGCAAAAGGCGAGAATTATGCAATTTTTTGCAATGAATTAAGCAAGCAAATAAAGGTATTTATCTAATTTCTATCTACTTTTTAAAGTGTGATATTGAAGCTTTGTTAGTAAATGAATTTTAGGTGACTAAACATTTAATCTTACGTTGTAAACGTGTCTTTTAAACAGACATTTAAAGAGACCCTTGTGGTTTTCAACAACTACAAAGCCGGATTTCCCGTGATCGGCTGCAAGTAGACAGCTGACAATCAGTATGCATGTAGATGGGATAAGAATTTTTATTTATTTATTTGTTTTTTTTTTTATTCCGTCAATGTTTAATACGTGATTTGACATCAAATTCATTTTGGGCCCACCGGTGGGCCCAGCAGGGGGCGCTCCTGGGCAAAGGGGTTTTAAAGGCTAAAAGCTCTAATTTCATCAAGCTGTAGTTTGACATGATACACTCACTAGGTCGCAACCCTCGGCTAGCAAATGCAATAGGCTGCCGTTGCCCCTCCTATTCCTGAGCTAATACTGCCCCCAATCCTGCATGGCTGGCATCGATCTCAAGTATAAAAGGAAGGGTAAAATCAGCATACACCAACACAAGAGCACTAACTTCTCCTTCAAAGCCACGTTCACAAGCATCTTCCCAATATTGGTCTATACAGCCTGGCACCTCCGGCTTAGGCCGCTTCCAAGTACCCTGTAACCTGCCCAATATTTGGTGTAGAGGTCCTGCCAAAGTGGCAAACTCCTTCACAAACCGCCTGTAATAAGAGGCAAAACCCAAAAAGGACCTCAGTTCCTTTACAGTTGATGGTCGCTTCCACTCAGCAACCGCCCAAATCTTTTATGGATCTGTAGCTACCCCTGCAGCAGAAATGGCATGGCCTAAAACTAATTTCAGCCTGGATGAACTGATATTTTTTCAACTTCAATTTCAAGTTATACTCCTGCAAGCGCCGCAGCACCATCTCCAACCACTGGAGTGCTTCTGAAATGTCTGGGAAAAGATAACCATATCATCCATGTATGAGAACAAGGCATGAAAACTCTGATCTCCAAATATAGATCTCCATTAGCCTCTGGAATTTACCTGGTGCATTGCATAAGCCAAAAGGCATCCAGTGGAATTCAAACAATCCAAAAAGCATACAAAATGCTGTCTTTTCCCTGTTCTGCTCATATTGTGACGGGGAAGACACCGGTACCTCTGCTTCACTGGGGTTGAATCCAACAGTGGTTAGATGAACCAATGTAGTGCAACCCAAATCCCCATCATGCTGACTAAATATCGTCTTATATTTCTCCCAAAGGGCACGAGCTGTGTCTTGTTCTGTGACTGACAAGGTAGGCCAACTGAGTTGGGAGAAATCACTAGAACAATCTACTTCATGTGGCACAGCCGTAATAGTGGCTACCTGGTGCAGCTCACCCCATTGGACCTGTACTGTATGACGGTGATGACAAGACTGTACAATGTGAAGTTTGCCCAACACCACCTTAGGCCGAAGCCACCTATCTTGGGGGCCAATATTAACAACCAGTACCTGTACACCACCATGCATAACTGACAAGAAGGCAGATGGAACTAGGAGATTACTAGGCAACTTTCCCTCCATGAAAGATACTGGCTCCAGCCTCCAACAGGCCAGAGGAAAGAGCAGATCCCAACCCCTCATGCCATGATGCTGACACCAACTTCATAGTGCCTGCTGGTACACACACTACTGGACCCCGCTGCACTCGAACTGTACCCACTTTACCATCCTGTAAAGTCGGCCCCAGTTGTTGACATTGTGAAAATGCTCGCCACCATGCTTGCCTCTCAGTTTGCATTTCCAAAGAACTAAAAACAGCACTCCCATTCTGTACAAAAAACTCATTGTAGCACTGGCTGATTATGTTCATTCCCACCTGCCCTGGAATAAATCATTTAAATGGGTGGGTATCCACCTCACCAACACTTTTAGTAATCAGTATACCCATATTGGCCATGACAAGATACAGACATCTACTTCCAAGTACCCTAGATAGGGGATGTCTAAACCATTTGCAGCTTTTAACTTCAACCATGAGCAAGACTACAGAGTGGGCTGAAGTCGGCCTTGTAATTGTTCTTTGAAGAGCTGACAGTTTATAGTACTTACTGTGACAATGGGTGCGGCGTAAAGGATGAGACACAAATCCTTCAGTGGCAGCAAACGTCACTTATATCAATACAAATATCGCGCGTATAACACTTAACGGTACTCAGAGACATGTAAACATTAAACAACGACGAGCACAGGACACTGCGCGAGGGCACATTAAATAGTCAAACCACATTAGCCCCACGTGATTACGAGACGAGTCACAGGTGAGACGGATTATCACAAGACATAACCATAACCACGAAGATCCACCGACACAGACGATGCACGTGGACGACGTAAACACACGCCCAAAAGGGAGGGGCCGGGGTCCTCAACGTGACAGACGCCCCCTCCAAGAGCACTACCCGTCCCGGGGTGCCAACAGGACCGAGTGCCCCGAACCCACGACGATGGGCGGATCCGACGCGCTCAGTCCTGCGTCTGGGAGGTGACCTCCCTCGGTGAAGCGTCCGCCACGAACCGCCTAGAACACCCTCCCTGGGAATACAGGGGAAAAGATGTTAGACAAACACAATGGAACAGACATGAATACACACACAGGTACATTCACACATAGAGGAACAAAAGGGAAAAAGGGGTTTGGTACACATACGGGAAGACTCACAAACACTGGGACAGACAAACATGAAACAGGCGCCAAGCTACGCGCCAGGAGTAGAGCGATGAGGGGAGAGAGCTCGGGAGCTGCAGGCGCTGTGGTGGTCGGTCCTCCTCCAGCCTTTGCTGCGAAGCCTCCACTGGGAGCAGCGTGGCTGGCGGACCTGCCTGGTGCAGCGCGGCTGGCGTACGCGCCTGGTGCAGCGCGGCTGACAGGCACCCCGTGCGGGCCGCATGGGAGCTCCCCTTCAGTGTCCATCTCCTCCTCTGTCCTTCAGCTCCACTCCATGGACTGCTCCGGGTTGCCACCCCAGGAGTAGTCCATTGCGCTCTCGCCAGAGCGATCGGAGGGTGGACTCCTATCCAAACTCCCTTTAACAGTCCCGGCAGATCTCTCCGAGGGGGGCAGACTGTCCTCCTCCGTATAGGAGTCCTCCTCCACCTCACCGTATTCAGCGGTGGGTGCGGAGCACTCCGATGGAGGGTAGTCCTCCTCCTCCTCTTCTTCCCCGCCTTCCCCTACAGTGGGAGAGGGAACTATGGGCGGAGGGAGGTAGTCTTCTTCCTCCGACTCCTCCGACTCCTCTTCACCATAGTCGACGGTGGAAGCGTCGCTCACTGACGGGGGGTAGTCCTCCTCTCCTTCCCCACCGTAGTCGACAGTGGAGGTGTCGCATATCGACGGAGGGTAGCCTTCCTCCTCGTCATCCTGCTCCTCCTCCTCAGAGTCCTCCTCCCCGAACTCGCTCTCTGGGGTGGACTTGGTGGCACAGATGACGCACGAGCCCACCCTCAGAGGCGAGAGGGCGCGGGATGGAGGAGAGTGTCGCTTCCTCCAAATACGCACCACGTCCTGGCGGAGGGTCTCCGCCAGCTCGGAGTCCCTGCTCTCAAGCATCCGGGCTGAGGCCAGCTGATAGGCACACACCGGGTCCTTGTCCAGCTCCTCGACCATCGGTGTGGCCTCTTGGCACGGGGGGAAGTCCTCTTCCTCTAGCTCGTGGACGCCCAACCGTATGGGCGAGAGTTCCCGCGACGAAGAGGGATGCTTCTCCCGCCACGCCCATACTGCTTCCTCACGGTACTGAGCCGCTTTCTTGGGGGAGGAGGACTCCCGAGCGGCGCACAACATGTAGGCACACACCGGGTCAGACTTGAGCTGTTGCAGCGTCTGCATATCCTTGCGGCGCTGGGGGGAGGAAGATGCACGGTGGTGCCTTTTGCTGGGGCGCTGCCCCTTCTTCGGCAGAGTCGTGTAGCCTGGCATTTCTGGGTGTCTCGAAATGGCTCGTCGTTCTGTGACGATGGGTGCGGCATCAAGGATGAGACACAAATCCTTCAGTGGCAGCAAACGTCACTTTAATATCAATACAAATATCGTGCGTAGAACACTTAACGGTACACAGAGACGTGTAAACATTAGACAACGACGAGCACAGGACACTGCGCGAGCGCACATTAAATAGACAAACCACATTAGCCCCACGTAATTACGAGATGAGTCACAGGTGAGACGGATTATCACAAGACATAATCATAACCACGAAGATCCACCGACGCAGACAAAGCACGTGGACGACGTAAACACACGCCCAAAAGGGAGGGGCCGGGGTCCTCAACGTGACACTTACCATAGACCTCGTATCTAATAAACAAAGTATAGCCACACCCTCAATCAGGCCCGTCGCGATGGTGCAGGCAAACCAGGCAATTGCTTGGGGCCCCAAGCTGGCCTGGGGCCCCCAGACAACCACAGGTTAAGAATTAAATGCAGCGACAAACTGTGTGAGCCCCCCTTTACATTCTCAAAGTCATGAGCAATGACACTGTTCTCAGAATCCCCCTCAAGGGGCCCCTCCCACCAGCTGCTGAAGGCAGGCAGACACTGTCCTGGCAGACAGCCAAGTTTTAGACGCCGGCAAATATGAAACTTAACCATGAAGCGAATTTATACATCAGGAAGCCAAAAGAGAAAACAAAAGAAGAAAGAGGAACACAAAAAAACACAAGACAGTGGTAAGTGATGATTTACACTGGATAAATTAGGCCTACCTGTACAAATGGTGTAATTTAGCAGCAGGTAGGCTAAAAACAATATATACGTCCCAGCTAGTGTTGCCACCTGTCCCGGTTTTCACGTGCCTGTCCCGGTTTTCCCGGGCTGTCCCGGTTTATCCCGGTTTTCTTCTTTTTAATATTCAGTCCCGGAAAAAATTAGGTTAGTTAAAACCACGATTCAGACTGTTTCTGCACACTTTAAATCTGTTTTTTTCTTGCTGTGTCCATTTTAAACCCCTCCGGTAACATTTTACGTTCGCACCCCCCCCCCCCCGTCCAACAACTTACGTTCGCCAACCCCCCCCCCCCCCCCGCTCAACAGATTACACTCGCCACCCTGTGTCAGTATGACAGTGTCCTTGTTTTTTGTCAGACCTAGGTGGCAACCCTAGTCCCGGGTAATCACATACTTAGGTTGGGGGGGCGGTTGGTGTCTTTGCTTGGGGCCCCCAAATACCTTGAAACGGCACTGCCCTCAATCATAATCTCCACTACAGGACATCTTCCAATCAGCTGGAAAAAAAATCTGTTGCCGTAACTCCCTTCTCAATGAATTATCCTCCACGTATTCAATAAACTGGTCACTTAGAACAAAATCAGAGTTGGCAAAGCATGAAGAGTCCCAATGTTTTACGGCTTCCATTAGAGACATAAGGGCATGGGTATATGGCAGGCAATTATTCCCCCTCACGCAGTTGCCGCTGGAAGAACCGACTTAGAAGGCTAATTGAGCACAGCTACTTAAAATGAATTCCCTTTCAGAGATCGGGCTGAACTTAACCTCGGTTCTGGCTTCTCAATCCAATAAGTCAAAGACTATCAGCGCTTGTTCTGAACGACGAACCTGACGTACAGGCGGATGCACAAATCTAAGTGGAGTTCATCCGACGTGCTCCAATGCTACACTGCTCGATTTAGCCTCCAGCTCCTCCTCACTAGTGGGTATAAACTCCCTGACAAAGGAAAAAAAAAAACTTTGCAGCGCTAGCTGGTTGCTACACACACAGTTTGGTAATAAACCAAACATAAAAAAAAAACAAAGAAAATTTTTTGCACAGCAACAAAGAAGACAAGAATAACTCAGTCCATAAAAGGTACACCAAAATAAACAAAGCCACAGTCCTCTCCCAGGTCGCTGTTGTCATCTAAATCACCAGTCTCCACCAGAATCACCAGGCCAACCACTGATTTTCCCACTTATTTTTATCAACTACCACCAACTGTAATCACCATTACACTACAACCCAAAAAATACAAATACTGCCCCAAAGCACCTACACACTAACAAAATAAATTAATAAAGCAAGTGAAACCAAACCCACACTAATACCTACTCAAAAGCATATACTCAAGCAAAAAAGAAAGAAAGAGGAAAAACACACTACACACCAATAATATTAGGGCAGGGTGGATAAATAAATCAAACAAGATTATAAGCATAAAATAACCAAAAAAAAAACACACAAACACAAAATAGCGCAGACTATAAACAAAATACACTCAGCCCACACTTTGGCCAAAAAACCCAAGGCTTAGCCAATGGTCTGATACCACAAGGGACCCAGAGATAAGGAAATGCATCAAAATGATAGGCTAACACAGAATCTCATATATGTAATGCTGCAGCCCGGAGCCCCGGTGGGCGTGGGTAAAGGGCGTATCATGTGTCAATCATTTTCGAATGCAGCCAATCAGATACTAGACTTTCATTGTCAATCAATTTTTATTAAGCCAATTATCAGCCAGAGTTAGCTGTCAATCATTTTTTAATGCAGCCAATCATCTTAACAGATCTGCCAAAAGAAGGCGGAAACTGCACGGAGAAGCTCTTTAAACAGAAGTATATGCCGCTCTTACACAAAAGTAGCTGAATAAAAACATTAGAAGAGCCATGACTTTAGACATTTTTAAATAAAAGTTTAAAATACTTCTCACTTATTTTTCTGGAACGGCACTTTAATGTTTTTTTTCCCTTTATTGCACGTATTGCATAATTTACATCATACATATATGTGGCGAGTGTAAATTGTTAGCGGAGGGGAGGTGTAAATGGACACAAATTAAGTATTATATCGCGATCGATCGCAAAGTATAAACGCCTCCGCCGAGCAGAGTGTTGAAGAGCGATTTCGATTGGAGGATCGTGCTCTATTTTTTATTATTAATTTTTTTGCCGATGCTGGTCCAGCGTGTCGCGTGCCACTGATTATGCCTCGGCGTGCCAACGGTGGCCCGCGTGCCATAGGTTGCCGACCCCTGCTGTAGAGCCTTTGAATATTAAAACCATTGTCGAAATTAAGATCAGATGTGACCAGTAATGTAGCGCAAGTAAAAGAAGAACACGATCACACAGTCTCATTGAAAATGTAGGAGTTAATGAATAAAGTGCACCAACGCAAAACCCGTGACATAATTCAAATAAAGTTTGAAGACCAGTATTGTTTTGATATAATCAGGCATTGCTTTTAATCCTCATAATTATGGAGAGCTAGCTATTGTATGCTCACCGTGTACATCTTTCGCCAAGAGAAATTCGTGGGCAGAGTTTAATTACATCTTTGCGGGAGTCATTGAGTTGGATTAACTCTGATTTGATCAACTCTGTCCGATAACTCCAACACTCCATCGTCATTTGATTATATCAAAACAATACTAGTCTTCAAACTTTATTTGGATTATGTCACGGGTTTTGCGTTGGTGCACTTTATTCATTAACTCCTACATTTTCAATGAGACTGTGTGATCGCGTCCTTCTTTTACTTTACTTGCTGAGCTTAATTTCGACAATGGTTATAATATTCAAAGGCTCTACAGCAGGGGTCGGCAACCTATGGCACGCGGGCCACCGTTGGCACGCCGAGGCATAATCAGTGGCACGCGACACGCTGGACCAGCATCGGCAAAAAAATTAATAATAAAAAATAGAGCACGATCCTCCAATCGAAATCGCTCCTCAACGCTCTGCTCGGCGGAGGCGCTTATACATGGCGATCGATCGCGATATAATACATAATTTGTGTCTATTTACACCTCCCCTCCGCTACCAATTTACACTCGCCACATATATATGATGTACAAATGATGCAATACGTGCAATAAAGGAAAAAAACATTAAAGTGCCGTTCCAGAATAACAAGTGAGAAGTATTTTAAACTTTGATTTTAAAATGTCTAAAGTCATGGCTCTTCTAATGTTTTTATTCAGCTACTTTTGTGTAAGAGCGGCATATACTTCTGTTTAAAGAGCTTCTCCGTGCAGTTTCCGCCTTCTTTTGGCAGATCTGTTAAGATGATTGGCTGCATTAAAAAATGATTGACAGCTAACTCTGGCTGATAATTGGCTTAATAAAAATTGATTGACAACGAAAGTCTAGTATCTGATTGGCTGCATTCGAAAATGATTGACACATGATACGCCCTTTACCCACGCCCACAGGGGCTCCGGCCTGCAGCATTACCCTTCTCCAGAATCTGGCTAAACAAGGTCAACATCTGCCAATATACTTACCAAATTCAAAAGGTACAAAAACAGATGGGAAAAACAGTGGCCAACCAGTAGTCCGTCCTTACTCCTTTGAGCAGAAAAACACAGAACAATTAGATCCATTGTGGTACAGTGGAAGATAAAATACTTGTAAAATGATCCATATACAGGGGTTGGATAATGAAACTGAAACACCTGTCATTTTAGTGTGGGAGGTTCCATGGCTAAATTGGACCAGCCTGGTGGCCAATCTTCATTAATTGCACCAGTAAGAGCAGAGTGTGAAGGTTCAATTAGCAGGGTAAGAGCACAGTAAAAAAAAACATACGGCTGCCCAAATCACATCACATACAAACTACGGCTGCCCAAATCACAGCAGAATTAAATGTGCACCTCAACTCTGTTTGCACCTCAACCCTGTTTCCATCAATACTGTTTGTGGTTGTGGCTTTCGCGAACACATTCTATTGCAATTGTTGTTTGGCAATTTGTTTGTTTTTTCTTGATGCCTAATTTTGGCATACTTAGCTCCATTTGGTCTCAAAATGCTGACGTAGATTGTACTTTTTGACAAGTACAATCCGCTTTTAAACACAAAAATAACACAAAAGACACCGCTTCATAACACAAAAGACATACTGTTTTTTCTCATTGAAGCACAAACATATTTTGCTTTCCCATATTTCTTAAAACACCCTTCTATTTGCATTGATTTTTCTCTTCCTGGACATTTTGGGATCATTATTTGTATTTCTCAATTACACTTATTGGGGAAATGGTATCGATATTGAAACACTGCAGTGTCGTCACTTTGAGGGTAACAATTGTGGCAAATGTAATTTTTGGTCACTGCACATATTTGACTTTTTCTTTTCTTTTTTTTTTGTTGCCCGCGGGCCTTGAGTTTGACACCTGTGGTGTAGAAGGTATGAGTCTGAAGCTGTGTTTAGTGTGCTGTGTCATGTTTTCATGAAAACAAGCACACTGAAGGCCCTGATTTTATGCTGGGTTATAAATCCTCAACTCATCTTATTTGCAAGAATGCATACATCTACTAGCACTAGGCTAGGTAGCAGCATTTGTGCAGCTCCAGTTATTAGTCTAGCAAGCGATCTCTGTCTTGTACCTCAGCCACTCTTCCTGTTGGAAGCTCTGCTCTTTTGAGACTCAAATATATTATTTGTTTGTCAGTAAAATGACTACTCAAATTATTTTGATGATTGTCTGAGGATTATAAAAATGTAGTTTGAGTACTATTCAAATTAAATAATTAATATTGTTACATAATTGGTAAAAAAAAAACATCACTTTCCTGATTTAAATCAGTGAGATCTGTAGTTCTTGTGCATTTTTGTCTCACTGTTGCAATACTGGGCAGGACTTAACAATCTGTGAATCATCAACCTTTAATGAACATGCATATGGGTGAGAATATATAAATGAACTCATAGCTGTTTGGCTCATCAGAGCTCTTCTGCACCTACATGATGATGCTTGACTGAAAACCCTTGGAATGTTCAGTACTTGATCATGCCTACAAATGAGTTGTCACATTTATGGACTTATGGATAATTTAATAAATAGCCATGGATTACTTTACTAATGCTACATACTTAACTCTGGAGGGCCATGTGGAATTGGAGAAGTACAGATATGTTTACTTTATAATTACCCTTGCAGTTTATGTATTCATACTTCTCTTTAATATTGTTGTTATATATGTTATATTCACAAACAAAAGACTCCATGAGCCAATGTATATATTCATTGCTGCTTTGCTTTTCAATTCTCTTTTTGGATCAATAGCTCTTTATCCTAAACTACTTAGTGATTTACTCTCTGAACAACAAGTGATTTCTTACCATGGCTGTGTGTTGCAGGCTTTTTGCATTTATACATATGCTTCATCAGAATTTACACTGTTATCTGCTATGGCCTTTGACAGATATGTGTCCATATGTAAACCTTTACAGTATGCAACTCTTGTAAAAATGTCCACTGTCAAAAAGGTTTTAGTTTTATGTTGGTTTTTGCCTTCCTGTGAAAATGGTATAGTAACAATTCTAACATACCAACTTCATCTGTGTAAATCCAAATTGAACAGAATATACTGTACTAATTATTCCATAGCTAAATTAAGTTGTGGAGACATATCTGCTAACAATTCATTTGGACTGTTTGTTTTAGGCATTGCTGTATTTCCACCAGTCATCTTTATAGTGTTCTCTTATATAAGAATACTTGCTGTTTGTTTGAAGAATTCCAAAGATTTCAGAGGAAAAGCTCTACAGACCTGCTTACCACATCTTTTAATTTTTATCAGTTTTGGCATCACATCATGTTTTGAAGTTATCAATAACAGATTAGAAGCAAACATACCACAAATTATACCTATGATACTTTCAGTTGAAATTGTAGTTGTTCCTCCTCTAATAAATCCTATTATATATGGATTGAAACTGCAGGAGATTTTTACGAGGATTAAGCAAATAATTTTGGGGGGAAAAACACCCATGTAATTTTAGAAAGATATTTCTATATATATTTATAAGACTGGTTTTCAACAAAAACACATATATAGAATACACATTTATACATTGTACATTTTTTTTCACTGTAATTTATTCTCTGGTGTAAATTTAAGATCCTCTACTGTAGTAGTTTATGTTTATTATTATATTATTATTTTATTTAGTGTATATTTCCTGTGGCATTCTTAGCGAGGAGCAAAGTAAGATTTTCATTGTAACTAAGTAACCTGTTTCCTCGGTGCATATGACAATAAACACTTTGAACTTTGAACTAAAGTCTGTGTAACCTTCTTGTTCTGCCCTTAATCTAGACTGTAATAATTTAAAGCCAGAGTTGCTGCCACACTCCACAAATGTTTAAAATGTCCTCTGTACCACATATAGTCCCATACAGAGCTAATTATCCCTCTTTCTTTTCCGTATGGTGTTGGGATTTCTTCTCAGGACCCAGATGGGCACTAACACCGCCCAGATGAACCGACTGGATTTGACTGAGGGACCCAAGAAATGTCTTAACACCAAAAGTTCTTTTAGATCAATTTATATGGAATATAAATGAGTATAAAGTAGTCAAAATACACGTGGTACAAACTCTTCAGTGCACTGGTGCTAGTTGCCTAGGAATCTACCTAACCCAAATGGATCTCAGCAGTGTCCAAGCGAAGAAGCCTCCCATGCTGGGCGATGTCCTCCTTTTCATATTCTTTTTTTCTAAGTTTTGATAACTCCCCCACCTTTGCTACTTTCCATCGAAACCCCCCTGCTCTTCCCCAGTTGTCAGCTTGCTTATCTAAAAACTGCTTGCCTTACACTTTGCACTGAATAGGCCCATTCTGTTCTCCTCAAGGCCACTGTGGCCTCTTCACTTCTGCTCTCCCACAGTCTCCCTGGAAAACATTAAGTTTAAACACTAAGTTTCGTTTCACCTTTAAGTTTCTTTTTTTCTTACATTCCCCCTTTTAGACCTAAACATTGGTCTAACACAAAATTTTATCTAGCCCAGTGCACTTCTTAACAGAAAGACAATCATACAAATCCCTATATGTGTATACATTCATAGTGTGACTATTTCAGTTAGTACAATCTCTATGTGCTCTTTAACGTGATTTGTGGGTTCTGGATCACTCCCCTGTCGTGGGGCGAGACCTTTCCGACTACTTGGAGACGCCACCCTTCGTCTCCCTTGGTCCCGTGACTTAACATAGTCCTCAAGACCCAGGTCCCGCCTGGTGGGAGATCACCTTCACCCGTGCTATTAATGTGCCCATGTGTCATGCATACTACTTTTTAAACTAGTGAATTGGTTTTCATGTACTGTTGGTTGTGCTCTAATGTGTCTAATGCGTCTTCATTCTTCATCAGTCGCAGACATTGCCAATACCTATAAAGCATGCATAATCAAGAAAAAACAATAACAAGTTTTTCACACATTGTCGTCTTCTCCGGATGATTGGTCATCATCATCCCCTGTGATCAGTGGCATAGTATATGGCGGTGGGTTCTTCGTATCCCCCTTCTCTATCGCGGCTGTGATCAACCTTTGGGCGAGAGCTCTGATACACGGTATACAACAACATCCACAAATAACAACAATTGCAGTGAATACTGCCACAGACATAAACAAAGACATAATCAGTGCTTTCCATTTCCCAAACACCTTTGTAAACCACTCCTCCATGGGGTTACTGATACCTGAGGCCTCCTGCATCTCCTTAGATAACGCTCTCAAGCCGTCCAGGGCTCTGATCACCGACCCGTCCGGCGCGGTGTTATTGGGAATAAAGGTACAGCAGTTGTCACCAAACATAAAACATACACCCCCTTTTTCTGCCAAGATCATGTCTAGAGCCATTCTGTTTTGTGTGGCCATCAGCGAGGTAGCTCTCAATTGTTCACTCAGCCTCTCTATTGCGTCTCTTGTTAGCTTGGTTAATCTCAGCACGTTGTAATGGACGAAGTTGATCCTATCTACATTCTTGTTTGGTGTTACTGGGAATAAGGCTGATGTAATTGGGATGTTCTCGAAGCCCGTAGCTATTTGATCAACTAGCTTGTATTCAATGGGAACCCCCGAGGCACTCCTATGGAATCGAGGTACGTTGGTGACCCTATGGACAAATCAAAGGTATCACGCTTCTTTCTCCCGAGGGCTTTATCTGGCTGCAATGTGACTTCCCTCAGCCCTATCATTGTTATTGGTGAGATTAGTCTGACCATGGCACAGATTCCTCTAGCTTTTCCTGGTATAGTTGCCAACAGAGTATGTCCTCCGCAATACCGCCAGATCCATGCTCGGGCTACTCTCCCTATCCCCGGTACCTTCGTTGTGGCGTTGCACTAGTCAGGCTCTCTTTCTCCTACACTCATGATTGCGTCTTTCTCGGTTAAGTTAAAACATTGATACTGCCCTGCAAGTTTTACTGGCATGAAAGGAGCGTTTCCTCCTTCCAAATTTTTGACGTGCGGAAAAATACTGTCTAGCCTGGAACAATTTGGAGTAGTATTTCTTTTCACCTTAATCAAATTTAACATGCACTGATATCCTACTGGATCTGTTTCAGGATTTAACAGGGCTGGTGAGGTCATCGACGCGGGTCGGGCTACTGCACAGGCCACACAACCTTCTAACCCATTTTCTCTACTGTTTTGTTCTAGCCATGACAACCACAAGTTGGAGCCGCTGTAACCGGTTGCTAATTCTATTAACTGTTGGGACGATAATTTAGTGAAGTCTGTGGTTAGAGTGTCAGGGTTGGGTCCAGACACGCTCCTCCTGCCGCCACCAGGAGGAGCTCGCGAGCTAGACCCGGAGGCAATCAAGCGCAATAGGCTACAGCTGTTTGTAGCCTATTTAGAGTGGGCAACTTCAGCAGCTCATTGCTGAAGTTGTTTGTTGCATTTTGCTCTCACAGCCCAAGCCATTTTCTCTCGTTCTCGTCGCTCCTGTGTTTCATTCGCCTGTTCTCGTTTTTCCTCTGAGTGTTCTCAGTCTCTCTCTCTCTCTTCTTCTCTGGAGTTTTCTCTTACCCGTGTTTCCCGTTTCCTCTGTTTTCTATGTTGGTTTGTCTGCCAGTGTTCTGGCTGACAGGTCGACGGGTAACCCCGGTAGAAGTTCAAGGTCTTATACCAGAACTTCACTTCTCCTCCCTCGTCTCTTGTTTGCCTTATGACATGTTGAGTTGTACTCCGTGTGTTTTTCATTGTCCCCCGTTTTTTCTCTGCGTTTATTATTATCCGCGTATTTTTTGTTTGGCCGCACTCACACAGTGAGTTATAGCCTCACAGTCAGTCTCCAACAGGGCTCCTTTGCCTTCCTCCCACCAGTCCTCGGCTGTGAGGTGTTCTCTGTAAAAAGCTACACTGCGATCGGTACTCACCACCATCTCCTTCCCTGGGGCTTCTCCTGTCTCTTCCAGGTGTGTCTTGATCTCTCCGGTGGTTCTTGTTGGTTCTTCTGCTGCAACACAGTGTGTGATGTGGTACCAAGTCTTACCTTTGTCTTTCCTTACCTTTACTGAGTGTTCATTGGCACCTTCAACCTCCCACGGGCCTGTCCACCGTGGTTTGTTCCACTTCCTCTTATGCACCTTGACCCTCACCCAATCTTCTGGTTTCACCTTCGCCTTGGGTGGTTCCAGGTCTTCTTCTCCTTTTTCCTGTTGAACAGACCTATTGATTTCACTAAGCAATTTGGTTAATTCTTTCATGTATTCTGACATTTCTTGTTCCTGGATTTCTAAAGCTGGTCCCTCAATCCTCAGTCGAGGGCACCCTGGCATGGGCCGTCCGGTCATGAGCTGATGCGGCGAGAGATTGTATTCTCCCGTCGGGGTTGCTCTCATGGACATCAACACTAGTGGCAGCGCCTGAACCCAGTCCATGTCTCCTGTTGCAAACGCTTTGGCCAGTTTGGTCTTAATGGTCTGGTTGGCTCTTTCTACCAACCCCTGTGACTGAGGGTGGTAGACAGTGTCAAACTTGTGGGTTAGGCCCAGCTTTTGTTCTACTTCTGCCAAGTGTTTGTTATCAAAGTGGGACCCATTGTCACTCCTAATCACTTTCGGTAGACCGTACCTGGGAATCAACTCGTTCTGCAACCATTTTATCACTGATTTAGAATCCTCCTTTTTGGTGGGTATAGCTTCTACCCATTTGGTGAATCTGTCTACCATGACCAACAGGTATCTGTACCCTCTTACTCTGTTGTCTAGCCCCATGTCAGTGTAATCGATCACAATCTCCTCAAATGGGCACTGGGTCCCCTCCAGTTCTCGCCCGGTATGGTTTTTAACATTGAATGACTGACAGATATCGCATTTGCTCACGTATTGCTTCACATGATCTCTGAGGTACGGATGCCACCATAAACATTCTAGTTTGGTCACCATGGCCGACACACCCCGGAGTGAGTTGGCCCATGTGCTTCACGTAATATCTATTTCATCTTTTCTAAGGGCAAAACTACTCACCCTTCTGGACTCCTCCAGAGTCCTTTAGTGACTGTGGCTCCCTGGTCTATTGTCGTGGAAATTTTCTAATAAATGGATGAGGACTCAGACGTGGTTAAAATGACTGATTTAATAAGACAAAAATCACACAGACATGATAGTCTCATTCAAGCATGACACTCCTCTTCCTTTTATACACAGTTCAG
Organism: Brachyhypopomus gauderio; assembly: GCF_052324685.1. Classification (NCBI taxonomy): domain Eukaryota; kingdom Metazoa; phylum Chordata; class Actinopteri; order Gymnotiformes; family Hypopomidae; genus Brachyhypopomus; species Brachyhypopomus gauderio. The sequence continues at coordinate 5,227,995 of NC_135216.1, forward strand.
CAGTTCTAACAGGCAAGTTATCTTTAGCACAACACATAGGTATCCAGCAGGCTACTTTTACCTAACGTGTGTGTATCTCCTAATATGGACTCCCTTAAAGTTAGTGGAAGAAACTGATGTATCAATAGAATGCAAAGACAGCTGAATCCCAGGATAGTGGACTAGTGACACTCAGCTGACAAAGTGCTCTGACCCTCTGCACTTTGCCTGACCTGGTTCATAGTATGGAACACATGAGCTAAACCTGGTTACACTGAATCACACTAAGTCAGTATGTAGTCCTTCTGCATTAGCCAGAATGGACAAATACTAAATCATAAGTATTATAATAATCTATTATAACTAAACATAATCTAATCAATGATAATTAATCAATAATCAATAATTTCTGTCACACTTCCCCCCTTTGATTCTGTGTAATAATTAAAAATGAGAGAATAAATCATCAATTCTATAGAACATCAACTTAAGTCAGGTCCTAGAGTCAAGCTGCTCAAGGCCAGCCAGGCACCAGGTCATCCCAGTTATCTTCATTAAATTAAAAAAGCTGATGTCTAGCGTTTATTGAACAAGAGCTTATTCTTGTGAGACTTTCCTTCCAAACATCGCTCTCTATTTCAATACACAACTCGTTCTCCCATACAACCCTCAGGTGTTCTGTGTTACAATTATATAGATTTGAAAAGACACAGACAAGGTCTGACACTACTTTCCTTGCTTCTATGGGACCTAGTAAAATCTGCGACACCCGATTCTCAGATGGGAGAGACTGATAGAGGGGTATATTCTGACGGATATAACTCCTTATCTGTAAGAACCTAAAAAAATCAGAGTTAGGAAGAGAAAACTTCGTTTGTAATTGTTGAAATGAGGCCAGAATGCCTCAATGCCTTTTTTTGCCCAATTACCGAATGTGCTATCAGATAAAGAAGGAGGGAATGCATGATTATAGCATATTGGAGCATATATAAGAGTATTAGGAAGACTACAAGCCTTCCTAACCTGTTGCCAGATTTTTTCAGAGTTGAAAATTATGAAGTGACTTTTCTTTGAGACTGAGGAGGTCCTAGGTGGTGCAAAAAGAAGGGCAGGAAGGCAAGAATCTTCTACCAGATCCCTTTCAATAGCCACCCATGGGGGTGCACATGAGGAGTTCCCATCTTTGTAACCATACTGCCAGTAAGTCATGGCCCTGACGTTAGCCGCCCAATAATAATGCAGAAAGCAGGGCAGTCCTAAGCCACCCAATGCCCTAGATTTTTGTAAGTGTACTCTTGAAATCCTGTGAGTTTTAAAACCCCAAATGAAGGGCATAATAATTTAATCTAGCAATTAAAAAAAAAGATTTGGGGATAAAGACAGGGATATTTTGAAACAAATCTGGGAAGAGACACCATTTTAATCGCATTCACATGCCCAATAAGTGAAAGTGGTAGTACTCTCCATTTTTCTATATCAAGTTTAAGTATATTCAATTTTTCAACAAAATTATATTTAAACAATGCATCATGTTTCTTTGTGACTTCAATACCAAGATATTTTATTTAAATGTGGAGATTTTAAATGGGAAAGAGTTTACAAACCCAGAATTGATATTAGAGAGAGCCATGAATTCACTCTTTTGCCAGTTTATGGTATGCCCAGATATAATAATAATAATAATAATAATTATAATACAGTGGTACCTAGAGATACGAGCTGCTCTATATACGAGCGATCCAAGATACGAGCACCGAGACGAGCAAAATTTCTGTTCGACACCCGAGTGCACGCTCGAGATACGAGCATGAACCACTAGGTGGCAGTACAGATCTGAGTGAACATGCCGAAAGTTCACCCAAAAAGACTAAAACAAACGAGTGAGTGTTTAAGCAACTTTTTAAGTTTAATGTGATGTGTGTAATTTTTACAGTTTAAACATGTTCTCTGTTAATTTCTATTGTTCAGCATGTACGTACATGTGTCCGATGCATCGATCAGGTTCCTCACCCCCCGTACTCCCTCCCCCCTCCCTTTTGTCTTCTCAGCTTTAATTCGCCTGTCTCGTTTAGACTGTGAAAGTGTTTCTATTGTTAAGCATATGTGTGGTATGTCCGGTGAAGTAGACTCGTACAACACCCCCCACTCCCCCCACAGCGCCATTTAAGGATTACAGTACGTACTTACTGTACTGTACCATGTTTATTGATACTACTGTACTGTAATAACTATTTCTCCTACATTTATTTTATTGTTTAATTATACATGTTTCGTGTGCCTTTATTAATAAAGAACATGTCTTTTTTTCCACATTTACGCTAGTTTTGTGACTTTTTTAAGGACCGGAACCAATTACAATACTTTACATTGTTAAATTGCTTCCAGAACCGAGCAGTTCGAGATACGAGCACGGGTCTGGAATGGATTAAACTCGTATCTCGAGGTACCACTGTACATTTTATTTCAAGCGCATTTCAGGACACCCAAGGACACTTTCCAGGAGATTAAAAACATGCAACACATACAGTAACAAAACAACACATACATGAACAAAAACAAACATACAAAATGGTAATTGAGAGTAAGCGATATTGAACAGGTGAGTTTTAAGTTGTGTTTTGAAAAGAGGGAGTGAATCTATATTGTTGATGTCTGGCGGGAGAGCGTTCCAGAGTTTGGGAGCAGAGCGGCTGAAAGCTCTGCACCCCATGGTACTTAGACGAGCAGGTGGCACAGATAGATGAGTGGAGGAGGAGGATCTGAGGGAGCGGGACGAAGATGTGATAGTGAGGAGGTTTGAGAGATATGGTGGAGCCAGATTGTGGAGTGACTTGAATGTATATAAGAGGATTTTAAAATGTATTCTGAATCTAACCGGTAGCCAGTGGAGTTGTTTGAGGATAGGTGAGATGTGGTGAGATGAGGGCGTTCTAAAGATAATACGAGCGGCTGCATTCTGAACCAGTTGAAGTTTATTGAGGGACTTTTGAGGAAGGCCTTAAAGGAGAGAGTTGCAATAATCAATACGGGAGGTAACGAGGCTGTGAACAAGAATAGAGGCAGTGTGTGGGGTGAGGGAGGGACGTAGACGATTGATGTTGCGGAGATGAAAGTACGCAGTCCGGGTTATATTGCTAATGCTGGAGTGAAATGAAAGAGTGCTGTCTAAGATGACACCCAGACTCTTAACCTGTGGTGAGGGGGAGACTATGGAGCTGTCAATCAGGAGAGAGGAACTGTGAACTTTGGATAGTGTGCATTTTGTACCGCAGAGCAATATTTCTGTTTTATCAGAGTTTAGTTTAAGGAAATTAGAGGAGAACCAGGTTTTTATTTCAGATGGAGAGCTAGGTTTACTGGCTATGTAGAGCTGGGTGTCATCCACATAGCAGTGGAAATCAATGTTAAATGTGCGAAATATATTTCCAAGGGGTAGAAGATAGATGATGAAAAGGAGGGGCCCCAGGACAGACCCCTGGGGCACACCAGAAGAAACCGGAGAGGACTGAGACCTGAAGGATTTAAGTTGTATGAACAATGTGTGGAATACACTGTTCTGTCTCAGATAAAAACAAAATTACATCATCCGCATACAGTGAGATTTTATGTGCCACACCACCTAAGATTATAGGCTTGATATTCACATTTTCTCTTATGGCAGTCGCTAATGGTTCAATGGCTATAGCGAAAAGAAGAGGAGAGAGGGGACAGCCTTGACGTGTCCCTCTATACAGGGGAAATTGAGAAGACTGCTTCTGATTAGTAAGGATCGAGGCAGTAGGGCATGCATATAACATCCGCATCCATGAAATGAAATTGTGTCCAAATCCAAACTTAAGAGTAGCGATAATATAATATCACTCAACTTGATCAAATGCCTTTTCTGCATCTAAACTGAGAACAGCATGTGTGGAGGTATTTTGGAATTTATGGTACATAATATCCAGAAGTCGTCTCACGTTAAAAAAAGAGAACCTATTAGGCATAAAGCCAGTCTGATCGGGGTGGATAATAGAAGTAATATGTTGCTTTAATCTGTTTGCTAATATTTTACTGAAAATTTTCAAGTCAGAATTCAGCAGTGAAATTGGCCTGTATGAAGAAAGCTCTGTTTTATCTCCAGGTTTCAACAAAAGTGAAATATGAGCTCCATATAGTGACTTGGGGAGTATCCCAGTTTTTGTAGAGTGAGAAAACATTCTCAATAAAAGTGGGTTAATCTGTCTGGCAAATTTCTTATAAAATTCAATTTCGAAACCATCTGGGCCAGGAGCTTTAGCACTATCAAAAGATTTAATTGATTCGAACACCTCTTCAGAGGTCAGTTCAAAGTCCAAGTCTTCCTGTGCTATATCATCTAATTTAGGCAATTCAATATTTCTGAGCCAAGCCTCAATATCTCCTTTTACTTCTGATTGGTATAGTTTTTCATAATATTCTCTAAAACAATCATTCATTGCTCTCGGGTCTGTAACTGATGCTCCCAAGGGTGAATTAATATGGTGAATGGCTCTGCTTGCATGCAAACCTCTCAAATGTCTAGCTAACAGCCTCTGAGGTTTATCTCCAAATTCAAAGTATCTTTGTCTAACCTTTAGGATCTGGTCACATGCGTATCTTGAAGTAATCGTGTTCTATTCATATTTAAAATTAAGTATTCTTTGTAGAGTTTGAGTACTCATTGTTTCTCTATACGAAGTGTCCAATTTTTATATCTCAGATTCAATTTTTTGCAGCCGACATTGCTGCCACTTTTTCAAAGATGCTTCATATGAAATAATATGGCCCCGTAGAACTACCTTGAATGATTCCCACAGAGTAGAGTCTGAGACATCCGAGGTATCATTGAACTCCAGAAATTCAGATATTTTATTAGATATGAACTGGCAGAATGCATCGTCTGAAAGAAGGCTCTGATGGAATCACCAAGCATATTTCCGTTTTGGAACTTCAAAATATAGCGTTAATAAGACCGGGGAGTGATCAGAAATCAAAATAGTTTTGTATTTGCTATTAATAACATGTGGTAATAATCTTGCTGTAACGTCTGAGACTCGCAAAAACCGGAGGGCGAACATATTTGTGAAGAGAGCTTACTTTTATTCAGTACACAAGGGGTTAAACTCTCCGTAACAACGGAGAGAGACGAATAACCCACACGAACACTTGACGAACCCTTCCGGGATCGACGAGGCATGAATAACTCAATATACAATGACAAACAAAACAATCCTAGAAATCACACACACGCAAAACTTACAATCAAAATATACACAGGTACAACATTATAATTATTCAAGGAAATAAGACAGGGGATTTCACAGGCTCCTCGTCATCAGTGCTGACATCTGCCCAAGCTGTGGACAGTCCTTGAAAGAACTGCTTTGAGCAAAGGATTTCCCAACTCAGAATAATCAAGCCATCGTGAAGGCTGACCGTTTCTCTCAGATTTCCTAATGGAATCATCTGTATTTGTCGGTCCCTCTCTCCCCTCTATATCTTTTATGATCATACCATCCCTTCGTTCCACTGCATCTACCTCTACATTTCTTTTTCTAGGCTCTGCACTTCTGATGCCATCCTTCTCCTCATCACTGTCAGACCTATATCAGTAAACTGGGAATTGCTGTACTTGGACCCCTGGAAAATCATCCTCAGTCAAGTCATTTGGAATCGAAGCTGTTTCATCTGCTTGTTCAGTGGATATGATTCTATCGATGGGTAGATACTCAATATCACTCTCATGAAGGCTGGACTCTATAGAGAATCAAGGGATCAGTACTCGAGTACTATTGGGTAATTCTGGTGGACCGTCACCATCAGGAGCACCATCAATATCTACAGGGCTCTCAACAGGGCAAATGCCTGGAGGCTCGGTATGCTGAATGTCTTGGGCATTGGTCATAGGTACCCCAAGCTGCACAGGGTTCTCACAGACTGTGGGGACTGAGGACTTAAATAGACTGGAATGAGCATGTCATAATTTTCATTGGCGGAATCATCCTCTTCTACAGCAGGGTGCGCCTGGGTATCTGGTCTGCGAAGTACTGGTTTTTGTGCAGGCTCACTGCTTTCCTCTGCTGGTAGGTACCCACATGGAAGCAACAGGTCCCTATGTACTGTCCTTGGGGGACCACCCCCTTTTCAGGTTTAACTGTGTAAACTGGAAGGGTGCCTGTTCTCCTTAGTACTACATGGACAGTGGGCTCCCATCTGTCTGAAATCTTATGTTTACCCCGAATACGGACATTCCTGACCAGTACTCAATCGCTTGCTTCCAAATCTAAGGTAGGTATGTCTGTTAAACCTCATTTTGTTCTTGTGAGCTATCTTTGCAGCTATTTCCATAGCTATCTTGTAGCTTTCCTTGAGACGGGACTTAAGGTTTTGTACATACTCGGAGTGAGATGAATGTTGGCCCTCTTCTACTGGCAACTTGAATGCAAGATCAACTGGTAGGTGAGGTTTGTGCCCGAACATCAGTTCATAAGGGGTAAAGCCAGTCACCTCATTCATAGTGCAACTATAAGCATGGACCAAAGATCTTACATGGTCATGCCAACAGGCCTCGTCTTGATTCTGAAGAGCGCCTAACATATCAAGCAGAGTGCGATTAAAGCGCTCCACTGGATTGCCCCTAAGGTGGTATGGGGTTGTCCTAACCTTGTGAATGCCAGCAACCTGGTCGTGCGTGATTCAAAATCTGGACCCTGTTCACTATGTAGCTTTTCGGGGATACCATAATGTACCATGAAATTCTCCCAGACATTTTGCTACTGTGTGGGCCTTCTGATTTGGTGTTAGGTTGGCAACTGCAAACTTAGTGATGTGGTCTGTGATCACCAATATATTCTTAGTCCCACTTTTGTCAGCTTCCAGGGACAGGAAATCCATGCAGAGGAGTTCCAGGGGCCTAGTGGTACTAAAATTGACCAATGGAACAGCTGTTTCGTGCCTTCCTCCGAACACACCTGCCACACAAATCCTTTTCTTTCAATATCCATAGCCATCTTTGGCCAATAGAATCTGGTCCTCACAAGGTCCAATGTACGATCAACTCCCATGTGACCCATATGGTCATGCAAATTGCTGAGGACTATGTCACTGAGCTCAGTTGGGAGTACAAGCTGGTATGTTGTTTGGAACCTGACTTGACGTCGCAGGTACAGGATGTTGTTACGGAGGTCAAGATGGCTTAGTTCTCAAAGGAGAAGTGGGAGGTCAGGGAGTTGGGTACGCAAGGTAGGAGGTGGTCTGTCTCCATGTTTGATCTGGGAGATGACATGCTTTATGGATCAGCCCTTTGCTTGCCTGCTAGCTCTGTTTCAGCAAGATGTGGAATGATTGGTAAACCTCCAAGCTGTTCCCCTTGCTCATAGCTATCAGGCACTGCTCAAGGGGACATGGCAAGGGTCTCCACCAATGCAACACAAACTTCCCATCCCTCATCATCTGGGGACACTGTAAAAAAAATCCTAATTTTATGGAAAATAACTGTAAATATTTAATGTATTTTAACATTTTTTCCAATTGTATGCAAAACTTTGTAAAATTACAGACATTATTTGTAATTTGACAAAATGTCTTTTATTTTAAGTATTATGACAATAATTACAAGTTACATGCTTTTCTCGTTTTTTTTACGGAAATAATACAGTATTATTTATACGGTATTTTTCTGCTTTCTTAAATTATATACAGATTCATGTATAATTACAGCAATTATCTGCAATTAAACATTCAGTTGATTATATAAAGGTTTTGTAACATATTGAACAGGCAGAGAGGGATCCAAATGCGGAAGAACACCGCTTTTATTGAAATGAGACGCTGGTACAGAAACAGGCAGGTGAATCATGAGCACTAGGACAAGTAGCAGCTGCGTTTTCTTGGCGTGGTCAGGACAGTCCAGGGTCATAACGGGGGAGCAGAAGTCAGGAGGTACAGAGGGACTAGGCAGGAGACAAGGTCAGGGACGTAAGCGAGGGTCGGAACACAGGAGAGCAGACAAGTAATAGAAAGGCTTGGTACGCGGCATGAGTCGGCAATACTTCGCGACTAGGAAGTGGAATGTGAGCGTTAAGTAGAGATACAGGGGGTGTGGTGATGAGCGTCAGGTGAGGCTGGTTAGGTGGAGATCAGGTGGCATTCCTTACAGTACCCCCCCTCAAAGGAGCGGCTCCTGACGCTCTACGACGAGCCGGGGGTCTACCGCGGCGCCTGGGAGCGGGAAAGTTGGGGTGCGTTGCGTGGAAATCCGCTATCATGGTAGGGCAGAGGACATCCCTCGCCGGAATCCAGGCCCGCTCCTCGGGACCATATCCTTCCCAGTCCACTAGGTACTGGAGTCCGTTGGGAGGCACAATACTGATGGAGAAACCTCCCTAATTCTTGATTGTATCGTTCTACCTCTCCGTTAGATTGGGGGTGGTAACCCGAAGTCAGACTAACTGTTATGCCTAGAAGCTTGCAGAACTGCCTCCAGACCCGAGATGTGAACTGTGCTCCTCGGTCTGAGACGATATCTTCAGGTAAGCCGTATATGCGAAAGACATAATTAAACAAATCCAGCACGGATTCCATAGCAGTAGGTAGTTTGGGGCGAGGAATCAAGCGGCACATTTTAGAGAATCAGTCTACGATAACCATAACAACTGTGTTACCTCCAGAAGTGGGCAGATCTGTGACGAAATCCACAGCGAGGTGAGTCCAGGGCCGGAGAGGAACAGGTAGAGTGAGTGATCCAGCAAGTTGTCCTCCGTTCTCTGTGTGTCGAGTAATAATGTTTACTTAGTTACACTATAAGGGAGCAACATAACATAAATTGGCGACGAGTTGTGTATTTCGGAATAGTTTTCATCGACTGACAGTGAACGTTTAGTCAGCCTTGAGTGAGTTTTAGACCAGAATGAACACCCGTGTGTGTGGATAGCTAATGTGCTAATCAACTAGGAGCCAACCGTCAACGGATGCCTCGAGAACAGCTGGTGCTACGTCAACGGATTCAACGACATCTAGGGCTTCAGGTTAATTTACAATACAAGTACTTACAGAAAGATTTATGATGGCTGGAATATATGGACATATGGATGTTTTTGATGAGTCTGGCGAGCAATGGGCAACGTATATTGAACGTTTTGAGCATTATGTGGTGGCTAATGACATTCCTGAGGCTAAGAAGGTTTCAATACTCTTCAGTGTTATGGGACCTAAAACGTATGGACTGCTTTGTAGTTTAGTAGCTCCCATGGCGCCTGGCACTAAGACTTACGAACAGGTTGTGACTGTGCTTAAAGATCACTTCACGCCGAAACCGCTTGTTATAGCCGAAAGGTTCAGATTCCACAAGCGTAACCAGGGGGAAGGAGAAACGGTAGCGCAGTATGTAGCAGTGCTCAAAAAGCTATCAGAACACTGCGAGTTCGGAGCTCACTTAGAGGACGCTCTGAGAGACAGATTTGTTTGCGGATTAAAGTGCGAAGCTGTGCAGAAACGCCTTCTGACTGAGGATAAGCTCACGTTCAAGAAAGCAGTGGAACATGCAGTGTCAGCAGAAACAGCAGCACGCGATGTACAGCAGTTAAGTAATTCCCTGAAAGTGAACGCTGTGTTTTCGCAAGGTGAAAAATGCCACCGCTGTGGGAAGGGAAATCATAGTAATGAGGACTGCTGGTACAAAGATCGCGAGTGTCACCAGTGTGGGAGGAAGGGTCACACGAAACGAATGTGCAGGAGTAAATCAAAATGTAGTCACGAAAGAGAACGTAAACACAAAGAGGGAAAGCCTGAACAGAAAAGCCATACACACAAACGCAGCATGAAAGATAGGAAGAAAAAGATTCATCACGTCGAGGCGAATGAAATTGAAAGTGAAGGGACGAAATCGGATAGTGACAGTGATTTGGGACTGTATGCAGTGTCTCAGAAAGGGAAATATTCACGCATATCAGTAGTGCCAAAAGTCAATGGAAAAAAAATGGAGATGGAATTGGATACAGGGGCGGCAGTGTCATTAATTCCGTTTGAACTGTACAAACGAAAGCTGCACAAACTTCCTCTGCAACCTACTGATGTCATGCTAAAGACCTACACAGGAGAGGCTTTGGCACCAGAAGGAGTCATTAAAGTGCAAGTGGCATTGGACAAGCAACAGGCTGTCTTGCCACTGTATGTGGTGAAGGTGGATGCTCCACCATTGTTTGGCAGGGAGTGGCTGAGAGCCATTCAACTGAATTGGAGAGACTTAAAGACTGTACATGTAATTGAGCACACACAGACAGACAGCTTAGAGACCGTGTTAAAGAGACACTCTGCTGTTTTCTCCGATCAGTTAGGCACCATGAAGGGAGTGAAAGCCCGGCTTACTCTCAGACCAAACAGTGTCCCCATATTCTGCCCACCACGCAACGTGCCATATGCTCTCCGACCGCGAGTGGAAGCCGAGCTGAAACGCCTCACAGAGCTTGGCGTCATCTCACCTGTGGCGCATAGTGACTGGGCGACACCAGTGGTGCCTGTGAACAAGAAGGATGGCACCGTGAGACTCTGCGGGGATTTCAAAGTCACCCTCAACCCAGCTCTCTGCATCGACAAGTACCCAATTCCACGTATTGAGGACTTGTTTGCTTCCCTCGCTGGAGGTCAACACTTCAGTAAGCTGGATCTTTCCAATGCATATCTGCAGATGGAAGTAGAAGAGAGCTCCAAGAAGTTGCTGACCATCTCAACACAGACAGGACTCTTTTGTTTCAATCGTTTGCCGTTTGGTGTAGCGTCATCGCCCGCCTTGTTCCAGAAGGCTATGGACCAGGTACTCCTTGGGCTGTCACACACTCACTGCTACTTGGACGACATACTTATCAGTGGTCCTGACGAGCAGACACACCTGAAAACCCTGGATGCAGTACTCAGCAGGCTAGAGGAATATGGCTTACACCTCAAGCAAGAGAAATGTCTCTTCTACCAGGAGTCCGTGGAATACCTGGGCCACATCATCGACGCTGCTGGGCTCCACAAGTCACCGGAGAAGGTACGCGCCATCATAGACGCACCCGCACCAGGCGATGTGAGTCAACTGCGATCTTTCCTAGGAATGCTTAACTACTATGGACGCTTCCTCCCTGACCTGGCCACTGTGCTTAAGCCGTTGAACGAACTGCTGAACAAAGAAAGAAAATGGCAGTGGACGTCAGCATGTGCATCAGCGTTCCAGAAAGCCAAAGCACTCCTGGTGGCACAAGAGGTGCTCACACACTACAACCCTGAGCTGCCTCTCCGCCTTGCTTGCGACGCTTCACCCTATGGGGTCGGAGCTGTTCTCTCTCATGTCATGCCGGATGGTGAAGAAAAACCCATCGCCTATGCATCCAGAACGCTCAGCAAAGCAGAACAAAACTACGCTCAGATCGAGAGGGAGGCATTAGCGATAGTCTTTGGAGTACGGAAGTTCCACCAGTATCTTTACGGCAATACATTCACTCTGCTCACTGACCATCGCCCACTCACAACCATCCTCAGTCCAGTGAAAAGCACACCATCTATGGCTACAGCTCGCATGCAACGCTGGGCGCTCCTGCTCTCCGCTCACAATTACAACATTGAGTACAAGAAAGGGGCCCTACATGCCAACGCTGATGGACTGTCGAGGTTACCGCTCCCTCATGCCCCCAGTGAGAAACAAGGTGCAGTGGAGGTGTTCTATACGTCACAATTGGACACTTTGCCAGTCAGCAACGCTGAGATCAAGCGTCATACCATGTCTGACTCCACCCTGTCCCGTGTCATGGAAATGGTCACCACTGGCCGTTTTCCCACTACAAAGGACGCAGGAGACGAACTATTACACTACCTCCAGCGCCGCCATGAGCTCACTGTGCAGCACGGATGCCTCATGTGGGGTTTGAGAGTGATTGTGCCACCCAGACTGCGCCCCCGTGTGCTGACAGAGCTACACTCAGCACACCCAGGTGTAGTGAGGATGAAGAGCTTAGCTCGCAGCTACGTCTGGTGGCCTGGCATCGACTCCCAGATCGAACACCAAGCAAAGTCATGCCACTCATGTCAACGAGTACAGAAAGACCCTGGTCTAGCACCCTTACACCCGTGGATGTGGCCATCCAGTCCCTGGGAACGGATACATGTGGACTTTGCTGGTCCATTTGAAGGGCACATGTACCTGGTCGTAGTGGACGCACACTCCAAATGGCCCGAGGTACACATCATGGATAGCACCACATCCAGCAAAACCATTTCAGTGCTTAGGGGACTTTTTAGTCGCTATGGCATTCCACACAGCCTTGTAAGCGACAACGGCCCTCAGTTCTGCTCGGAAGAATTCAGCACGTTTCTGAAAGCCAATGGAGTCAAACACATTCGCTCAGCACCGTACCACCCTGCCTCCAATGGCTTAGCAGAGCGCTTTGTGCAAACCTTCAAGCGCGCTCTGAGGTCTTCCAGAGGAACTACACCACTGCAACAGCGTCTAGATACGTTCCTCCTGACCTACCGCAACACCCCTCATGCAACAACCAGAGAAAGCCCTGCAATGCTGTTCATCAGACGCAAGCTGCGTTCTCGACTGGATTTCCTGAAACCCAGCGTGGCTGGAACAGTGCATCAGTCGCAGGAGGCTCAACAGCAACGACGCCAGCTACACTCCAAACAGAGACAGTTTGCAGTTGGTGAGCCAGTGCTCGTGCGTGATTATAGGAGGGGGGAGGATAAGTGGATGCCAGCTGTGGTGATCGAGGAGACAGGACCGGTGTCCTATAAGGTAAATGTGGGAACACAAGGGGTCTGGAAGCGTCATGTGGACCAGATGCTGACTCGGCCCGAGTCAGACCCACCAGTGACTGCGAGTTATCCACTGTCACTACCTCAGACAACCACACCTGGTACCACACTTGACCCAAGTACATCTCAACAGAAGGAGGATACAAGGGGTCTGGAAGCGTCATGTGGACCAGATGCTGACTCGGCCCGAGTCAGACCCACCAGTGACTGCGAGTTATCCACTGTCACTACCTCAGACAACCACACCTGGTACCACACTTGACCCAAGTACATCTCAACAGAAGGAGGATACTGATTCAGTTCCACACACAACACATACACCACCCAAGACACCACAGTCCACAGTAATGACACACACAGGTCGTTCTGAGATAACAGGGACTGTACGGCGATATCCTGTGAGGATCACACGTCCGCCAGTACGTTATAGAGATCAGTGAACTTAAAAAAAATAATAATAATAATAAAATAAAGGGAATGTTGAAGGATGTTTAAGAATGTTTGCCTTGGCAGAATGTTGTTTAATGGTTGAGTTTTGGAACTCTGTAGTGATTATCAGCCATAATTTCCTATTTCTGCCATATTTCTTGTTAATGTTATTGACAACGAATCTTAGTGGGGAGGAGATATGTTATGTATGAACCTAGAGATGTCCTACCAATACTTACCACCAGAGGGCAGACCGCCACTAGGGCATAGGAATTCTGAATGTAACCATAACAAACAATACAATTAATAAAAAAACTAGTGAGTGATCCAGCAAGTTGTCCTCCGTTCTCTGTGTGTCGAGTAATAATGTTTACTTAGTTACACTATAAGGGAGCAACATAACACAAGTGAAGGCGCTTTTCACTTCCAACAGTTCATGTAATGGCTTAACTTCCTGCCCTGAGAGGTGCTGCTTGTAAAATGACTCAGATACGGTGGTAACTTGTGAACCGAGCAGAGTCGAGCAGACAACAGACTTCTTCTCCACACATAGTCACTTGCACAGTGCTTTTGGTTCCAACCAACCGTTTAGGGAGTCTGAATGGTTGGTTCTGCTTCGTGTGCTGTGTATTAGAACATGTTTGAACTTTGACACTACCCGCTGGTATACCATTCTCGCGAATCTCAGCCAGGGTTTTCCCTCTGCCATCGTTGTCACTCTTTACGTCTGATTGAATGAATGTTCAATTTATATTGACTTTCAGGATAACCAAGGCGCTTTACAATTTTAACACAGGTACAAGTCTCCAATCACCAATCGCCAATCACTCACAACCAATCACACACACACCGGCGAGAAGCGGCAGCCAATTGCGCACAGCGTACTCTCTACCGGGATCCACAGCTGGAAGTGCAGGAAGGGGGAGAGAGGACAGACCCTACCCAGCAAACATGGCAACAGTGGCCCTCTTTGGGACCACAGCGGGCTTAAAACGTGGCCCCATTTGGGCTGCCCACATTGGACCCCCTCAGGTTTGAACGTGGGGGCGTAACAGGGCCCACTGTTATGGACCCAAATGGGCTACCCACAGTCAGCCCAGTTATCTGAGTTCGCCCAATTCAAGCCCTTTCTTAGCCGACTACTTAGCCCACAGTTGCCTACACTGGTCCCATATAACTTGCCATTACAACTTGTTCAGCCTATAGCGGTCAATTTGCCACTTTCCCACTCTGAGCCACTTATGGACCCAATCAGGGCCACTACTCAGCCCACAGCTGCCTACACTGGCCCCACATGTCTTACTCACATTAAAGCTTTTGCACTGTTTCACCCATAGCCACCACCACTTTCCCATAGTTTTCCATTGGTGTATTCTCTTCTTTAAACTACAAATAGATTATCCAGAAAATAAAATGTTTTGCCTCTTTTGGAGCCTAAATGCTTAGCTCATGTAAAAACCACCAAGAGTTTTATTTTACATTGAAAAAACATCTAGTTTAAGTTTAAACTTAAACTAGCATTTACATTTGAACTGCAGATTGTCTTTTGCATTCAATAAAGATTCTTTAATATTACATGCTTGCTGAATATTCTGAGCACAGCAAAACAATGAGTAATATAAAACAGTAAATGAAATACCTTTCAAGTGCAAGAAAATAAATGGCACTGAATTCACTAAAATAATATTTCAAACAAAACGACTCGAAAACCATAATCAATAGCATGAATATCATAAATCAGACTTTAATGGTTTTGTGTGTGTCTTCTGAACATTTTTTGTTTTCTACCTCTATCACGGTCTCTAGTATTCCTCAGCCACACCTTAATCGCAGCCTCAACTGCAGCATTGGTCACTGTTCTGGTGCACTTCTGTGGACTGCCGCTATGTAGTTGTACAGCTGTAACGTTTCACGGGGAACAGGCGTGACGCAAGTGCAAGATTATATGAGATTTAATTAAATGACAGGTAACAGAAACATACGCGCAAACATGATTAGAACAGGACAGAACTACGGCACAAACTCAGACCAACAGGTAGAAACATGAAACCCAATAACCAGACACGTAGACCAAACGAAGACCATTACATAGAAATATAACACAGATCTACCAGGAACATAACAGATACCTTGAGACGGGATGGGATGGCTAAGCAAACACGGAGACATACACGCAGGCTTAGACAGACGAGACGAAAAGCACAAAGGAGACAGGGATAACAGCGAACGTGTACGGCAGGCAAAAACCGGGCGAGGGCAAGGAAGACAGAGGGAAGCACTACAAACAATGACCGACACGGAGGACTGAAACAGAAGGGAAGATATACACTGAACAGGGGAGTGAAACGAGGTTCAGGTGTGGCCACTAACGACGGGGCGGAGCAGACAGCACAGAACCGGGGAACTAGGCGGGACCAGGGAGGAGGGCGGAGCTGGACGTAACAACAGCACAATTGTACAAAAATATTCTGAATGTTTCAGATTAATTAAACATGTAGAGACTAAAACACTTTCATAAATTTCTATAAAATGTAAAATGTTACATCTATTAAGTGTTGCCTTCATCCACTATCACTTTACCATAAAAGTGAAAAAGTATTGACAAACTGTACAGATGAATTTCAAGCAAAATAAATAATAAACCAAAGCATCAAAATTATTCTCACCTATGACCACTTTACAGAGGATAAGATCTTGAAAAGATCTCTTCTCCCCAGAGCCTTTCCAAGTGAGCTGCAGAGCAAGACTAGGGTGACCAGATGTCCCGCTTTGTGCGGAACAGTCCCGCTATTTCATTACTTTTCACGTGTCCTGCAAATTGAGACGTTCCAAATTGTTATAGCCTGTCAGACTCCAGTTTTGAAATGCGTGTTTTTTTTTTTTTTTTTTTTTAATCAATGGCTGTGTGTGTGGGAAAAGCAGTGAGGGCTGTCATCAGGGGTGGGGCGGGCTGAATGCAGGCGTAGGGCACACCCATCAACACAAACCAGTGCAAATCAGGGGTGGGTTTCCCGAAACGTTCGTAGCGCTAAGTACTTCGTAATCTCGTATGAAACGTACGAGGTTAAGTAGTACTTAGCGCTACGAACGTTTCGGGAAACCCACCCCAGGTCAGAACAGCACCTACATGCAGCTATGGAGGACAGGGAGGAAAACACGACTCGATCTAAAAAACGAAAATGTAGCTATAACAGAGACTGGGAAACTATTTACCCCTGGGTGAAACCAGTGCAAGGTGAATCTTGTAAAGTTTTTTGTGACATTTGTTTGAGTCATTTTTCCATTTCACACTCACAAAAAACGTGTAGCTCAAAAGGAGACTTCCCAGTCTATGCATACGTTCTTGCTAAAACCCAAACTAGATTCAAGGGTAGATAAAGTAACAGCAGCTGAACTAACTAGCGTTTACCACACTGTTAAACACTCCCTATTATACAGGTCAGAACACTGTGGTAATAAGCTAACATCAACCATGTTTCCAAACTCTGAGATTGCAAAAAAAAATGTCATGTGGTCGTACAAAGGCAGCATCCATAGTTACAGATGTGTTTGCACCTGCCTCTGTGGAGAGTTGTCTAGAGGAATTAAAAACGCCTCTGGTTCAAGAACTCACAAGTGATGAAAAAGTCCACACATCATTTTTTTAGTGGCTTCAGATGCATCTAATCATGGCACCACAAAACTCTTCTCACTGTCTTTGAGATATTGGACACCTGAGCTGGGTTTGAAAAACAAAATCCTTGATTTTTATGAAGATAGCCATGAGTCAGCTGCTACCATACACCGCCAGATTACAAGCAAGCTAGAGGAAAATGGCCTGCAACTGGACATGATTTCAGCTTATGCTGCTGATAATGCTAGTGTAAACTATGGGAAAAATTATTTTGTTTTCTAAAAGCTAAAGGCAGACAACAGTGGCATCATCAAGGCAAACTGTATGGCCCACATAGTACACAACTGTGCAGAGCATGCTGGAGACATGATGAATGTTGACATTGACTCTGTAGTGAACAAAATATTCAGTCACTTTTCAGTGTCTGCACAGCGCACAGAGGAATTGAAAGCAGTGTTTGCCTTTGTGGAGGAAGATTATCATGTTGTACGGAGACATGTACCCACAAGATGGTTGAGCCTGTGGCCTGCTGTGCAGAGGCTACATGACAGCTGGGCAGCTATCAAGAGCCATTTCTTGTCACTTGGAGAGAATCAGTGCCCAAAAGCACTGTGACAGCTGTTAAAAACGGATCAGGATGGTGAGGGGCAACCCCTTGAGGTACAAGCCTACCTGGCTTTCCTCAATAACATACTGAAGATCTTCCATGATGTTGTCCTGCTGTTGGAGGGACAGGATGGCACTGTCTGTGAGCTATATGACACAATGCTCACTCTCAAGACAAAGCTCCAACAGCGACAAATTGATTGCTTCTTTGGAAAGGAGACCAAAGCTATTATCCAACAGTTTTCAGACCAAAAAGCAGCAACAATCAAACATGATTTTTCCAACTTCTACAAGATGGCACTCAACTACCTGGAAAAAATGGTACGACTTCACATGTAACAATTACCAGAAGAAGGTTACATGCTTGGCACTGAAGAGCATCTTTACATTCTCCCAGCTCAGTGATACTGTGGAGGTCCTACAGATAGGGGGAAGACTGGACATGGGTAAACTCTATGAGGAGTACTGCATGACTTTGCCACGCCAGCAGGAAATTGTGGAGAAAAAAGCTCCTGTTGTGGAGAAGTGGGAGATCTTGCTTAAGAGCACTAAGACACCAAATCTGACTGCTGTTGCATTCTTTCTCTTCAGCATCCCCATGTGGAGAGAGTGTTTTCCCTCATGACTGCAGCCTGGAGTGACCAGAGGAATCGTTGCTCTGTGGAGCTTATCAAGAGTGAAATCCAAGTCAAGACCAACTTTGAATACAGTTGTAAGGAATTCTACAGCTTTGCACTTAGTCAGAAGGATTTACTAGAAGCTGCATGCTCAAGCAAAAAGTACAAAGCCAAGAGTAACATCTAAGGTAAGATAAACATTGTCTAAGATATAAATAAGAATATTGCACTGAGCAAGTGTGGTGCAAGATTTTAAGACATTGCTCTATACTTGTGCTTCACTGCTAGATGCATTCTCTGGTGCTAGAAGTACATTGTCTGTGTGGGCCCAGCTTGCCTGCAGTTGTTGGTGTGATGGAGAAAACTGAAAGACCTATGATGGACAGAAGTTCAAAAAATCAGCCAGGTGTTCTTCTTGGTGCTGAAAGAGCATTGTGTTATGATAAATGGATGGATAGATGATTATTTAATGTTTTTTCTTTCCTCTTGACCAATTTTTATTTGTATTTCTGGTTTTATTATTATTATTATTTTTTATTAATTCATGTAATTGCTAATTTTATACCCAGTGGTGCCTTTAAATTAGTAAATGTTTTTTGTAGTCTATTTATGTGATTCTCATTTGACTGAGTTTTGTTTTGTGAAGATTAACAGCCTATGCTGTAGGCTATTATCCAGTACATGGTCAATTTGTTGTACTAGAAAAAATGACTAATGTGGTGTTTGGGTTGTGCTGGAGTTGTTGCTCTCTGTTGTTAGAGAAAACTGGAAAGCAGTATCCTTTTAAAGCACATTAAAGAACTGTCTGTTCTGTTAAGTTTCTTTCATTTATTTATATATATAAACAAATTATTATTTGCAGTTTTATGTGCTAAAGGGGTAGAACAGAGATGTTTAATTTATTATAAAAATAAAAAAAATGTACACACTATTTTATCTCGATGCATTGGTGTTCCACATTGTCCCACACAAATATAGTTTGTCCCACATCTTTGTCCCACATCTGGTAAATTGGAATCTGGTCACCCTAAGCAAGACTGTTGACTAACAAAGATGACATCAACCCCCTGGTCGTTTGAACGTCACATCCTCCAACTGTTCCTAAATATACGATCTGTGAAAGAAAAACAAAAAGAACAACTGTGAAGAGACATAAGGCAGTAGCCTAGTAGTATGGTGTGGTAGTGTGTAATAAATTCATAAATATTCCATATGTAATTCTAATTTACATGAAATTAAGTTGAGGTGATGGAATAAGTAGTAATGTAGACACCTAGAAAAAAATATAGATATAAATTTACCTACATATATCTGTACATATCCACAGTGTATACACAGAGTTGTATATAAAAGCTAGCAACTATAGTCTAGACTGAAATCTCAAATGCAGCCTATATTTCATGTTAAGATATATCTCACAAACAGCATGCTAATGTGTATATGTTTGGCTAGCGGGTCTTGTCAACTAACTAAATTTATGGGCGCACTGCAAACATTATATATATACAGTGTGTGTGTGTGTGTGTGTGTGTGTGTGTGTGTGTGTGTGTGTGTGTTTGTGCGAGCGCGTAATAGGTTTGACACCCTAAGAGCAATGGTGTTTATTAGTTAACGTATTATATGGTAGGGATTACACCACGAGTAAAAATGTTAACTGCTTCGCAATTTTGTGCATAATTATTCGAAAAAACCAGTAGCGAACCGTGACTTTTAAAACTGGGCCTGCTGGCACCCCCCCCCCCCCCCACCCAGGAAAAAAAATGTCCTCTCCTAATTAACTTTAGCAGTTATGCGTTTCCAGCTTTAGAAACGCAATAAACTATAACAGTACTACTAGACAACTTCTTAAGCAAAATAAGGTTCCAACAAAATATGGTTCACAGCTCTGTGTTCCTCGGAAGCGGAATATGTATACGCGCACAAGGGCATCACACAAATGAATCAAGACCTCAAACCACACAAAACCAACAAAATGATATAAAACAAAAATACTAGCAACATACACATCAATCAGAAAAGTAGACCAGCAATGGTTCATAATATCATTTTATTAAATGCACCTTCATATTACTCAAACAGTATCAGCAGCGCAGACACAATCAAACCAACTGGCACGGCGGCCTAAATAATGACAAACAATAAACTCACCCTCTCATAATCAGGGAATTACTTGAAAACGAAGTCCATTCTTCTGTCCTTTTGGATGAAGTGGTTGATGGCAGGGTCATACAACTGATCCTTTGCTTTTAAACCCATTAGCAGTTCTTTCTCAGTTGAAATCAATGCCAAATCTGACAGACAGGTCTGTCCAGTCGTGTTCCGCGAGAAGCTTTTAATGTGCTTGAGCGCAGAGAATAATCTCTACACAGGGATGGTCAGGATGAGGCAGGTCAGGGTGTACACCTGTGCCAGGTTGTCTTTCAGTTCTTTCTGAAGAAGAAACTGGTGAATGTCAGCCGGGCTTTTTACCCGCACAGTCAAACATACCGTACAAAACACTGAGTTCTGTGTGATGTCGGTGTTGGTCAAAATACACACCGTAGCTCTCCATTAAACTTGAAAGTGCAGCATTGGGAAACCGGTCGCTGTAATGCCCAAACTGTTGTGGATCCAGAAGTGCCAGGAAAAGGTGGGCCAGGGCACGATTCATGTGGACTCGGGCACGGTTCGCTTTTAATGTGAGCGCTATCCGTGCCCGGGCCCGCTTGGTGCCTCGTCTGATTGGTTCATTTCGCTGGAACTCAAACATGACGTCAGTGATGCGATGCGATCGTTAAACAGTCATAGCGGCAAAGCGATTAGCAGACAATCGTTGTGTTAAATTATCGATAAATCTGTGCTCGCACCATGTTTCTGCACTCCCAAAACGACTCCAAAAATACAATAAAAAGAGAATCATGAGCTCTAGTGTTGTGCGAGCGGGCTTTTTTTCCAAATAAAGCGGCGTTGTGATGACGTAAGCGTGCTCGGGCCGGGTTGCTGAAGCCTGTGTGAGTGCAGGCCAGAGGGGGAGTGGGGAGGGGGGATAACCGGGCCCCAGCACGGAACGAGCAACCCGTGCCTAGTGTGAGTACGCCCTTATTCGTTCTGTTTACCTATGTACTTGAGTTGCTCATTGTTATGTTGCTTGCCTGTGGAGCTCCCTGTACCATGCGCAAATGTCTCTTTGAGCACCACAGCCACGCGGAGGGCCAACCAAAGTCTCGGTTTCCGTGTAGACTGTGTCGAACGTCTCTTTCTTCCTTTCAATTGTTGTGTATAGCTCATCCACTCTGGCCAGACAGAACTGGATATCGAAGCCTTTGTTCTGGACAATTCCAAACACAACATCCGAGTACGAGAAGATGGCATGGAAGGTTTTCAACCAAAAATTGAAATCAAAGCTGGCAAGGAGGGTGAGGAATCCATCGGCGCAATGGACAGCGTCATTATCAAACTCTGCGTGCTGGTCTACGATGTGCTCAAATACCTAGGAGAGTTATACAGCTTTTATCTTACGGGAAAAAAACATACTTTTATAAACATATAATTTGCATTTATTTTTGTCTTTAATATCAATGCTATCCTCTGTACTTTATATGTTTTATAAATGTAATTTCCTCATTCTGTTCATTCAATATATAATAATAATATTATTATAGTATTATTATTATTATTATTATTATTATTCTACCTCAGACTGGAGGGACAAAATCGGGCCAGGCAGGGCACAGAGACTGAGGCAGGGCAGAGACAGTGGAACCATAGACAGGCCAGGAGCTGGGCCGGGGCATGGCATTACAGGCAGGGCTAGGGTGAGGTACGGGAGCAGGGCTGGACGAGACAGGACTGGGAACAGACACGGGAGTGGGGGCAGGGGACAGGGCAGAGGCAAACACAGAGGCAAAAACACTATGGACAACAGAGACAGGTACGGGCACAAAGTGGGTCACTACTTGGGGAACAGACATGGGGACAGGGACAGAGACGACACCACTGGAAACAGACACAGGCACAGGTACACAGACTTGAACAGACACAACCACAGGGACAGGAACCAACACAAAACCAGGGATAGGACAGGGGAGCAAGGGAAACGTAGGCACAGAGGCAGAATCACAGGGAACTGGTGACGACCCCCTCTGGGTCATGGGGACAGGAACCGACGAGGATGACCCCTTCCGGGTCGCGGGAACATGAGGCAGCGTGGATGACCCCCTCCAGGTCACAGGAACAGGAGGCGTGGTTGACCCCCTCTGGCCTTGTCTGAGGCATCGGGAGTTCACAATGGCTTTTGAAAGCCAACCGAGAGCCAAGCCAACGCTCGTCTGCATATTCATTCCATCTGCCCGCGACTTGTACTACAGGTAGCTCCTCCCTGTAGCGTTCGTTCACCAAGCCGGGCAGACACATAGCGCTTATCAGGGAGCTCGTCACTAACACTAGAAACTGAAAGTAACTTTGCTTTGTGTTTAAAGTGACGAGACTCCCTTATACCCACAGCGCAAGGGTAATCCCTGTCTCTGGTTCATTCGTGCTGTGATATCGGAGAGTTAAACTGAATTGAACCATGCAGCCAACATCTCATCACAGCGATGAAACTTACCAGAGTCTCGCTCCCTCGGTGTGTCCTTGTGTGGTCGGTTATTATGTAACGATCTGCACGAGACAGAACACGGAGGCGGTCACACACGCTGAGGAGAGCGAGATTTATTCAAGGGAATTCCAAAATCATGGTCAAACGGACAGGCATGGGTCATAACGGGAGGGCAGCCAGAACAAGACAGGTAAAAACAAAACAAATGAGGCAGGGAACAAAACAGGGAGTAAAACAACGGAGAATGCAATACCAGACGGGAGCGAAGACAGAACACAAATCCACAGCACAAAATAACCGACACTGACTAGGGGAACACAAGGACTATAAATACACAGAACTTAACTAGGAACAGGTGATAACAATGACGACAGGGGTGTGGCAGACAGACAGATATCGGGGCAACAGACGATCTGGGCGGGATCGAGGAGCAGGGAACAACACAGACATGAGGGAACAGGGAAACCAGAGTGACAGCTATGAGAGGTTTAGGTTCAAGTTAACCTGTCAGCAAGCAGGTTAGCTTCAGAAGGTAAGTTGCTATAGCAACTAACACCGAGATTGTTTTAACCTGCTTTCTGGAAAACTCTGGGTATTAGTGAACTCAGAGTTAACATACCCTGAGTTAGACACTTAACCCACTTTCTGGAATACCCCCCTGGTAAAAGTGTTTTGGTAACTGGTAAAAGTGTTTTGCATTTTGTAAATTTTTTCCCCTTCTCGACCACCAATTTTTCATTTGTATATTTGTTTAAATAGCCTACTAGTAAAACTGTTTCGTATCTTGTAAATTAGTTCTAAAATGTAAAATTGTTTTGCCTTTCTCGGCCACCATAAGTTTGCTTGGTTGTTTTTCCTGTCATACATGTCTCCCAGTTGTAGTGTTTAGTTACTTATTCGTTCTTCTGTTTACCTATGTACTTGAGTTGCTCCTTGTTATGTTGCTTGCCTGTGTTCATGTGTTAATCTCGTTCATCTGTTCCCCTTTCACATTATATTTTATTTGATATCTGTTGCTGCCGATTGTATTTGTTGTTGTAAACTTGTGATTCTGTTCCCTGTCGTGGTTGTCGGCTTTTGAAATCCCTAATCATGTGTGTTCCTCTTTACTTGGTTTAACCCCTCATTTCAGTTGTTTGTCTTGCTTCTTTAATAAATTACTTAACCTCCTGCATTTGCATCACAACTGCCCAGTGTCAACGTAATAGCCACAATCTGCTGAAAATAGTCCTGGCTTCAGTTTAAAAGAAGACATCTGTGCAAATATAGGCTAGCAAAAACTCTATATATGAAATGATCATAATATCCACAGCCTATAAAGGTAATTTGCTAATGAACCCTTGGGCTGTACATTTGAAAAAAAATACTGTAATTTAGTTATCTCAACAACAGAAAAAAACAGAATGTGAGCTGTTTTAACATCACTATTGATTATACATTCTAACTCAATAGAATATTTTTAAGAGTTTGCAGTTTAGAGGGGAGCTTGTTCTGCCCCAAGCCAAGCAGCACTCTTTGAACGAAGTTGAAAGTGTTCTTAATGGCTTTAGTGTAATCCAAGTGTAAATCATATACCAATCCAAACAGGCACGTTGCTTGAGGTAGGTTCTGTAGCTTGTCCATTACAATACCTCCCTCAACAATGGCAGTAGACACTGAGTCAAGATGGAGATGATCTGGACAGGGTGAAGATATTCACTGATGACAGTCAGTTCCTCAACAGATACTTGCACCCAGGAGTCATCACTCTCTGAACCCTGTGTAAAAACTACACAAAAACAAAAACATTGCAACAAGGAAACGTTGATAGGCTTGACCATTTCACACATTATCTGCCCATTAAGCTGTCACTTCAGAGGGGCTCCTGTCACTTCATTCTCTGCTTCCCTCATAGACTAGGGTGACCAAACGTCCGTATTTCCTGGGACATGTTCGTATTTCACGTCCTGTCCCGGGTTTTTTTTTTAAACTGAGGAAACGTCCTGGTTTTTAAATTATGTTCATCGGGCCATTAAATCTACAGGCACTAGGACCCTGAGCACGGCGCTGCATGACACGGAATCCCTGAGCCTCATCAGTTGAGCCTCATCGTACTTTACTGGCGGAGAAACAACAACTTACGTTCGCCACCGCCACCCCCCCTGGATTTCCCAAACAAAAATATGGTCACCCTATCATAGACCTTATTCCCAGCCAAGCTCTCCTGTACCTCCCGGACTCTGCTTTCCCAGAGATGCAAGTACTCCTGGCTCAACAAGAGGCTACTATCGCCACACTCCGAGAAAACGTCCGTCAGCTCACCAAGGTAGCACCACACTAGGAAGCCGTTGCTGCTGCTGCAAACGCCTCACTCCTTTGTGTTCCCGTAGCAGTACCAGAAGGGCATGACGGTTCTCATGAATGTTGCAAGAATGCAAAGTGCAATGTACTTCTCCTACCACCATGCCCAGTTCCAGACAGAAAAGCAAAAACCTTTTCTCTTACTGGAGAGGCAGATGCTTGGGTTACTGCATTATGGGACAACAAAGATCCCGCGCTTGAGTCAGAGGCACAATTCTCTGTGCTGTTTAAAGCTATGTTCAAAGAGAACTTGCTATGTGAGATCTGTCAAGGACGGATATAAAATTTTGGTCATACCGCCCAGCACTGTATTCAATAAAGAGAGTGCCAGCCATTTACCGCCTCATAGATCTTGGGATTGTGTCATCTTCCTAAGAAAATGGAGCCTTAATCGCTGTCCCATCCTAGGGATCACGCAATAGAGTTAAATGTAGAAGAGGTGCTACAGAACGGGTTCATTTGTCCTTCCACATTGCCCGAAGCTACAGGGTTTCTTTTTGTGGAGGGCGGAGATACAAATTGAAAATATCCTGTCATCTACATGCAGACCGATTTTTAGCCATCTACATGCAGCCAATTACAAGAAATCCAGCTTTGAATTTGTTGAAAACACGTGGATCATGTGGGTCTCTTTAAATGTCCATTTAAAAGGCAGGATTAGTGATTGAAAGATATTCTAACCAGTTCATTTGAAGCTGAAAAGATTAACACCTATCTTGCCATGATTTGTGAATGTTTGTCTTTGACAAGAACATGTGCAAAAGAACAATCCAGGGGTGGGTTTCCCGAAACGTTCGTAGTGCTAAGTACTTCGTAACCTCGTACGAAACGTATGAGGTTAAGAAGTACTTAGCGTTAAGAACGTTTCAGGAAACTCACCCCAGTTGGGTTGTAAACATGCTAACCTAAGGTAGGCTAAGCTAAGGTAAGCTAAGCTCTCCAGAACACACGCGATTGACTGTTTGGTGAAACTGAAGCAGTCGTGGATTATTTTGTTAGTTGATATTTTGATCGCATATACTTTTGGACATCATAGAAAAGAAAAGGCTTACTTTGGCAGGAGTTTATGTCGAGATATTTGGGTACAGCATTGAACCAGAAGTTAGCATGAACAACAGCTACGAAGATCTACGAAGGACTCGTTTGTATTTGAGTATAAATAAACAATTGTGCATAAATAAATTCATAATAATAAATAAATAAATTCGTTTAGGGTCTTAGATAGCATGGTTAGCTTAGCTGGACTCTTGGACATCTCTTGTCCTATTCAGTAGCGGACTTAGCAATTTGGGGGCTCAAGGCGAATTTAACTAGGGGGCCCATCAACATTAATATGCGAGAAATAAGTTCAGGTTCACACTACACGATTTTAGGCTGGTTTTTCAGTCGCCGACTGTTTTTGTAGATCGCCGACAGAAACTGTGGTCGGAGGCAAATCGGGGATCATTCGGCGCTCGCTCAGTCGTGTAGTGTGAACTGCTGAAAGACGCTCGCCGAGCCGTCGCCGAGTGGTCGCCAACTCATCGCAGACGACCGGCAGATATCTAGCATGTTTAATATGTAGCCCAGTCGGCGACTGAGAGTCAACAGCAGCGTCTAGCTTCATACAACTTTACTACAACACTGTGTTTAAGTTATTGTGACAGCACTGGAGAAATAGTGTGATTGACTATATCTGTGTTCACTGCAACGGAGAGATGAAATAATTCTGGAAATTTGGGACTATGGAGTGGTTAAACGGTACAAAAAATAATAATAACGAAAATGTGGAGTACATGTACATTGTTTTTATCATCTTCGTGGTGTTGCTGGTTCTCGAGTGTTTCGTTTTCGTGTTCTCGTGTTTTTGGACGGCAGCCAGATGAGTCGGCGATTCCCAAGTCGTGTAATTCGTGAGCCCGCGTCGCCGATCAGTCATGTAGTGTGAAAGCCACAACAAGAGACTCGCGATTACAGCACAACCAGTCGTGTAGTGCGAACGGCACAAAAACCTGACGACTGAAAAGTCGTGTAGTGTGAACCTGGCATTAGCTAGACAAGGGGGCCCTACAGTGGGAGGGGCCCAAGGCAATTGCCTAGCAACGCCTCTATGCAAAGACCGCCTCTGGTCCTATTATTACCATAACATATTAATTATATGTTATATCTTCAATTGGAATTTTCTGGTCTTCCAATGGTGTTGTTTTGTTTTAGCAAAAAAATTAATAAATAAAAATGTTGCATGCTCTTGATGATGGGCTAGTGTCTTGGATCATGGTGTGCCACATTTGGACAAGGGTGTGGCACTATGGCCATGGAGATACAGCCATAGCAGGGAGGAATTTGGGGTAGTGAGAGGGGCCAGGGAAGTGACTTATTCCTTCATCATAACTGTTTAGGCAAGAGGTGGCTAGCCCAGGGTAAATAGCAGGAAAGGCTTGTCTCTCCTTGTGTAATTATTTCTCGGGTAGGAGGGCAGCCATACGGAAAAGAAAGAGGGACAATTAGCTCTGTATGGGACTATATGTGGCACAGAGTACATATTAAACATTTGCGGAGTGTGGTAGCAACTCTGGCTTTAAATTATTACAGTCTAGATTAATGGCAGAACAAGAAGACACAGACTTTAAAGCATCCTGAGAAATTGGAATCCATCGAGATACACTGTCAACAAACTTGAGTGATCACATGCAGTGACGCAATGACAGCACCAGCACCCCGGTTTACCATTAAACCCTTTGCCCGTGAACACACGGATCTGCACCTTTATCTAAAGGGGCATATTTATTACTAAATTGTAAACTAAATAAACAGGGTTTCATCCTAGACTTAAAAAATGAGACTGTGTCAAAGTCCCGTACATATTTTATAAAATTGTTCCATAGTTGGGGGGCTTATAAGAAAAGGCTCTTTCCCCTGCTGTTACCTTATTAATTATTGGAACTAATAAGAAGTCAGCATACTGTGATCTTGGTAGATGTTGGGTTCATAATACGAAATAAGTTCTTGGAGGTAATCAGGAGCAAGCCCGTGTATGTTAACAGAATTTTACTGGGAGTGTAGGGGTTTTAGTAATAAAATATCTTACACCAAATTATAATTGGTAAGAAAGTAAAATAACTCACTTCTCAGATAGCTCAGTGCAGGTTATATAATATATCTAACCAACTTTATAAAGGTTCTTTGCTATAAACAACAGCACACTGATATTACTAAAATGAAAATGCTCAGTTTTATCCCATTGCTATGGGAAACTCTTGAGGTAAACCACCATTTGTTGCCCCCCATGGTTTTATGGAGGAACACCAGATCCTGCATCCCCCACAGGAAAACATCCGACCATTCCTACAGGAGATAAATGGATGTCTATTACAGGTATTTTGTTCAGAAAGTTTTGTTTATGCTGTCATTTCCTTCCATTATCTATATACTGGGATACAGGATCTGTAATTCAACAAAAAGTACTTTCCAAAGTATTTTCCATAGCATGTTATTTTCATTACATAATGCAGGCCAATATCATTTTAATACAACCAAATATCAAAACATTTATAGTTTTTATTTATAGTTAACATTATAATAAACAGTTCCATTCTTCAAAACCTACAAATGTGTATTCTATATATGTGTTTGTGTTGAAAACCAGTCTTATAAATATATATAGAAATATCTTTCTAAAATTACATGGGTGTTTTTCCCCCCAAAATTATTTTCTTAATTCTCATAAAAATCTCCTGCAGTTTCAATCCATATATAATAGGATTTATTAGAGGAGGAACAAGTACAATTTCAACTGAAAGTATCATAAGTATAATCTGTGGTATGTTTGCTTCTAATCTGCTATTGATAACTTCAAAACATGATGTGACACTGAAACTGATAAAAATTAAAAGATGTGGTAAGCAGGTCTGTAGAGCTTTTCCTCTGAAATCTTTGGAATTCTTCAAACAGACAGCAAGTATTCTTATATAAGAGAACACTATAAAGATGACTGGTGGAAATACAGCAACACCTAAAACAAACAGTCCATATAAATTGTTAGCAGATATGTCTCCACAACTTAATTTAACTACTGAATAATTATTGCAGTATATTCTGTTCAATTTGAATTTACACAGATGAAGTTGGTATGTTAGAATTGCTGTTATACAATTTTCACAGGAAGGCAAAAACCAACATAAAAATAAAACCTTTTTGACAGTGGACATTTTTACAAGAGTTGCATACTGTAAAGGTTTACATATGGACACGTATCTGTCAAAGGCCATAGCAGATAACAGTGTAAACTCTATCATAGCATATGTATAAAGGCAAAAAGCCTGCAATATACAGGCATGGAAAGAAATCACTTGTTGTTCAGAGAGTAAATCACTAAGCAATTTAGGATAAAAAGCTATTGATCCAAAAAGAGAATTGAAAAGCAAGGCGGCAATGAATATATACATAGGCTCATGGAGTCTTTTGTTTGTGAATATAACATATATAACAACAATATTAAAGAGAAGTATGAATACATAAACTGCAAGGGTAATTATAAAGTAAACATATCTGTACTTCTCCAATTCTACATGGCCCTCCAGAGTTAAGTATGTAGCATTAGTAAAGTAATCCATGGCTATTTATTAAATTATCCATAAATGTGACAGCTCATTTGTAGGCATGATCAAGTACTGAACATTCCAGGGGTTTTCAGTCAACCATCATCATGTAGGTGCAGAAGAGCTCTGATGACTGAAACAGCTATGAGTTCATTTATATATTCTCACCCATATGCATGTTCATTAAAGGTTGATGATTCACAGATTGTTAAGTCCTGCCCAGTATTGCAACAGTGAGACAAAAATGCATAACAACTACAGATCTCACTGATTTAAATAAGGAAAGTTGTTTTGTTTTTTACCAATTATGTAGCAAGATAGATAGATAGATAGATAGATAGATAGATAGATACTATATTAATCCCCAAAGAGGGAAATTAGTTTGTCCCGACAGCCCACAAGAATACAAAAATAAAATAACCCCATAAATACAATAACCCGATATAGAGATACCTACAGTACCACCCATTACGTACATACATTTACTAAACATAATACAACATACAAAATACACCTATCCATCACTGTTGTTCAGTATCCTAATTCCCGCCGGTATGAATGAACATCGGAACCTCTCAGTCCTGGAACGCAGAGATAGGAGTCTATTGCTACAACCACTCCTCTGAGCTGCCAAAATTCCATGCAATGGATGATGCCTGTTGAGGATACCACGCAACCTATACCTCATCCTCTTCTCGGTTACCTGATTCCAATTTCATCCCCATCACTGAACCACACTTCTTTATCAACTTATACAGCCTGTTTCGATCTCTTTCCAGTATGCTACTACCCCAGCAAACAATGCCGAAGAGGACAGAAGTAGATACGATGGAACGATAAAAAATGTTCAGGAACTCCACACAAACATTAAGTGATTTAAGTCTCCTGAGAAAGCAAAGTCTACCTTTTTTTCTGCTAAGGGCATTGTGAATATGATCGAATGTTTTAAAAATTTATTTTATGTCTCTTTGTGTCTCAAATAGATAAATAAATAGCTCCTGTGTTTTCTGTCCACCTAGGTAAAACGGTGTTGTTTTTTTTCAGGGGCTTTACAATCCTTTTTCATTTTTTCCCCTGATACCGTTGGAAAAAAGACTTGGAATAATAAATTGTGGAGGCACCGTTTTAATAGACTGCAAACAATGTGAGATGTACGCTCCCCATATTATGTTTAGGTGCCTTTAGGGAGTGGTTACATGTGTATTTATATAATTTCTTTTTTCGCTTGGTGGCTGTGAGTATTTCTGACATGGTGGATGAGAGTATAGCCGAGCAGATTAGGACACTTCAGGCAGACAATGATAGGTTGAGGGAGGATGCAACTCGAAGGCTAGTGACTGGACAGGTAAGCCAGTCTGTAGAAGGTCGTTCCTCAGCACAATCTCCTAACACTGGTTTGGGTCATGATAGTCCTTCCACCTCTGGCGGAGTAGTGGAACGTTACGTGTATATGCCCAGGGAGAGGAGGTGTCCCAGGTTCTCTGGGGATATCTCCATAGACAACCTCTTAGTGGAAGATTGGATAGAAGAGGTCCGTCGTTACTTGGTTTTATGTCAGGTCCCTCATTCAGACCAAGCGCTGATAGTCTTTGACTTATTATATTGAGAAGATATAACCGAAGTTAAGTTTAGCCCGATCTCCGAAAGGGACAATATCAATAAGATCTTCAGCAATTTAAGTAGTTGTGCACAATTAGCCATTAGCATTCTAAGTCGGTTCTTCCAGTGGCGATTGCGTGAGGGGGAATTATTGCCTGGTATATACCCATCCCCTTATGTCTCTAATGGAAGCAGTAAAACATCGGCACTGTAACGTTGGTTAGAGGCAGGGGTGACGGAAGTGTAAGTTCTCGAATATTTATTAAAATGAGAACAACAAACCACTAGACAGAAACACAAGACGGGGAACAGGACAAGACGGGACAGGACCGGGGACAGGCATAGGAGGCGGAACCGAGGGGGCCGGACAAGATGGGGTCAAGGGCACAGGACCGGACACCGGGGGAGACTGGGACTATGAGGCCAACAGGCAGAGGATGACGGAGACAGGGACGGGAACAAAGAGGGTGACAATCTGGGGAACAGAGACAGGCACCAGGACCTAGAGGAATCCACCAGATACAGACACAGGAACGGGTACATGGACACAAACTGAAACACACACAGGGACAGGGACCAACAGGAAACCAGGTATGGAACAGGGCAACAAAGTGAGCACAGACAGTTGCAAACGCAGACCGGTACAAGGAACAGCATCAGAACTAGCATCAGGCCCACAGGAAGGCAAGGCAGTCACTGTGGAGACCTGCACATTCTGAGAAGAGTCCGTGGGAGCTGGTGGGACCAGTAGAGTGGGCGGAGGGTCCATTAAAACCGGTAGGTCTGGCTGATGAAGCACGGGGGCCTGTGAGACCAGCCGAGCGGCCAGGTAGAGTGGCAGACGAGCCGAAAGGGCCGGCTGGACGTACTGATGGGCCACAGGGACCGGTGAAACCAGCGGACGGGCCACAGGGACTGGCGGGGTCGGCCAAGGGGGTGCAGGGACCGGTTGCCGGGCAGATGGGACCGGTGGGACCAGCCGACGGGCTGCATGGACCGGAGAGGCCGGCAGACGTGGACCGTGGTTAAAGATGACCCCTGGGGAGTGACGAGGAGGCACTGGGGAGCTTGGGCGACGACGCAACGTCATCGGGAGGCTGGGCTACAGGGCAGGAGTCATTGGGAGGCGTGGCCACCGGGCAGACATCATTGGGAGCATGGCCACCAAGCAGACGGCATCGGGTGCGTGGCCACCGGGCAGACATCATTGGGGGCGTGGCCACTGGGCAGACGTCATTGGGGGGGCAGAGTAGCCGGACTGACATCCTCGTGGGGTGGAGTAGCCGGACTGCTCGGCTGTGGCTGGGCGGCCTGAGCATTGCCGGTAGGCACAGAGGGCGATGTTGGCGGGCTAGTTGGAGAGGCTAACCCCCAGCCCCTTAATCTTACCCACATAGCAGATGGGGTCTGTCAGCTGGGTCCCGAGGGTGTCAAGATCTGGAATGTAACTCCCCCCAAAAAGTATTTTGCGGTGTGCCCCAGGGAGATGTCTTCCATTAATTGGGGAGGCAAACCAAGGAATAACTTCACCAAATCTGAGACGCATGAGGTTAAAAAAATCCCTCTGTTGTCAATGCTTCCTCTCGGTGGGTGGTCAAAATAATGTTCGCCCAGTCCAATGCCTTGCCTTTGAGCAGGGATCTCAAAAATTAAATCAATAAATCAATACGTTATCCGGGGGTGGTGGACAGGTATGCAACCGAATATACCGAAATTTTAAACATTTATGGAGTAAGGCAACAACTCCAGCTTTAAATTATTAGTCTAGATAAAGCGCAGAACCAGAAGGTAACACAGACTCGAAAGCATCCTGAAACATTGGCATCCATCCGCTACACTGTCAACAAACTTGAGTGATCATGTGCAGTGACGGGATGACAGCAGCAGCACCCCATAGTTGGTCAGGCTTATAAGAAAATGCCCTTTCCCCTGCTTTTACCATATTAATTATTGGAACTAACAAGACATTGTAACGTATTGACCAGACAGAGAGGGATCCAACTGCGGAAGTATACCGCTTTTATTCAAATGAGTCACGTTTACAAGAAACGGCACGAGTATCACTAGCGCTAGGTGCAGTAACAACAGCAGTGTTTTCGTAGGATGGTCAGGACGGTCCAGGGTCATAACGGGGGGGCAGAATCCGGGAGGTACAGGAGGGCTAGGCAGGAGGCGAGGTCTGGAGAGAAAGCAAGGGTCAAAGCACAGGTGATCGAACAGGCAATGGAAACGCTTGGTATGCTGCATGGGAATGGCAATACTTTGCGACGAGGAAGTGGTGGGAAGGTGTATATATGTGACTGAAAAGGGGGCGTGGTAATTAGTAGCAAGTGTAGCTGGGAGGGACATATCAGACGGCATTCCTTACAGACATCAGCATCCTGTGATCTTAGTAGGTGTTGGGTTCATAATATGAAATAAGTTCCTGGAGATAATCAGGAGCAAGCCCGTGTAGGTTAATAGGACGATTTAAAAATCGATACAGAATTTAACTGGCAGTTAGGGGTTTTATTTATGATATTTAACTACCCTACCTGCTTGCCTACAACCAAGGATGGCAATGGGCACAGTAGAAGGATTGATGTGCATAAAGTGTAATAAAATATCTGACTCCAAATTATAATTGGTAAGAAACTAAAAAAACTCACATCTCAAATAGATCAGTGGAGGTTCTAGAATATACCTAACCAACTTTATAAATGTTCCTTGCTATAAATGATATCCTGCATTGTCAGAGGTTTATCATAAACATGTGCAGCAGATGGGATACTTTAGAGGCAATTGGTGTTAGCATTGATTTGCCTTTATCTGATACTAATAATGATCTCATCTGGCCCAGCATAGCCATAACCAAAGAAGACCGTGGCTACACAATTAACCAGATTTTGTCAATATCCAACAAATTGTAGCACCCCTTTGCCTACATTACTGGCAAGACTTCTAGAAACAGCTAAATCAACTAAATAATTATGGGGCACCCTGAGTTCTTATCAGTTGTGGTGATAAAACAGCAGTAGTTTTAATCAGATTGGTTATGAGTACTATTACCTCGTAAATGTCTTGTAAATACACTCTTATAATCTTTTACTAAGTAATAAGATCACAATGGAATAATGAATTGCAAAGAAAATGTCTTTACTTTTTACCTAAAAATATATTTCAATGAAATTACAATGGATAAAAAAAATGAAACACTCAACCACACTTCAGTTCTATACCAACGTCACCAGTAAGCATCCTAAGCTATGCCGGCTTTGAATATAAACTAAAATTTCCCTCCAAAAGTACCCTGTTGCAGGCCTGGTCGCCGCTTGGGTGCGTTGAGGCCTGGAAATTAAACACTGGCCGCTTCACTCAATGAGTAAAATAAAAATGTAAGCGGACTCTGTACCTGTCTGTTGCGAATAAAAGAGTGTTCACGGGCTCACTGACCCGTGAAGGAACACCAGACCCTGCAACTCACACAGGAACACATCCGACCACTCCTACAGGAGCCAGTGCAGGGCTGATAAGATTGGATTTTGTAGTTCTAGTTAGAACTCTGGCTAGTGTAGGTACCATGCCTCCACAGACATAAGGGGGGGGGGGGGGGGGTGCTCTCCCTCGCGGCATGCTCTACCTGGCTGCATCAAAGTAGCTACCTAGATACGAATAGCGCGCACACCTTCGAGAACAAAGCGGTAGGCCTATTGGTTCTGCACCCGGGCCCGTGCAACACGTGATCGTCGCAAGAAGTAACTAATTCGCTACTTTTATTTCTTTTACGGAGTTCGCTAAACCCAATCGCTTCAGCTAGCCAACGATTAAGAACTGTTTGAACATTCGCGCGACGGCCGGTGTTACACCAGATTCTGTGACCGTCAAGTTTTGTGACCACAGGGGGCGCTATTTCACAGTTTCTGTTCACAGGCATGAGCGCTTTACGAACGCTACGTAAACTACGCTGATGCGCTTTCTTTTCTCGTTTTGTTGGTGTCCGCGAGCCAAAAGACGACAGATATTTTTGTATTTACATTTTATCGTCTCCTAATTACATAAATGTACTTAAACAAGAATGTTTTGATCATTTTACACAAAAATAGCAAGCTTCATCGTAAGCAAGCCCTGAAAGATTCTGTAATTACGAATGGTAATTCTGCCCCTTTGGATAAAATGTTTAAATATAGAGTAATAAAAAGTTAGAGTTAATTTTTCTTGGTTTTCTGTTATTGTGGAGTCACGGTGGGGTTTCCATGGTAGATGATGAAACTGTGCCAGGTCTTTAAACCATAGTTATTCACAAGAGTCATAATTTAACACGGCTGCCATCAGAATGTGACCCCACTGAATGTCCAGATACTATTGATAATAAAACAACCACATATTTCCAGGAATCTTACCATCCTCTCACCATTGCAGCCAACTTTAAATTTCACGAATGGGATGGAGAGGTGAGCCTTTTAACTGGGGTCACATATTCTGACGGCCGCCATCAGAATGTGTGACCCCACTGAATGTCCAGATACTATTGATAATAAAACAAACACATATTTCCATAAGTCTTACCATTGTCTCACCATTGCAGCCAACAATAAAAATCATGAATGGGATGGAGAGGTGAGCCTTTTAACTGAGGTCACATATTCTGACGGCCACCATCAGAATGTGTGACCCCACTGAATGTCCAGATACTATTGATAATAAAACAAACACATTTCCAGGAGTCTTACCATCCTCTCACTATTGCAGCCAACTTTATATTTCATGAATGGGATGGAGAAGTGAGCCAACTGGGGTCACATATTCTGACGGCCGCCATCAGAATATGTGTCACGTTGAGGACCCCGGCCCCTCCCTTTTGGGCGTGTGTTTACATTGTCCACGTGCATCGTCTGCGTCTGTGGATTCTCGTGGTTGTGGTTATGTCTTGTGATAATCTGTCTCACCTGTGACTCGTCTTGTAATCACGTGGGGCTAATGTGGTTTGTCTATTTAATGTGCGCTCACACAATGTCCTGTGCTCGTCGTTGTCTAGAGTTTACACGTTTCTGTGTGCGTGTTATATGTTCCTCATGCGCTGTATTGCGCAATCATTGTTGAAAATAAAAGTGACGTCAGTGAAAAGGAGGATTCGTGTCTCATCCTTCCGTGCTCCGCCGCGCGTCACAATATGTGACCCCACTGAATCTCTCCAATTGCGGTGTAAAAAATCACAATCGACAAAATACGGCACATTTTTATTTTTTATTTTTTTACATTTACTTTCAACTGGGGTCACCAGTTCTGATGGCCGCCATCAGAATACGTGACCCCACTGGTAAAATTTATTAAATAAACCCACATCTTTCCTGGTGACCTACTATCCCTTCACCTTTTCACCCAGAAAAGGTGTGTTTTTTCACACAGAAAAAACAAGGTTGCACTACCTGGGTAAGACATCTTGCAAATAAGCAAATCCTTTGATCTGGTTCTTATCTGCTTAAGAATCAGACTGATAAATAAACATGTGACTCATTACAGATCCAGTGTGACAACTGCGCAAGGTGGTACCACGTGACCTGTGTGGGAAAGCCTGACATAAAGAAGCACTACAGCTGCCTTGCATGTAAATAATTTTTATAATGTAAATTAAAAATGAGTGTATACATGTAAAATATTTATTTTATACATGTAATATATTTATATATTTTTTCTTTTGGGCATTTATTTAAATATTTTTGGTTAAACTTGTAACAATTTCTTTTGGAGTTACTAATTATATTTCTCACATTTCCATTTTGGCCCTTGTTTTGGGCTTGTTCATTATTGCCATATAAGTAAGTAAACTTGTATTTTATATGAAGATTGAGTTGTGTATTTTGATACCTCCTTACCAATGTCTTTACATTGTAGTAGTTCAATAGTATCTGGAGATTCGATCGAACGGCCACCACAGCTTCCCCTGGACGGAGCGACGCGATCCAGCGGAACCTTCTTCACCAGGGCTCTCAAGTTTTGAATTCATTTCAGAGTGTGAGAGTCGGTGGCGAACGTAAGTTGTTGTTTGTTGCGTGTGAGTTTTTTTTACTTTGTTGGACGGCTCTTGTGATTTGACCGACAGTTTACATAATTAGGAGTTTGGATTTAGGTATAATAAATCCTGGCCCCTCTTCCCTTGATGACTCTGGCGTTACATAAGATAAATGGACGTCTATTAAAAGTCTTTTGTTCAGAAAGTTTTGTTTATGCTGTTGTTTCCTTCCATTATCTGTATACTGGGATACAGCATCTGTAATTCAACACAAAGTACATTTTCCATAACATGTTTTTTTTTATTAGATAATGCAGGCCAATATCACCTCAATCAGGGCCAAAGTGGGCCTCTTGTTCAGCCCGGGAGTTTCATACCCAAATCCGTTCAATATGTTCAATATACACATATAAATAAATATATACATTTGTATTTTTGAAAACCTGTCATACATAGAAATATCTATCTATCTATCTATCTAAAATAACATGGGTTTTGTTTCCCCAAAAAGTATTTTCTTAATCCTCATAAAAATCTCCTGCAATTTCAATCCATATATAATAGGATTTATTAAAGGAGGAACAACTACAATTTCAACTGAAAGTATCATAATTATAATCTGTGGCATGTTTGCTTCTAATCTGCTATTGATAACTTCGAAACATGATGTGACACTGAAACTGATAAAAATTAAAAGATGTGGTAAGCAGGTCTGTAGAGCTTTTCCTCTGAAATCTTTGGAATTCTTCAAACAGACAGCAAGTATTCTTACATAAGAGAACAATATAAAGATGACTGGTGGAAATACAGCAACAACTAAAACAAACAGTCCATATAAATTGTAAGCAGATATGTCTCCACAACTTAATTTAACTATTGAATAATTACTGCAGTATATTCTGTTCAATTTGAATTTACACAGATGAAGTTGGTATGTTAGAATAGCTGTTAAACAATTCTCACAGGAAGGCAAAAACCAACATAAAAACAAAACCTTTTTGACAGTGGACATTTTTACAAGAGTTGCATACTGTAAAGGTTTACATATGGACACGTATCTGTCAAAGGCCATAGCAGATAACAGTGTAAACTCTGACATACCAAATGTATAAATGCAAAAAGCCTGCAACATACAGGCATGGTAAGAAATCACTTGTTGTTCAGAGAGTAAATCACTAAGTAATTTAGGATAAAAAGCTATTGTTCCAAAAAGAGAATTGAAAAGCAAGGCAGCAATGAATATATACATAGGCTCATGGAGTCTTTTGTTTGTGAATATAACATATATAACAACAATATTAAAGAGAAGTATGATTACATAAACTGCAAGGTTACTTATAAAGTAAACATATCTGTACTTCTCCAATTCTACATGGCCCTCCAGAGTTAAGTATGTAGCATTAGTAAAGTAATCCATGGCTATTATGCATAAATCCTTAAATGTGACAGCTAATTTGTAGACATGATCAAGTACTGAACATTCCTGGGATTTTCAGTCAAGCATCATCATGTAGGTGCAGAAGAGCTCTGATGAGCGAAACAGCTA
This sequence comes from Brachyhypopomus gauderio, assembly GCF_052324685.1. Classification (NCBI taxonomy): domain Eukaryota; kingdom Metazoa; phylum Chordata; class Actinopteri; order Gymnotiformes; family Hypopomidae; genus Brachyhypopomus; species Brachyhypopomus gauderio. The sequence goes on from NC_135216.1 coordinate 5,266,658, forward strand.
TGAGTTCATTTATATATTCTCACCCATATGCATGTTCATTAAAGCTTGATGTTTTGTTAAAGCAGATTGTTAAGGCCTGCCCAGTATTGCAACAGTGAGACACAAAAGCAAAACAACTACAGATCTCACTGATTTAAATCAGGAAAGTGATGTTTTGTCTTTTTACCAATTATGTAACAATATTAATAGATAGATAGATACATACTTTATTAATCCCCAAAGAGGGAAATTTGTTTGTCCGACAGCACACAAGAATACAAAATTACAATAACACCATAAATACAATAACCCAATATAGAGATACCTACAGTCACACACCAATTACGTACATACATTTACCAAACATAATACAACATACAAAATACAGTGGGGAAAATAAGTATTTAGTCAGTCACCAATTGTGCAAGTTCTCCCACTTAAAAAGATGAGAGAGGCCTGTAATTGACATCATAGGTAGACCTCAACTATGAGAGACAAAATGTGAAAAAAATTGAGAAAATCATTTTGTCTGACTTTTAAAGAATTTATTTGCAAATAATGGTGGAAAATAAGTATTTGGTCACCTGGCTGTCACAGACCTGTAAATTCTTTTTTAAGAGGCTCCTCTTTCCCCCACTCATTACCTGTGTTAATGGTACCTGTTTGAAGTTGTTAACAGTATAAAAGACACCTGCCCACAACCTCAAACAGTCACACTCCAAACTCCACTATGGTGAAGACGAAAGAGCTGTCGGAGGACACCAGAAACCAAATTGTAGACCTGCACCAGGCTGGGAAGACTGAATCTGCAATAGGCAAGCAGCTTGGTGTGAAGAAATCTACTGTGGGAGCAATAATCAGAAAATGGAAGACCTACAAGATCACTACTAATCTCCCTCAATCTGGGGCTCCACGCAAGATCTCAGCCCGTGGGGTCAAAATGATCACAAGAACGGTGAGGAAAAATCCCAGAACCACAAGGGGGGATCTAGTGAATGACCTGTAGAAAGCTGGGACCAACATTACAAAGGCTACCATCAGCAACACACTACGACGCCAGGGACTCAGATCTTGCAGTGCCAGACGTGTCCCCCTGCTTAAGCCAGTCCATATCCAGGCACGTCTGAAGTTTGCTAGAGAGCATTTGGATGTTCCAGAAGAGTATTGGGAGAATGTCATATGGTCAGATGAAACCAAAGTAGAACTATTTGGTAAAAACACAACTCGTCGTGTTTGGAGGACAGTGAATGCTGAGTTGCATCCAAAGAACACCATACCAACTGTCAAGCATGGGGGTGGCAACATCATGCTTTGGGGCTGTTTCTCTGCAAAGGAACCAGGACGACTGGTCCGTGTAAATGAAAGAATGAATGGGGCCATGTATTGTGAGATTTTGGGTGCAAACCTCCTTCATCAGCAAGGGCAATGAAGATGAAACGTGGCTGGGTCTTTCAGCATGACAATGATCCCAAGCACACTGCCAGGGCAACAAAGGAGTGGCTTCGTAAGAAACATTTCAAAGTCCTGGAGTGGCCTAGCCAGTCTCCCGATCTCAACCCCATCGAAAACCTTTGGAGGGAGTTAAAAGTCCGTGTTGCCTGCCGACAGCCCCAAAACATCACTGCTCTAGAGGAGATCTGCATGGAGGAATGGGCCAACATACCAGCAACAGTGTGTGCCAACCTTGTGAAGACTTACAGAAAACGTTTGACCTCTGTCATTGCCAACAGAGGATATAAAACAAAGTATTGAGATGAACTTTTGTTATTGACCAAATACTTATTTTCCACCATTATTTGCAAATAAATTCTTTAAAAGTCAGACAAAATGATTTTCTCAAATTTTTTTTCACATTTTGTCTCTCATAGTTGAGGTCTACCTATGATGTCAATTACCGGCCTATCTCATCTTTTTTAAGTGGGAGAACTTGCACAATTGGTGACTGACTAAATACTTATTTTCCCCACTGTACACCTATCCATCACTGTTCTTTAGGGGTGTGATGAGATCTTGTGTCACAAGATCTCACGAGATGTAACTCAGTGATATTTCTCGTCGCATTAAAAATCTGTCTCGTGGGATTTGTGATCCAGCAAGCAGCCAGAATGATGTCGGAAAATACAGGTATTACTATTGAAAATGCCCTCGCCACTTTCAAATCGTTTGTTTGGCAGCATTTTGGGTACCCAGCAGAAATGATAAATGGCAAGAGAGTGACTGATAAGACATGGACCATATGCAAACATTGTATAAAAATAATGCCGTACACCGCGGTTAATAGGAGCACGAGACATTTACAGCACCACCACAGCTCAGTACTCAAATCAACATATCTCACTTGGAACAGAGGTAGCAGGGACAGAAAGGCACACTTTGGCAAGTTGAGACAGCAAAGGATATCAGGAGCAGTGTGGGGATGCTAACATGCTAATATTCCTAAAAATGAACATGGCAGTGTAGTTGCAGCAAATTCAGTGACATACTTGGTCAGGCTCTGTTTGCACTATTTGCACTCTGCATTGACAGAGAAGAACTTTTTGTTTTGCACATAATATTGTTTGAGCTTGAAAAAAAGATAATTTTTTATTTTATTTTATTTTATCTTTTATGAAATTTATAAAATTTCAATTTGTAGAGGAAGAAGTTTATTAAAAGTTCATGCTTAAGTCATGCATGTTAAGAATTATAATAAAACACTTCAAAATGCATGTGTAACTCAGTTAAATAAAAGTCAGTTGTCCAGTCATATAATTTGTCATTTTAGTTTTCTTAAAATCTCATCTCGTTCTCGTGAACCCAATATCGTGTCTTGTCTCGTCTCATGAGCTGAGTGTATCGTCACACCCCTACTGTTGTTCAGTATCCTAATTCCCGCCGGTATGAATGAATGTCGGAACATCTCAGTCCTGCAATGCAGAGATAGGAGTCTATTGCTATGACCACTCCTCTGAGCTGCCAAAACTCCATGCAATGGATGATGCCTGTTGTTGACGATGCCACGCAATCTACACCTCATCCTCTTCTCAGTTACCCAATTCCATCCCCATCACTGAACCACACTTTATCACCTTATCCAGCCTGTTTCGATCTCTTTCCAGCATGCCACTACCCCAGCAAACAACGCCGAAGAGGACAGAACTAGATACGACGGAATGATAAAAAATGTTCAGGAACTCCACACAAACATTAAATGATGTAAAGTTTACCTTTTTTGTAAGCTGCCATTGTTTGCACCGACCAATCCAATTTATTGTCCAGATGTACCCCTAGATACTTAAACAACTGTACAGTTTCGATGTTCCGGCCCCAATTCTCACAGGCAGATGAGGATGTTTCCCTCTCTGGAAATCCACAATAATTTCCTTAGTCTTCAGTATGTTAAGAAGGAGGCCTTTCCTCTTACTCCAGTCAGTGAAGGCAGCAACCACATCTCACCCCCCCCCCAATACATGTTACTATCGCTACATTGTCTGAATATTTGTGAACATGGCTGTAACGCGGCTCGCGCCACGGAGCGAGGAGACGGACACAAATGCTGAGATGAGCGAGATTTAATGAAGGGAATACCAAATTCAGGGTCAAACAGGAATGCATTGGTCAAAGCCGAAAGGGAGTCCGAACGAGAAACACGGGACTAGGCACTGAACAATATACTTAAACAAAACACGGGCAGAACGCAGAACAAACGAAAAAACCAGGTACAAACACAGAGCGACAGGGCAGCGAACACAAGCACTTACGGACAACAGGATGACTGGCATGAACAGAGAAACACGAAAGCATGGGTTACAGGAACACGATCAACAGAATGAACAAACTGGAATGACAAAACCATGGATACCAGACTGGGGAATGACGGGACTTAAATATGACATAATGACATATTATGACACAATGACATAAAACGAGGGGCAGGTGACGGTAATAACAAGGGGCATGGTAATAAACAAGGAATCACGAAGACAAACGAGCGGGGCGGGATAAACAGGCACGGAAACACAGACACAAGGGAACCCGGAGTGACAGCCAAGGGAGGGAGCGAGGCCATACGTGACAATGGCACAGTTCAGACGCATGCTTAAAATCATCAGTGTATAAACTGAAGAGGAAGGGTGACAATACCGTACACTGAGGAGCCCCTATATTAATCACCACCCTCCCAAAACAGCACTCTCCCAACCTAACATGCTGTGGACATTCCGACAGATAGTTAAAAATCCATGTACACACCCTGTCACATTACAGCCCCTGACCTCTCCCTTTTGGGCATGTGTTTACGTTGTCTACGTCTAGTCGTCTGCATCTGTGGATCTCCGTGGGTGCGGTAGTGTCTGAGTGTTCATCAGTCTCACTTGTGGCCTGTCTCATGAACACTTGGGGCTCATGTGGTTTGTCTATTTAATGTACATTCGTGCAGTGTCCCATGCTCGTCTTTGTCTGAGTCATACATGTGTATAAGTGTGATTGTTTTACGTGCATGCGCTTATTTGTGACTAAAATAAAAGTAACGTTAGTGCATTCAAGGCTGAACTTGTGCCTCATCCTTCTCCTAGCACCTAGCGTTACACACCCTAGAATGCATCCCTATCTCTCCCAGCTGTTCCTTAAGAATCTTGGGCCTAATTGTGTTAAAAGCACTTGTGAAGTCAAAAAACATAAGCCTCATATATCCACCTGGCCCTTCCAAATATGAGAGTATTTTGTGGGCCATGAATACTACTTGTCACGTATGGCTACGCCCCCCTCTACCCGCTGTCAATCCAATGTCTCTGTTCCTCGTGGTTCTGTTGTTCCATGCCCCTAGCCCCGCCTTGCTTGTCTGTTGCCCCGGTTTCTGTCTGTCTACCACGCCCAGGGCCGGCCCTTCCATTAGGCGACATAGGCAAATGCTAGGGGCGCCGGCTGTCCAGGGGGGCGCTCGCGTGCATGCAGTTTTTTTTTTTTTTTTTTTTTTAACAAATGAACAATTAATACATTTGAAAACAAGCAAAGTCCACATAATCATATTTTCATTGTTTAATAATATTATTCAAATTAATAATTCTTATAATAACAACACAGGACACCTATCACCCGCGCGCCAACCCGCCCTCCCCCGCGCGCTCCGCGCACCTCGTTACTGTTTCTCTGTACACCGCAGAGTGAGTGACATCTCCCTGTAAAGACGTCAAAAAGGCAGAAGTCTTCTGGTGCCCAGGGTAGAAAAATGAGAAAAGTGGAGGAGGAAAGGCGGCAAAAAACAGGTAATATAATGGTAATATGTGGTGAATTAACACTATACCATTGGCGATTCGTCAGGGACTTCAACGCCTTCTCTAAAGGTTAATTGATCTTAAAAAGGATGCTTTATCAATAATTTGTATTTTTCCTATAAATCGGCTTTCAAATCCACTTTTTGTACTTGTGCTGGAAAAAAAACCTCAGCGGTGAAATAAAAAATCAACCAATCAGAATATTTCACACCATTTTTTCTAGGTAAAAGAGAGAAAGGCCCTTTTACATTGAGAGCTTTTATTATAGATTGGCAGTTTTATCAACCAATCATGGAGTGATTTTTGTTTCAATAGTTCCACAAAAGCAAAAGTAAATCCAAGAGCAGAAAGTATATGTTATGAATGCAAAACAGAAAAAAATATATCAAAAGTATATATTTTTTATATAATTGGTTATTTGAAACTTATTTTCATTTGCATTTTGACAAGTTTTTGGTTCCATTGTTTTAGTTTTTTTGGATTTTCCCAGTAAGGTCTTTTGCTTCTGGAATCTCTCTTTGCTTCTGACTTTTGGAACACATTTCACGTGTGGGAGGGTCTTAGATGAAGGCGTTCCTCAGCAATCTCCATTGGTCACTGATTCCGGACTGACACAGAGCACTGAGACCGCCTCTGGGACCAAGCCACGCCCACCCCACCAGCTTCCCAGCGTTTTCAAACATGGCGGAATGCGGGGGTTCTGTTTCACAGTAGCATGTAAACTGAGTTTTACCATAAAAGTTTATTCAAAGGTTATAATTAATTGCTAAATGGTCTGTAGATATTGCAAATGTACACTGTATAATAACTACATTAAGCATGGCGGTTAATATTTAGCACACTTCACCAGCGCGAGCTTTTAAAAATTTTTGTGAACTGGATGCAGGCATGAAAATCTGTCACCTTGTTTTCATATTTTGCGGTAAAACAAACTCTTATGAAAAATAGGTAGATAGATAGTTAACGGTAAAATAAGAAACAATTTTTTTTTGTAGTTCTAACTGGTGAACCCTGGTATTTTTTACACTCATTTTCGCCGCTGATGTTATTTATTGTTTACGGATCTGGCTCCATACATTGACAAGACACGTCAATATTTTTCAGCGCGATATTATCATAGGCGGCATGGTTGTGTGGTGGTTAGCACTGTCGCCTCACAGCAAGGTGGTCTGTGTTCGATTCTCGGTCTGGGCTGCTCTGTGTGGAGTTTGCATGTTCTCCCTGTGCCTGCGTGGGTTTCCTCCAGGTACTCCGGTTTCCTCCCACAGTCCAACGACATGCGTGTTAGGTTGATTGATCACTCTAAATTGCCCGTAGGTGTGAGTGCGTGCGTGTGTTGGCCTTGCGGTGGACTGGCGACCTGCCCATGGTGTACCCTGCCTTCGCCCGGAGATGCTGAGATTGGCTCCAGCCCCCCCGTGACCCCGACTAGCGGGATTAAGCGGTTCAGATAATGGATGGATGGATGGATATTATCATGAGAGAAGATGACAGGGAAGAGCATGTTTAAAGCTAGCCTTTAAATTATTTGGATCCAGGCTTTTTCGTCACCCTTGGGGTCTGGCTGGGTGTGGTGGACCCATTGCAATTTTTGTTAAAATAATCAGCAGATTTAGCCCAATTGCAAGTAAAATAAACAATACGTATGTTAAATTAGTTTGCTCTCTTATTTATTTATTAGTTACTTTTTTATTAAAATGTAACACAATAAGGAAATGAATCATAAATCATGCTGGCTGACAGGCTGGTGCTAACAGAGCTGGCTGCTAACAGAGCTGGCTGCTGCTCATCCTCCTTTTCATTATCCGAGATTCTGACACAGTTCCAATCTTTAAATCTAGACTTAAGACTCACCTATTTAATCAAGCCTTCAGCTAATATTCCCCTTGTAAGGTGTAGGGGCTTGGGGGCCCCCAGACGTTGAGATTTCTGGTGATCTGAGATGTTGATGCTGTCATCCAGCTGTGTCATGGCATCACTCTATTTGTGACAATGACTTGACTGGAAAGTAATGTCTCAGTGAGCACTCATGCCTGTGGTCACCTCTGAACCCCTCCCTTTAGTTATGTTGCTATAGATTAGCCTGCCGGAGCCACATGCTCATCACTGGCACGTGAGCTATGTACATTTAAATCAATGGTGGTTTAAATTCATGTCCACTCAGTCTGTATTTCTATCTTCTTGCATGCCTCCACCCAAGACGATTGGATACAGGCACCTGCAGGCACCTGGGGGATGGTCTGGCTTGCTGGTGGATGTGCTGATGCCGGGGTTGGATGAGCCGTTGCCACCAGGGGTCGTGCTGATGCTGGCCAGCCTGAGGCCCACCGCCTGCACCGAGAGGACTGAGGCTGCTTGGCCGGGGAACAGGAGCCTTGACTGTTGCTGTAGAACTTTGAAACCACCCTGTGACCACAGACTTGTGGTAATGGGCCGCCCAATGGAGGATGGGTTCCCTTTTGAGTCTTGGTCCTCCCGAGGTTTCTTTCTAATCCCCATCCTATAGAGAGTTTTTCCTCGCCACTGTCGCCTTTGGCTTGCTCATTAGGGATCTGGACCCATACGATTGTAAAGCTGCTTTGTGACAATGTGTGTTGTGAAAAGCGCTATATAAATAAATTTGACTTTGACTTTGACCCTCCGGTCACAAGACCAGTTCCCTAACCACCAGGCCATGACTGCAAACGTAGCCTATTTTAATTATTTTATTATTATCTTCTTAAATTCTTTTATCTTTTAATCATTTTATCTTTTATTTTTATATTGTAATCATTTTAATTTCTATTTGATTTCCTTTAAAATCTTGTTTTAAATTTTTATGTATTATGGGCAACACCTTGCCAAGTTGATAGACCTCGGGTCGTAATAATCTTCTTTCTTTTCTTGTGTAAAGCACTTTGAATTGCCAGTGTGTATGAAAGACGCTATATAAATAAACTTGCCTTACCTTGCCTTGCCTCATTGTTTGGTCTGGGAATCTTGCCAGTTCAGAGACTGCTGTTTTAGTCTTTGTGGAATTGTGGCTGAGAAACAACATTCCAGACAGTGCCATTTAGCTAGCGGGGCTTCAGAGCGGATAGGAGTGCGGCCCTGTCCCGCAAGACCCGCGGTGGAGGCATGTGTGTTTACATCAATACGGAATGGTGCAACAACGCTGTGACTGTCGCTAGACACTGCTCTCCGCTAGTGGAGTTCCTGATAGTCAAATGTAGACCTTTTTTGGCACAAGAACTCTCCGCCGTGCTGATAGTCGCTGTGTACATACCACCTAGCGCTAGTGCTAATGCTAAGGATGTTTTGTCTGCAAAACAAACATCCACACGGACTATTCATTATCGCCAGAGATTTCAACCATGCAAATCTCAAGTCAGTCCTTCCTAAATTTCATCAACATGTGGACTTTGCAACAAGAGGAGCAAACGCAGTGGATCTTGTTTATACAAACATCCCCAGCGCGTACCGGGCGGGGCCCCGCCCCCACCTCGCATTCTCGAATCACATGTCTGTGTGGCTCACCCCAGCCTACAGACCGCTCATCTGATGCTTCAGACCAGTTCAGAAGCAGGTGAGAACCTGGCCGGCTGGAGCCATTGCTGTCCTTCAGGACTGTTTTGAGCGCACTGCATGGGACATGCTCAAGGAGGCTGCAACTGACCGCGACACAGTTAACCTGGAGGAGTACACAGCATCAGTCACTGGCTACATCGGCAAGTGCATTGATGATGTTACTGTCTCCAGGACCATCACCACAAGCCCAAACCAGAAGCCGTGGATGACTGCTTAGGTACGTGCACTGCTAAGGACCTGCAACTCAGCCTTCAGAGCGGGTTAAAAGGTGGCCCTGAGGAAAGCAAGGGCCAAACTGTCACCAGCCATCAGAGAGGCAAAGCGCGCACATGCCCAGAGAATCCACAGCCACTTCAAAGACACTGGTGACACACGGCTCATGTGGCAGGGCAGTCACCAACTACAAGACAACACCACAGTCCTGTGATTGTGATGCCTCCCTCCCCGATGCCCTGAATGACTTCTATGCATGGTTCGAGGCATAAAACAACACGTCGGCAAGGAAGACCACGCCCAAGCCAGACGAGCAGGTGTTGTGTCTTTCTGCAGTGGATGTGAGGAGAACTCTGCGCAATCAATCCACGCAAAGCTGCAGGACCAGACCACATCCCTGGCAGAGTGCTCAGGGAATGTGCAGAACAACTGACGGATGTTCTCACGAACATCTTCAACATCTCCCGGTCCAATACGGCCAGACTCTGCAACAGTTTCTTCCCACAAGCCATCAGACTCCTCAACGCCAGACATTAAACTAATGGACTTCTCCTCCATAAATACACACACTCACCCACACACACCCAACCCAACTTATCCCTGACAATGTCAAGGCACTTGCACTACACACACTACTTCACTGCAACAGGGACCCCCTTTGTATATATACTGTGTATTGAACACGGCACAATTTGCACTAACCAAACCTACCTCTTACACTTCTCTGTCTAGTAAAGTCTGTTTGCACTCTGTATATTGTACTGTCTGTATTGTGTTGTACGGTCTGTCCGTTGCATTTATGTTCTGTCTGTGTTTTATGTTGCACCATGGTCCTGGAGGAACGTTGTTTCATTTCACTGTGTACTCTGTATGTAGTTGAAATGACAATTGACTTGACTTGAAGTGAGGGATGAGGCTGTTGTTCTTTAGGAGCAGGTGGTGATGAAACCCTGGTCTCAACTTGAGTAGGGGAGGATCCTTCAGGTGTGGGGCACATGGCTTCAACATCTCTCCCAATCTGAGACATCACCTCTTTCAGAACCTTACCATAGTATTTGCCAATCAGTCTATCAAGTTCCTTGAGCTCATCTAAATATGTCTTTGTAACAGTACTCCCAACCTTAGTAGTGTATATGCTGCTAAGTGCCTTAACTTCATAAACATTGGCAGAGTCACCAAAGTTGGTGCATATATATATGGTAAGTGAGGCTCTAAACCTTCTAAGGCGGTACCATTAGAATACTCAACGATCAGGTTGTGGTAGAACTCGGACATCGAATCATCAACAAAAAGCATCCTTTCAATTTTTCCATATTCTTACAAAGTCAATCACCTGTTCATCTTGTTCAGCTACCTGGGTTATCCCATTGGTGATCAACACATTTGGAATTTTGATACCAGACTTTTGTATAAAATCCATAGCAATCTTTCTTTGACACGGATGCTCAACTCAAAAGGTTCCTGGCTGGCTTGCCACTTCTGTAACCCACATCAGCAATGATGTGAACCACAGTGTAATAGTATGTACAAACTAGTAATAAGATCTCGGCCAGGAATTCTTACAACACTGGGAAAATATTCAGATCTGTAATAAACAGTGATGTCAGTAACGCGTTACTCTAATCTTACCACTTTTTTCGGTAACGAGTAATATAACATGCTACTATTTCCCCAGCAGGCATTTCAACGTTGAATCGACGTTGAATCAACGTCGAAAGTGATGGTTGAATCAACGTTGGATTTTGTGTCGATTTTGAAAGGTGAATCAACGTTGATATGCCAACGTCGTTTCAACGTCATACATTCAACCTTGAATAAACCATAAAATTCACGTTTATGATGCTCAAAATTGCATGGGAGAGAGGATAAAAACAACTGTATGCCATAATGAAAAAAGAACAATTTTATTTTTTTTTAGTATTTCATTTTACTCGGAGTACCACCACACAATCTCAGTCATGGCCTCAAGTCTGGGACTCGAACCCAGGACCCTCCGGTCTCAAGACCAGTTCCCTAACCGCCAGGCCACGACTACTCTGCAATTGGTCGTTGCGAAGTTTTGTTTCTGCCTCAAAACATTTAAAACTGTTTAATTGCCTGATGTTGTCTTCCTGGTTAATACCTGCCTGTTTTTGACGACGTTTTTGGACGAATTAATTAAAAAAAATTATATTATTATTATTATTATTATTATTATTACTACTACTACTACTACTACTAATAATAATTAATACCTCTTTCAAAACCCTCAGCCAATGCCAAAGTGTTGTTTGTACTTTTTTATTGTATGTGTTTTTTTAACTTGAAATGGTAATACAAAGGCAGGTTGAAGATATTACGTTGATTCACCGTTAATAGTTCAACGTTTGCGCAACCATTTAACATTAAACGTTGATTCACCGTTAATAGTTCAACGTTTGCGCAACCAATTAACATTAAACGTTGATTCACCGTTAATAGTTCAACGTTTGCGCAACCATTTAACATTAAACGTTGATTCAATGTTGTTTCAACGTTGAAACAACAACAGACAGTATTTCAACTATATTTCAACCACATTTCAACGTTGAAGGTCGGTCGTGTGCCAGCTGGGTCCAGTCCAGTAATCAGATTAAAGTTACTTATCCAAGTAATTGTGCGTTACTATTTAAAATTTCCCTAGTAAAAATATATATTTTTGCTTTCTTCTTGGCTCAGTTCTACTTTTGCATCTGACCGTAGCGCTCGACTCTGCATGCTGCGCGTGACCCTGTGAGAGCGCGAGCGCGTTTTACAAGTCATTCTGTGCAGTGTCCTCCCGTAACGATATGTGGTAGTATAAAGAAACACCCCTCAAAAACAGGGGAAGTAACATTTACCTGATGAACTTTAATGTTGCTTTGTGTTTCACGTTTGAAAAGTGCTGGAATTTTGACTAACGTAGCCTAACGTAGTCTGACTGAACAGTTCGCTTGTATTATTTGTACAAATAAGTTTACAAATAATACCGCACAGCTACACAATGTGACGGGCAGGGGTGAGCAACTAAAAGGAAGCGATCACGCCAAGTCTCAGGGAAAAAGGATGGTTTAATAGAAAGTGTGCAAACCAAAACCCGTGCAAAAGATCCAAATTAAGGATATAATAACCAGCAGTCAACTGGTACAAAGACAAGACATATATAGACGAACAAACGACCCTCAGGTGAGACGGATCGCGGGCTCCGCCCACCTGAGGGACGAACACAGCGCCACACCCACAGGACAAGCTGCTGCTGTAGATGGGGGCAACCAGTAGGGGGCCGCCATACCGTGACACACAAACGTATTGTCAGGAGATACTGTAGCGACTACTACTCCTCACGGTGAATTCCCTAACGGACAGACACTTGGCTACTCAAGGAGTATCCCTTTAAGTGACACTGGGGGTGGGCGGGGCCTGCACGCGCCAGGGTTGCATTATCAATAAAGTTTCCCTCCTTGGGATTTTTGGATTAAGCAGTTTCTGCCTTGGTTCGAACCTGCTTCAATACATTGTTACTGTTAAAAATGCACTTCCAATAAAGTGAGTATTGAAAAAAATTATTTTGCTGCTGAATGTAACTATTAAAGTAACTTGTAATCTAACATAGTTACTTTTAAAATCAAGTAATCAGTAACGTAACTAAGTTACTTTTAAAAGGAGTAATCAGTAATCGGATTACTTTTTCAAGGTAACTATGCCATCACTGGCAATAAAGTAAAACGTCCTTTGGGGCCCTTAAAACAGCAAAATTGTTGTAGGTGCAAGAGGTAAGTGTATATCTCCTTGGTTATCTTTCTTTTTGTCTCTCAGAGGTCTGGCTCGCCATCAAGTCCAATCTGAATCACTTCCTGGCCTGTGAATTCTTCCAGGCTCCTCAAAAAACCTGACCAATGAAAATAGTTAGCCTCCTTTTTTCCAGTCACTTGACTCCAAACTGTTAAATATCCTTATCTTGATGAAAGACAAAGCTCTCTCTAGCTTTCTTCCTCGTGGAACGGAAAAAAAACCTGCAGTAAAAACCAGAAAAAATTGCACCTGATTGACTCCTCCAAGCCAAGGGCTAAACATGACCTAAGTGGTTCTGATTGGTGGTTGAGATTGGACATGTGAACTGAGACTATGTGAACTGAGGAACTGACTTAAACTGTAATCTAATTTTTATTTATTTATTTGGAAAACTGCAGATGAAACCAAATAGAATAAAATAAAAATAAATATCCTTATTTTATTAGAGGTGTCAATTCCAGGTTCAGAGATTAAAAGTCCTCACCTGGATTTTGCTCAGACTTGCTGGATTGTGTTGATGCCACTAATTTTACCTGGATTGCTCATTAGAAAATCTAACAAGCTTGAGCAATATCCTGGTCAGGACTTTGAATCTCTGAACCTGGAATTGACACCACTACTTATTATCTAATCTTGTCACGTCCAACTCTGCCCTCATCCCTTGTCCCATCTTGTCTCCCCGTTTCCATAGTTCCCTCTGTCTGTCACACCCCTGCCCTCCGTGTTCTCACCTGTGTCTCGTTTCACTTCCCTGTTTCTGTGTAATTAGTTTCCCCTGCCCAGTCTATTGTTGTTGGTCGTTGATTGTAAGTACCCTCATGTTGCCTTGTTTCCGTCCACCTCCTATTCTCTCTCCGATTAGTTTGTGTCCCCCTTCTGTATCTTGTAGCCTATGCCTCGCCCCTTGATTCCCTCCGTGCCTTTTCTCCGTTCTTAACTAAAGTAGTCTGTTTACCCTTGTTTATGTTTCCCTTTCAGTTTCAGTTACCTCCCGTTTATTATCTGTGATTCTCCTAGTAGTGTTTATAATGTTTAGGTTCTAGCTTAACAGTTGTTGCCCTTGTCACTTCCTTGTCCTTTTGTGTTCAGTGAGTTTAAATGTGTAGTTGTATAGTTATTCTCTTTAGTTATCTTCCCCCATTTATCTATCGTGTTGGCTCCTGTGTGTTTCCCGTTTATAGCGCTTCCCTGTTGCTGTGTCTTCCCTCGTTGTGTATTAAAATACTAATTCTAATTGCACTATCCTGTGTTTGCGTCATGCCTTCCCGTCGAAAACGTTACAAATCTACATCATCATGTCAGTATGGAAAAGACTCTCTGAAGAATGTTTCTAGTACCTTGTTGAATATATGCCATGAAGGATTAAGGCAGTTCTGGAGGCAAACGGGGTCTGACCTGGTACTAGCAAGGTGTCCCATGAGTGTATAAACACGGATGTTGCACTTCCTCATTGCAAAGTATTGCCGAATCATGTTGTGTACCAAGCATTGTTCTAATCATGTTGGTCTCCCACATTCTGACCTCTGCTTCCCAGCCATCGTTCCCAGTCTAGCCCTTGTGTAACTCAAAGACTCTGCTTCTCAGGGCTGACCCTGGACTGCACAGACCACTTTCTCTCCTTGCCCCTCTCTTCTGTCTCTCTTTGTTTGGGTTACGTGGTTCCACCTACCATAAAATAAACGTCCTGTTCTTCTGCAATTGGAACCGCTTGTGTATCGTTTCTCTTACAACAATACATATTTATTAATTTAGCCACACATTGTATGTAGTAGAGACTACATTGATAGCAAGAGATTAGACAGTACTCACATGTACCTTTGCCATTTGGAGTGTAATTTGTTAACATTGCAAAACAGAAAAACAGACCTGGATCCCACATAGACATATTCCCCTTCATAAGTGAAAGTCAACGTTCATCTGATTCATCAGTTCAGGAGACATTTACCAAAAAGTATAATAAGAAATATGAATGACAGGTTATGGCAAAAGCAAAAATATTAATGCAAAAAATGCAAAAAAAATTTTGCTAATAATTCAGAAGAATCAGTAATTTAGTAACATTTAATAATTGCTTTTATTAGGTACACAAGTGACTGGAACAATAAATTTTGATAATTTCAGTTCTCAGTTCTGATCTGAGAACTGTAATAAAGTGACTGAGTAAAACTCTAATCAAAAGTTCTCCACGTGTTCTGAGCTTGCCTCTGACTCTCTCCCTCCCTCTTCCTCCGCATGTCATTTAGATAATTTGCAATGGCTTTATTAAACTTATTATTATACTTGGTCACACACAAACATGATTAATCTCCTAAATGACAGGATTTATTAAAGATTTATCAGTGGTACTTCTGAAAATCTAATAATATGTAATTCAACACATGGTCCATTTACAATACAGATAAGTATAAGTATAATACAGGCCAATATCAACTCATTACAACTATATGTCAAAACATTTATACAATATACACATATAAATAAATATACACATTTGTATTTTTGAAAACCAGTCTTATACACATATATAGAAATGTCTTTCTAAAATTACATTGGTGATTCCCCCACAATTGTTTTCTTAATCCTCATAAAAATCTCCTGCAGTTTCAGTCCATATATAATAGGATTTATTATAGGAGGAATAAGTATATTTTCAACTGAAATTATCATAAGCATAATCTGTGATGTGTTTCCTTCTAATCTGCTATTGATAACTTCAAAACATGATGTGACACTGAAACTGATAAAAATTAAAAGATGTGGTAAGCAGGTTTGTAGAGCTTTTCCTCTAAAATCTTTGGAATTTTTCAAACAGACAGCAAGTATTCTTATATAAGAGAACACTATAAAGATCACTGGTGGAAATACAGCAACACTTAAAACAAACAGTCCAAATGAATTGTTAGCAGATATGTCTCCACAACTTAATTTAACTATTGAATAATTATTACAGTATATTCTGTTCAATTTGAATTTACACAGATGAAGTTGGTATGTTAGAATTGCTGATATACCATTTTCACAGGAAGGCAAAAACCAACATAAAAATAAAACCTTTTTGACAGTGGACTTTTTTACAAGAGTTGCATACTGTAAAGGTTTACATATGGACACATATCTGTCATAGGCCATAGCAGATAAAAGTGTGAACTCTGACATACCATATGTATAAATGCAAAAAGCCTGCAACATACAGCCATGGTAAGAAATCACTTGTTGTTCAGAGAGTAAATCGCTAAGTAGTTTAGGATAAAAAGCTATTGATCCAAAAAGAGAATTGAAAAGCAAGGCAGCAATGAATATATACATTGGCTCATGGAGTCTTTTGTTTGTGAATATAACATATATAAC
This sequence comes from Brachyhypopomus gauderio, assembly GCF_052324685.1. Classification (NCBI taxonomy): domain Eukaryota; kingdom Metazoa; phylum Chordata; class Actinopteri; order Gymnotiformes; family Hypopomidae; genus Brachyhypopomus; species Brachyhypopomus gauderio. Next base: position 5,282,806 of record NC_135216.1, read on the forward strand.
AACAGTATTACATAAAATTATGAATACATAAACTGCAAGAGTACTTATAAAGTAAACATATCTATACTTCTCCAATTCTACATGGCCCTCCAGAATTAAGTATGTAACATTAGTAAAGAAATCCATTGCTTCTTATTAAATTATCCATAAATCTGTAACGATTTATTTGTAGGTAGGATCAAGTGCTGGACATACCAGTGAATTTCAATCAAGAATCATCATATAGGTGCAGAAGAGCGCTGTTGAGCAAAACAGCTATGAGTTCAATTATATATAGTATTCTCACCCACATGCAGGTTAATTAAAAGTTGATGATTGACAGATTGTTAAGTCCTGCCCACTATTGCAATAGTGACACAAAAAATGCATAAGGACTACAGATCTCACTGATTTTAATTAGGAAAGTGATGTTTTGGTTTTTGTTTTTACCAATTATGTAACTATTGTAATTATGTTATTTGGATTGTACATGGTATTCACCCTGACTAGCATGGCTGCTGTCATGACATTGAAATGTTTGGGGTTCTGACGCCACCCTGGTGTCTTCTAGTAAAAAATCCATTATTAAGCCTACCTTCAACTGATGGAACTTTCTGTGATGTCATTTCTAGCTCGAGAAGAAGTTCGTTTTTTCAGTTAATTTAAACCTTCACAAAGTGAAGAGGTGCTCACCCTTATAAGCCGTTCTTGCCCTTGAGAAGGCTTTGCTTGTAAGTGGATATTGTTTATAGTTTTATGTAAAATGACCAATTCATGCCTTTATGAGTCTATATTGTTTGTGTATAGATAGAATGCCTGACGATTTTCGGCAAGTCATGTAGAGCTAACTAGTATGTTCGTTTCTGTATGTAATTCGTATGCTAACTTCAACTTCAACTTCATTTATTTATAAAGCACTTTAAATCAAAGCTATTGGCCAAAGTGCTGTACACAACTAAAAACAAGATTTAAAAACAAGAAACAAAACAAATCATGTGTATACACATACAGCACAAAGACACACACACACAAAGAACAGTCATTAAAACAATAAAACAAAATAAGAACAAAATAAGAGCCAACATCTCAGACTGAGTTAAAAGCCAAAGAGAATAAATGTGTTTTAAGAGAGGATTTAAAAGCAGAGAGTGATTCGGCCTGCCTGATGTACAGGGGAAGATCGTTCCACAGTTTTGGGGCGGCGACTGAAAAGGCACGATCACCTCTCAGCTTCCTCTTTGTTTTTGGGACAGCCAATAATGACAGAGCGGCAGATCTGAGTGAGCGTGAGGGGATGTATGGGTGGAGCAGGTCAGACAAATAAGGAGGGGCGAGGCCGTGAAGACATTTAAAACAAAATAGCAGAATTTTAAAATCGATCCTAAAATGAACTGGGAGCCAGTGAAGTGAGGCTAAAATCGGCGTAATATGGTCCCGTTTTTTAACGCCAACTAAAAGACGAGCAGCAGCATTTTGGACCAACTGTAATCGGGTAAGTAATGTCTTGTCCACTCCCACATAAAGTGCATTGCAGTAGTCTAAACGAGCTGTAATAAATGCATGGATTAAAATCTCAAAGTGATGCACAGAAAGAAATGGCTTCACTTTGGCCAATTGTCTTAAATGATAAAAGCTCGTCTTGACAACTGATTTAATATGTGCATCAAGTTTAAGATCAGTGTCCAATTTTACACCCAGGTCAGTTGCCGTCAGTGTGAGATGTTGACTTAAAGGACCCAGATCAACGTTAATTTTGGAGGTGTTACTAGGCCCAAACAACACGACCTCAGTCTTATCATCATTTAGGTGCAAAAAATTTGCGGACAGCCATACCCTGATATCCTCAATACACTTTAAAAGATGGTTTGCAGAATATGCATTTTCCTGCTTCAGAGACACATATATTTGGCAGTCATCAGCATAAAAGTGGAAGGCGATATCGTGTCTTCTAAAAATTGATCCCAATGGCAATAGATAAAGAGAGAAGAGGAGAGGACCAAGTATCGAGCCCTGGGGCACTCCACATGTAAGCGGTGCTACTCCAGACTCAGCAGCTCCGATGCGGACACAAAAACTTCTCTCTGATAAATATGATCTAAACCAATCTAACACAACACCCTTAATACCCACCCAATTTTCCAAGCGAGACACGAGGATCTGATGGTCCACTGTATCAAAGGCTGCTGTTAGGTCCAACAGCACCAGAGCAACACAGTGACCGGAATCAGTGGATAAAAGAACATCATTAAAAACCCTCAGCAGAGCGGACTCGGTACTATGGTGGGATTTAAACCCAGACTGGAACACCTCCATAGTGTTGTATTTAAGTAAAAATGAATTCAACTGGGAGTAGACAATTTTCTCTAAGACTTTAGAAATAAAAGGAAGTTTTGAGATTGGCCTAAAATTACAAGGATTTAATAAGTCTAATCCTGGTTTTTTGATAAGAGGGATCACTACTGCGCTCTTAAAGCAGGCAGGCACTGTACCACTAACTAAGCATCCATTAATGATGTTCAGCACAAATGGTGCTAGAGTGGGCAGGACCTCTTTAAGAAGGCGAGGTGGAATGGGGTCATCAGGGGACCCAGCAGGCTTCATATGGTCAATGATATCTTTTAAAAAAGACAAACTAACAGGCTCAAACCGGTCAAAGACGGCAGAGCATGTAACAGAGATATCAGAGTCATAATAAGAAGAACTAATGTGGGCCCTGATATCAGCAACCTTATTAATAAAAAAGCTCTTAAAGGTCTCACATACTTCAATCGAGCCCTCCAGGCGAGCAGATTGTGGTCCATTTAACGCTGAATTTACCATTTTAAAAAGAACACTGGGATTATTCGGGTTTGAATCAATAATATCTGAAAAGTGTTTGGTTTTAGCAGTTTTTACAGTTTTCTGATAAGAACGCCAACTATCGCAAAGCAATTGGAAAGACACCTGCAATTTGTCCTTCTTCCATTTTCGCTCAGCTCTCCTGCACTCGCGCCTAGCGGCGCGCGTGTCGTCATTCATCCAGGGCTCAGGTTGAGGTTTCGAGAGTCTCATTTTTAGCGGAGCCACAATATCTAAGACCGTCTGACAGGTAGACGTGAACCGTGAGATGAGCACCTCCACATCTAAGTTAGTGCTAAAGGCCTCAGGAGGGCTGATCGCATCGGTAAAAGCCGCGGAGAACTGAGCGGCAGTGGATGCGTTAAAAACACGACAGCGCCGCGTAGGAATACGAGGTTTTTCCAAATGACAGATTAACGGCATGTCAAAAACAATGGGCATATGATCAGAGAAAGTAGCATCGTAGACCTCTAAGTTAGAGAGAGTTAAACCATGTGTTAAAACAAGATCAAGAGTGTGCCCCTGTTTCTGTGTTGGGGCAGATACTGATTGAACAAAGCTAAAAGAGTCAATGAGATGTAAAAAATCTCTGGCCAACGGTTTCAGTGGACAACAAACATGAATGTTAAAATCACCAACAATTAAAACCCGATCATAGTTCGGCATTATTCCTGCCAGGAAATCAGCAAAGTCACCGATAAATTTTTTGTTGTACCTCGGTGGTCTGTATACGACAGCACACAGAACCGGGAGGGTGGAACAAAGTTCGAATAAGCTTATCTCAAAGCTGGAATAAGAAGTCGACAGTTTGACCTGTTTACACTTAAATCGTTCCTTATAAACAGTCGCGGTGCCTCCACCACGTCCTGACGTCCTCGGCGAGTTCAAGTAAGTGCAGTCGAGTGGCAGAAGATCCGAAAAAGCGCAGGACTCACCGACAGTCATCCATGTCTCAGTAATACACATGAAGTCCAAACCGTGGGAGATGAAGAAATCCTTCAGGATAAATGTTTTGTTGGCTAGAGATCTAGCATTTACCAGGGCCATCTTGACCGGAATCGAGGCGTCAGCCGTATGTTGGACCCGGGCGAGGGGCCGCAGGTTGTGCAGATTCACCCCGCGCCCGCAGAGGTAGGGAAAGTAGAGACCCGTCCGCCGCACCTCAAGCGAGCCAACCAGCGGGACCACGGATGAGGCGATCGGATCCAGGAAGCGCCAAGAAGTAAATCGGCAACAAGCCGACCCAGTAAATCCAGCGACAGAAGAGCAAGCCAACTTGGCTTTTAGTTTTATCAACCTGCCGCTGCGTCTTCCACGACATCTGCGCCTTCTGCGTTTAGATGGAATAGGCAAGCGGCGCAGGTAAGCCGGTATGTTTAACGGAGGCGAAGAGTAGAAAGTTTTCTGCTTATCTTCACTGACCCCTTCCAAATAATCGCATAAGTTACGAATACTTAGGAGAGTTTGGCGGTCATAAACCAGCAGAGAGTTGGCACTAGGCACAATTAGCGACAAAAACAACAGGAAAACAACCAAAATTTGGAGAGCCAGACGGCAAGCCACAGACACAGGCGCCATCTTGGATTCCTGGCTTCCTTTTAGCATTCAGTATGCTACTGAAAATGTATGTAAGAAGATGCAGCGAACACACTTCTATGTACATTTCTGTTTGTTTGTTTAGTTTTACGAGAGTGAAGGAAGAATTCTATGTATCTGAAGATTGAAGTAAACGTTCAAAACTCGCTTCTGCCTCAGAAATTCTTTCCATCGTTAGCTGTCTGTCTAGTCAAGTGAATGGGCGCCTGACGAGGACAGAACAGCTGCCTTTGTTACACATGGTGTGAGAAGTGGGATATGGTGGCAAAGCCATCAGAAGCATGTCCTATGAATCCAATCCTTTTGTGAAAGGATGTGAAGCCATGTCTGAGGACCCCTCATGAGGGGCATGGGAATGGTCCTGATGCAAAAGGGCAGTTGTGCCACAACTGTCACATGCTGGGGTGCTCCCCAGAGGTGAGGACAGCGTGAAGGAGACTGCCACTGTCTGACAAGGAGGATGTTGTGGCAGAAACAATCACTTAACCCTTTGGACTGGTGGTCAGAGTTATTGTTTATCTCCTATCAGATCTGGGTTTGAGTCCCTGTATTTTGGCTGCCTGCATCACACCCTCTTCCAATAAAAAAGTTATTTGGTTGACTCACAGGTATCTGGTTGATGCAGCTACATTAGACGGCCATGTTTCAAGTGTAAAAGCCCTTGTTGGGGTGCGGCAACAGTGGCAAGGAAATGAGGAAGAATGACAACGGTAATTAGAGAGAGATACATAAACAAAGAAGTGACGGGAATGATAACCTTTGTGTGTATTTATATACATGTTGTAACCAGAGTTGTATAGTAACGAAGTAGAACTACTTCACTAAATCAAATCAAATCAAATATTTTTGTATTTACAGGATACAAAAATATTTACAGGATTTACAAGGTTAACAATACTATGGGTCCAAATCCCTAATGAGCAAGCCAAAGGCGACAGTGGCAAGGAAAAACTCCCTATGATGGTGGGGAATAAGAAGAAACCTTGGGAGTACCAATACTCAAAAGGGAACCCATCCTCCATTGGGCGGCCTTTAACACACAAATTGCAAAAAAACAAATTATACAGATGAATACACAAGTTACAAACAAATCACACAATCAGACTAAGTATAAGGTAACTAGAATGAAAGTTCTGGGTGTTGATATTGTCAATGTAAATGTCTTGTGATGAACGCCGGGTTTTCATTCTGTGTCTGAGTGATGATACTGCATTGTAGGCTCCGACTGCAGTGTTACTCCCCAGGTGAACCTCGGAGAAGAAAGATATGTGATGTGGTAAATATGTAACAGATTATTCAAAGGCCAAAGTAAACAGATGAGTCTTTAGTCTAGATTTAAACATTGAGACCAGTGTCTGAGTCCCGAATACAGGCACGAAGATTATTCCACAGTTGTGGAGCTTTAAAAGAAAAGGCTCTTCCACCTGCTGTGATCTTTTTGATCCTAGGAACAGTTAATAACCCTGCGTCCTGCGAACGAAGTGAACGTGCTGGGTTGTAATGATCTCACTTCATGTTGATTATTTAATTTAATTTTTCTTAGAATTTTAAAACATATCACCCTGTTATTGTCACGTTACGGTCCCCGAACCCTTCCTTTGGGGCGTGTGTTAACGTTGTCTGCGTCTATTCGTCTGCGTCAGTGTATCTCCGTGGGTGCGGGTGCGTCTTGTCATTATCCGTCTCACCTGTGGCTCGTCTCGTCATCACGTGGGGTTGATGTGGTCTGTCTATTTAATGTGCGTTCGCGCAGTGTCTTGTGCTCGTCGTTGTTGAGTCTACACGTTACTGTGTGTTGTGTGTTTATGCGTGCGCTATCTGCGCTATTTGTTATAATAAATAAACGTGCGTCGGAGTGGATCCGTGCCTCGTCATTCCAGCTGCACTCACCGTCACAGAATGACGAGCCGCCAAGATGCCAGGATACGCCACCCATGCCAAGAAGGGGAAGAGGCCCAGCAGGCACCACCATGCCTCTTCCCCTGCACAGCACCGCGGAACCCCAGTCACCTTTGAGGCTATGCAGCAGTACCCGCTGTGCAACATTATGCTGCTTCGGGCTCGGGAAGCCAAGACGGAGGCGACGTCTGAATACTTCCGTCAGGCCGTGGTGCGAATGTGGAAGGAGAGACACCCCTCTCCCATCAGGGAACCCTCGTCGCTGCGGGCAGGCTCCCTCGAACTCTGCTCTACGGAGAAAACCCCGGAGAGCGAGTTCGAGGGAGAGGAAGACTCTGAGGGAGAATAAGGGGAGGTAGACCCAGCTCCCTCTGTCTGTTCCGCCTCCACCGTGGATTACGGGGAGGGCGACGAGGAAGAGGAAGAAGAGGAGAGCGAGGAGGAGGAAGACCCAGCTCCCTCTGTCTGTTCTGCCCCCACCGTGAATTACAGGAAGAGCGACGAGGAAGAGGAGGGGGAAGACGACTATCCTCCCTCTGTCTGCTCTGCTCCCGCGGACTACTACGATGAGGGCGAAGAGAACGACGGCTATCCTCCCTCTGTCTGCTCTGCTTCCGCGGACTACTACGATGAGGGTGAAGAGAACGACGACTATCCTCCCTCCGTATACTCCGTCCCCGCTGAATGCTACGGATGGGGCGAGGAGGACGACTATCCTCCGTCCGTGTGCTCGGGTGTCTCCGAGTGCACGGACGGTGAGTTGTATACGGAGGATGAGGATGGTTCGGGTCCCTCGGAGCAGTCCGCTGGGACCGTAAAGGGGAGGAACAGCCCGTGGGTGAGCGCTCCCTATGACCACTCCGAGGGGAGCGCTATGGACTGCTCCCAGGGTGAAAGTCCGGCAGAGCCCATGAGCTGGAGCCTGGGCAGTGAGGAGGAAGAGGAGATGGAGGTCACTAACAGCGCTCCCACTGCCCGGTTAGGAAGGCTCACACCCAGTGGGATGGAGGATTTCCAGCGGGCTCCGCTGAGAGGAGTGAGAGAGCGTGGTCGGAGCCATCCTGCGGCGCACCCCTCAGGGGCTACAGGAGAAACCAGGCGAGCTGTACCAAGCGCGTCCGCCAGTCGCGCTGCACCTGACGCGTCCGCCAGCCGCGCTGCACCCGGTGGAGTGTTTGCGGCGAGGGTGGGAAGAGGACCGCCCACCGCAGCGTCTACAGCTCCTGTGCTGTCCCCGCTGGCCGCTCTTCTCCTGGCGCAAAGCCTGGCTCCACTTACATGTTTATCTGTTCCAATGTTCGTGTGTATTCCCGTATGTTTGCCTAACCCCCTTTTTCCTTTCGTGCCTCTGTGTGTAAATGTCCCTGTGTGTGTATTCGTCAACGTACCATTATGTGTGTCTAACGTGTTTTCCCCGGTCTTCCCAGGGAGGGTGTTCTAGGCTGTTCGTGGCGGACTCTCCACCGAGGGTGGTCATCTCCCAGACGCAGGACTGGGCGCTTCGGATCCGCCCATCGACGTGGGTTCGGGGCACTCGGTCCTGTTGGCACCCCAGGACGGGTAGTGCCCTTGGTGGGGGCGTCTGTCCAGAGGCGTAGCGCAAAATTCTGGGGCCCCACCGCAAGGAGGCAATGAGGAGGCCCGTGCGTGAGCTAAAATCTCGTGAGCGACCGTAGCGCGCGACCCTGCGCGCTGCACCCTGCACCCTGCACGCTGCACCCTGCACTGCAGTCACTGCAGTGTAAAATATGGCTTTGCTGTGTTGTCCGAAACCATACGTTAACAAATACGAGCCTCTTGTAATTCCAGGACGAAACATAAGAGAACGTGAAGACGTTAAGATTGGGCGTTTTGAAAATAAACAACCATTAAATAATTTGATAAAAAGCGAATAATTTTGAGTATATGTATAAATATTTAACTAAGTTTAACGTGCTGGGAAATATTGAAATGGACCTTGAAAGTGATGTACAAATGCTTTAATTCCACCTTGTTAAGGTGAATGAACCCTGCAAACATGACTTTGTTCATCGCGCTGAAGCGTGGCGCGCGTGCGAAGTTACAAAATTCGAGAGGTGCACGACCTCGCGAATCGACAGCGTGCAAGGTCCTCGCGCACGGGCGGAGCCACAGCGATTGCGTCATTTTCGCCGTGCAGACCCTCAAGTATAAACCAGGCTTAAGCGTGGGGGAAAACATTAACATCACCCAGGAGGATGACTAAACAACAAACTCGTCCTAAGGCGGGGCCCACCTGTGTTCGGGGCCCCCCCGCAGTGCGTGCCTTGCGTGCCCCTCCCCTACGCCAGTGCATCTGTCACGTTACGGTCCCCGAACCCTTCCTTTGGGGTGTGTGTTAACGTTGTCTGCATCTATTCGTCTGCATCAGTGTATCTCCGTGGGTGCGGGTGCGTCTTGTCATTATCCGTCTCACCTGTGGCTCGTCTCGTCATCACGTGGGGTTGATGTGGTCTGTCTATTTAGTGTGTGTTCGCGCAGTGTCTTGTGCTCGTTGTTGTTGAGTCTACACGTTACTGTGTGGTGTGTGTATATGCGTGCGCTATCAGCGCTATTTGTTATAATAAATAAACGTGCATCTGTGCAGCTCGGAGTGGATCCGTGCCTCATCATTCCAGCTGCACTCACCGTCACAGTTATTCCTATATCTGAAACGGGTAACAGACACAGTCTCAATGGTTTGGTAGGTAGGGGAGTAAGTTCTACTTAGCGAATGGCCGTCTGTCTGTCTGTTGTCAGTTGTATGTATCGGCACCGTAATTTTGTTGTTTTTGTTGCTTTGTTGTGTTAGCACTTGCTAACAACTGTCCGGTCGCTGCTACTCTGTTGCCGTTAGAAACGCAGAGCCGTTGCTCTGCCTTACCGGTGCGCTGCTGAAGTTCTGCTCGGTTTCAGCTGTAGTTAAAAATTAACTTTCGGTTTTGTTCTCAGAAGATGCTCTGGTGTTTCTTCTATCCTTTTATCTCATCGATAGATTATATTTCAAATTTCTCTAGGTGAAAATACCTTAAGTGTTTGTTTTAGATTAGGAGCTCATGCTTTTTGCTGCCATTTAAACTGAGTTCCAGCATGCACTACTGTACTTAAGTACTAAAATGCTGTATCTGTACTTTACTGGAGTATAATTTTTTTCTCCTACTTCCACTTTTACTTCACTACATATTTTCCATCAGTTTAATATACATACATTTTTTACATTACAATTATAAACGTTAGCTTACGCTGTCACTGGGTCAAGCTATCAGGCTGTCTTATGAGAAAACTGCGCATGCTCCGGTCGCGTCTCGTTTACTCTGCTGCTGCCTTCACTCAACACTTGAGCTTCGTAATCTAGGTTCACTTGACAAGGCGTGACTGCCGCAAGGGTCTGCGCGGCAAAAATGACGCAATCGCTGTGGCTCCGCCCATGCGCATTGGCCACGTGCGCGGTCGCATCGCGAGGTCATGCACCTCTCGATTTTTGAGCGTGCGAAGTTACAAGATGGAATTCATGCACTTGTACGGAACTTTGAAGGTCCATTTTCAGTATTTTCCAGCACCTTCAGCTTAATTTACATATTTATACAAATACAGATAATTTACATATTTATACAAATACAGATATACTTGAAATTATTCCAAATAATTAGCTTTTTATCTCATTAAAAGAGATGGTATCATGTTTGGTAACAGCAGAAGAGCAGCATAAGTGCTGCATAATAAACTTTGAATGTACATATATTGGCACCTTCCACACCTTCAACATCGAGTGATGTGAGGTGAGGGTGAGGAAGGAGACCACCCTGGCCCTACCTAGAGACAGTGTTTGAGGAAGGAGACCACCCTGGCCCTACCTAGAGACAGTGTTTGCGTTTGCTGGAGTGAAAGTAAATTCCTATAGGATGAAGTGCCATCTCTGCCTCCCTAAAGAGGGTGAAATATTGGCCTTCAAAAATTCACCTTCGAACTTGAAGAAACACATCAATGTAACTCATAGAAGACACACCAGCTTGAGCTGTCAGTAAGCGCTAGTTAGGATAAGATATCTTAGCTAACTAACTTAATTATGTTCATGACATGCTGCAGTATTCACTTAACATTAGCTGGCAATCATAAAGGCGATGTCACACTGAGTTGTGTTTTTAGTGTCACAGTCCAGTCTCCCTCCCGTCAGTCATGTCTTCTGTGTTTGTGTCTTTTATTTTGAAATTCCTAGTTGTGTCTGTCTTCACTCCCCTGCCTTGTTCTCCACCCCCTTGTTATTGCTTTCTGGTGTGCCTTGTTAAGTCCCTTGTTTGGTTAGTGTATTTAAATCTTGTGTTTAGTCTCTTGTGTTGTCTATTATTGTACCTCTTGCTTGTATGCTATTTGGTATCTTGTTCTTCTGTGTCTGTAATACTAGTCTGTATGTACTCCTTGTATTTTGCATTCTCTGTTAGATGTACTTTGTGTGATTTTGGCTTCTCTAGTGATTTTGCTTGTTGATGTCTCATTTTCTTTAGCCTTGTCCACCCAGTTATTTCTGTTAGTGTTGTTTGGTTCATGTGTTAGGTGTTTGATAATTCTTGGTGTATGTTCTGTTATTAAATCATTGTTCAGTCCGCACTTGCATTCAGCCCTCACTCCCAGTTTACATTTAGCAACAGTGTCTCTTTTCATGCTGACTAATCATGTGCAAATTTTTATAGGGTAAGGGAATTTATTGGGGGTAAACGCAGGGCAGTAGGCTCACCCTTAGAATCCGATGGACGGATTTTGCGTCCAAAATACACCTTGTTTTCTCAGCTAAATTAAGGCGAACTTGTACTTCTGCATCAAACCTACATCGTAACGGGACACAGGTTATCTGTTTTTTTGTGTACGAAGTGTTAAGCCCAGTTTTTTAAGTTGCTACTTGTTTGTACATACAGAACACTTGTATTTGTGGTCTTTGACATCTTTGCTTTGCAAGTGATATATAAAAACCATTGATAATCAAACTTTGACTGCTTTCTTTAATTCAAAACACAGTACTTTTTACTTTCAGTACTTGAGTAATAAATTTTAGAACAAACTACTTGCAGTACTTAAGTACAAAATATGCTGAATACTTCTGTACTTCTACTTAAGTAAAGTTTTTAAAGAACACTAACTTCTACGCAAGTCAATGTTTTGATAGAGTACTTGTACTTTTACTCAAGTATGGGTCTAATACTTTATACAACACTGGTTGTAACAACCCTGGCCCCTCCCCTTCGGGCTTGTGTATGTGTAGTCCGTGTCTATATATGTATTTCCTGTGGGTGTGGCTGTTTGTATGCGTTCACCAGTCTCCCTTGGTGCTCATTATGTGTTAATATTGTGTGAGTTAGTCTTGTCCTGTGCTTGTCTATGTGAGACCTTTTACGCGAGTGCTACTTTAATAGCCGCGGTTTGTTTAAACAAACCTGTTTCGTTACACATGTGTTCTCTATGTAATTATTGTTCTCAAGAGTCATAGACTTCTTGATGGTCAATAATAGTAGTGCAGGGTTATGGAGATACAGCAATAGCAGGGGGGAATTTGGGGTGGTGAGGGGCCAGGGCAGTGGGTTGATCCTTCATCCATAACTGGTTAGGCAGGAGGTGGCTGGCCCAGAGTGGATAGGATGAAAGGCTCGTCTCTCCACGTCTCATGATTTCTTAGGTAGGAGGGCAGCCATTTGGAAAAGAAAGAAGGACAATTAGTTCTGTATGAGACTATATGTGGGACAGAGGAAATTAAACATTTCTGGAGTGTGGCAGCAATTCTGGCATTAAAGTGTTACAGGCTAGCTAAAAGAGTAGAACCACCCACTACACTGTCAACAAACTTGAGTAATCTCATGCAGTGATGGGATGACGGCACCAGCGCCCCAGTTTATTGTAAAACCCATAGCCCATGAACCCCTGTATCTGTACCTTTTATCTAAGGGAGCATATTAAGTATAGGCTGAAAACGTACTTATTTAGTTTAGCATTTGGTAGAGTCCTGGACACATTCTGGAAGGTTATTCCATAGGTGGTGGGCCTTATAAGAAAAGGAAAACTTACTTATTTCATTTAACATTTGGTAAATAATGTACCTTAGTACACATTTTATACCACTGTTTTTGTGTAGTAAAATGCCTTTAGGGATAAAATCTATTCATTCTAGTAATTAACTATTATCTTGTGCTTAAGGCCAATTCCCATGACTGAGGTGAGAAATAAAATTTGTGATGTTTGTAATGTCATCTTCAAAATCACTGCTATTTTCAAGCATGAGTTATTTATATTGTGTTGTCTAATCTAGTGTGAAGGATTGGACGAGCACTTGCAAAAAATGCAAAGTGGATCAGGCCAAGATAGCAGAGGGAGCACAAAGTCCAAGCAAAAATTCTCTTTTTCTCTTCTTTTTATTATTTTTCTTTAGAAAGCGAATATTTGTGCAAATAATTACTCAAGAATAATAATAACAATAATCAAGCATCAACATCTCAAAAGAAACATACTATTAAAAAATCTCAACTTGCTGAGTCTCTCTTCAAGAGTCAGAAACCACTATGGCAGCAGAATTAAAAAAAAAAGAGGGTCACTCCCTATACAAGATCAAACGCTTCCCCCTCACATAGGACTCAGACTACACATATAAAGAAGGTGGCCAGCACCATTCCTACACAATAGGGGAACACTTAACATTCACCTAACCAAACATACATTAGACAGACTCTGATGCATCAGTAAAACATTACACACAATTTACAACCCATGAATGAAAATCCAAATCTAACATTGCAGCCAACAAGAAACGACCATTCAGCCACAACCCATCTCCGTCAACCCCCTGACATTTCGGCAAGCTGAACCGGACCGTTTCCGGCCGGAACAAATAAACAGGCCTTTGTTCCTCGCCGACCCCTTTTTGCCGCCCGCAAGTCCGTCGCCCCTGAAGAACAAACAGTGGTATGAACTCTCGTTATTTTCTCTTTTTGTACTTAAAAGAAACACCAATAACTTTGTAAGCACAATAAAAGACAAGCATTGGGAACAATTTGTCTAGCGTCCTCTTTTCATTTTAAATATTTCGTTCATTCCGCCGCAGTCCATAGCGGGACAAAAGTCTCTCGGTTGCCGATTAGCTCATAGCGTTTCTGGGCAGCACTTTCATCCACTTTCGCCTTTGGGGAACTGAACGCCAACGTTAGCATGTGAGCAAACGTATGAGCATGTGCGTATACGTGTGTGTGTGTGTGTGTGCGTGAAATAAAAAGGGAAAAGATGGAGGAAATGTGCGGTCCGTCCACGACCGTCACATCTAGCAAAATTTAAAACTTAATTAATTACATTAGATTATTCTAATAATTTAGCATTGCCACAAACACTTGCTATACTGTGGTGTGTGTGTGTGCGTATGTGTGCATAAGCACTATGCTTGCACAGCCGTGTACTTCACTATTTTCAATATTTCAAATGAGGCACACTGCATCTTTTCAGCTTTTTCGAAGGCCCAATTCATGTTGACAAATACAGAGTAAACCTTGTGTTTGCTTTTGGTCACTGGTCGCATTGTAATGTCAGGATAAACTGACAAGTCAGAATAATACTTTCATTATTCATAATTCTACTTCTTATATTAATACATTGTTTTGCACATATATTTATTCATTGTCTTTGGTTATATCTTCTTCTTTCGGCAATTCCTCTTTAGGGGTTGCCACAGCAGATCAAACTCCTCCATCTGGCCTTGTCCTGAGTGTCCTCCTCTGACACACCAGCCACTCTCATATCCTCTACCACTGCATCCATAAACCTCCTCTTAGGTCTACGTCTCCTCCTCTTGCCTGGAAGTTCCATCCTCAAGACCTTCCTACCGATATACCTCTCCTCCCTCCTCTGTACATGTCCAAACCATCTCAATCTCGCTTCTCTAACTTTATCTCCAAAACATGCTACATGTGCTGATCCTCTAATAAACTCATTTCTGATCCTATTCTTCCTTGTCACTCCAAATGAGAATCTCAACATCTTCATCTGACACCTCCATCTCCCTCACCTGTCTCTTTGTCAGTACCACGTTCTCCAGTCCATACAACACAGCAGGTCTCACTACTGTCCTATAGATTTTTCCTTTCATTCTAGCCGACACCCTTCTATCACAGATCACCCCAGACACTTTATGCCATCCACACCACCCTGCCTGCACACTTACCCTCTCTTTCACTTCCTCCAATACTCTGTACCCACGACCCTAAGTAGATAAACTCATCAACCTTCACCAAATCAACTCCTTGTAACTGGATCTGTCCACCGTCTGCCTTCTCATTCACACACATGTCCAAGGGGACTCCTGCCTAACCTCGTCCGTCAGTCTGTCCATGGCAATTGCGAATAGGAAGGGACTCAGGGCTGATCCCTGATGTAGTCCTACCCCAACTTTAAACCCATCTGTCATTCCTACCGCAAATCTCACTGCTGTCACACTGTTCGCATACATATCCTGCACTACCCTCACATACTTTTCTGCTACTCCTGACTTCCTCATACAATACCACAGCTCCTGTATCATAAGCTTTCTCTAAGTCAATCAATCAATCAATCAATCAATCAAATTTTATTTATATAGTGCTTTTTACAACAGTTGTTGTCACAAAGCAGCTTTACAAGTGCCGAGTCCTAGCCCCCAGTGAGCAAGCCAATGGCGACAGTGGCAAGGAAAAACTCCCTAGTTTTTGCATGAGGAAGAAACCTTGAGAGGAACCAAGACTCAGGGGGGGAACCCATCCTCCTCTGGCCGACACTGGTCACCATGACAACAACAACAACAATTTAGACAGAAAGAAGAGCAAGAAAAGGAAAAAGATGTAATAATGTCCATCATGATGTAGGCATCCGGTTAGGCAGGAGGTGGCCGGCCCAGGATGGATCGCTGGTCTCCTCATCTCATTATTCCTCAAGCAGGCGGGCAGCCATGTGGAGAAATGAAACAGGGAAAATTAGCTCTGTATGAGGACATATACAGGACAGGTGAAATTATAAACATTTCTGGAGTGTGGCAGCAACTCCGGCATTAAGGTAAATTATTACAGCCTAGCTAAATAAGGCAGAACCAGAAGGTAACATAGGCTTGGGGGCATTCTGAGACAATGGCATCCGTCCACTGCACTGTCAACAAACTTGAGTGACCACGAGCAGTGACAGGATGACAGCACCAGCGGCCCAGTCTACCATAAAACCCTTCGCCTGTGAACCCCTGGATCTGTACCTTTATCTAAGGGGGGATATTAATTATCAAACGCTAAACTAAATAAGTGGGTTTTCAACCTAGACTTAAAGATTTTGACCAGGGTGCGAATTATACAATGATAATTGGGGGGGGTCAAGTTTTTTCAGGGTGTAAATGAAAACCAGTACAGCGCAAGCGCGTGCTTCAGTAAACTGAAGTCTTACCATCCTTACAGTGTCTTGCTTTCTTACTGTAATGTCTACAGCACGTAAATGATAAATCCATTACATCAGCTGTATGTAGCACATATCACACAATAACCTTTATAGTCATAATATATTATACAACAAAAGCCACCTGACCGATAATGAGTCAGGCAGGCAAACGCGAATGGCTAATAACACGGAATGGTATGATACACTTTAGGGGTGCTTGAAATCGTATCAGAATATTCTTCCAGCCATAGACACTGCATTTTTTTTGTAGTATTTAACATTATATGTGAGAAGTACATCTAAATGTTTTGACCCCCCCCCAAATTATTGGTTTTGCCCCTTTAGGGGGGTTGATGCCTTAAACGGGGGGGTCTGACCCCCCCAATCCCCCCCGTAATTCGAACCCTGATTGTGACTGTGTCAGAGTCCTGGACGCATTTAGGAAGATTATTCCAAAGCTGGGGGTCCTTACAAGAAAAGGCTCTTCCCCCTGCTGTTACCTTGTTAATTTTTGAAACTAATAAAAGACCAGCACCCTGTGATCTTAGTGGACGTGGGGGTTCGTAATAGGAAATAAGTTTCTGAAGGTATTCAGGAGCAAGCCCGTGCAATGCTTTATAAGTTAATAAAAGAATTTTAAAGTCAATACGGAATTTAACTGGGAGCCAATGCAGGGCTGATAGGACTGGATTGATATTTTCTAGTTCTGGTCAGAACCCTGGCTGCGGCATTTTTAACTATTTGAAGTTTATATTTTATAAAGTTTATAAAGTTTATATTTAACATTTGTACGTTCGGATGGAATATTATTGAGCTCTACAAACTTATAGTGATTTGTTAAGTAAGAATAAAACCATGAAAGGGCTGTGCCAGAGACTCCAACCCAGCGTTCTAACCTTTCTAGCAAGATCCTATGATCAATTGTGTCGAAAGCTGCACTAAGATCAAGAAGCACTAACAGCGATAAATAGCCTTGATCTGAAGCAAGGAGAAGATCATTTGTTACTTTAACTAATGCCGTTTCAGTACTGTGATGGGGCCTAAAACCAGATTGGAACTTTTCAAATATGTGATTCCTATGCAGATATAGGCATAATTGCTCGGCAACAGCTTTTTCTATGATCTTAGATATAAATGATGTGTTTGAAATGGGTCTATAAGATAGCACAGTAGGATCAAGATTTGGTTTCTTAATCAGAGGTTTAATAACTGCTAATTTACATGATCTGGGCATGTGACCTATTGTAATGGATGAGTTAACTATAGTTAGAAGAGGTTCAGTTACCGCTGGTAATACCTCTTTTAATAACTTTGAGGGAACTGAGTCTAGTGTGCAGGTAGCACAATTTAAGGGAGACATTATTTTCTCTAATTCTGATTGTGGGAGTGGATGAAAAGCATCAAGTTTTTCTCCCAGTATGTGATTTAAATCAATATCAACCAAACCAGATGACATACCAGTTGTATTGCTAATAAAAGGTTTTATATTTTGTCTAATATTATCTATTTTATTATCTATAAATACATTACTTGTGAGGTTTACTGGAATCTGAGGTTCTGTGCCTGCTTGATTTTTTGTAAGTTTGGAAATAGTATTAAAAAGAAATCTAGGATTGTTTTTATTTTTCTCTATCAGTGAGGCTAGGTATGCTGAGCGTGCTTTAGCGAGTGCCCGTTTGTAGTCAATGATGCTATCCTTCCAGGCACAGTAGAATACTTCCAACTTAGTAGATCGCCATTTATGCTCTAATTTACGTGCTATTTGTTTTAAGTTTCTAGTTTGGTCAGTGTACCACGGAGCGAGTTTTTTAGATCTAGTCTTTTTATATTTGAGTGGAGCTACTATATCTAGAGTTGATCTGCAGGTATTCTTTATGCAGTTGGTTAGACTGTCTAACTCTCCTGGATCGGATGGCGAGTGGGCTAGAGCAGTTAAATCAGGGAGGGCTTCAATAAACTGTGTTGCTGTTAATGAATTTATCGAGCGCTTTATACACTGCCGAGGAGACGGGCGGGTATTTATGTTAAGATGAATCTCAAATTGGACTAAATAGTGATCAGAGATAGCTACGGTTTGCGGGAGTAGATTTATATTATCTACGTCGATACCCAATGTTAAGATTAAATCTGATGAATTTCTAAACAATCACGATATATTATACATATTCCTCCTCCTCTGCCTGACAATCTAGGTCTATGTATACAACTATATCCCACAGGAGTGGCTTCGTTTAGAGATAAATAGTCACCAGATTGAATCCACGTTTCAGTTAGACTGGTCAATTTTCTGGTCAGTTATAAGTTCATTCATAAAAACTGCTTTAGAGTTGAGTGATCGAATATTGATTAATCCAATTTTCAGATCGGTCATATAGGTAATAATTGGATGGGAAGTTTGAATATTAGTCAAAAACTTAGGACGGACTATTTTCTTTTGATTTAGTTTAACCCGGGGCACAGACACAGTCTCAATTCTATGGGAACTTGGTGACGCCTCTAAGCAGCTCGCAGACAGGTTTAGCCCGTTAGTCTGCGGCCTGGTCGCGACTCTGGTTAGTCAGCAGCTCCTAGTACTACACTGCCCACTAACAGACTACGGGCTATGCTGCAAGATAACAGGGCAGCGCCATCCCGGGTGGGGTGGACACCGTCCCTGCCTAAAAGACCAGGCTTGCCCTCGAACTCTTCCCAATTATTAATAAATCCCACTTGATTTTCGGAGCACCACTTGGACATCCAGCGGCTTAGCGACGTGAGCCTGCTGTACTGCTCATCACCGCGCCACATTGGGATGGGGCCAGAGCAGATTACCGCATCGGACATCGTCTGGGCTAATTTAACCACCTCTTTGACATTAGCCTTTGTCACCTCTGACTTCCGCAGATGTATATCGTTGGCCCCTACATGTATAACTATCCTAGAGTATCTCCTATGGGCTAACAGTCTAAGGTTGCCACTAATGTCCGGCGCTCTGGCTCCCGGTAAACAGCTAACTGTAACCGCTGAAGCCCCTACAGGTACAGCTACTTTCACGTGTCAGACTATAGAGTCTCCTATCACAAGAGTCTGTGAGACAGGCTCCTCAGTGGGTGTAGCACTGAGCGGGGCAAACCTGTTGGACATGTGAACCGGGGAGTGGTGCTCTGGTGGGCTAGCGCTGGCGTTACCATTAGCTGCAGCCCTCGCTCTCCGACTACGCCGCCGAGACGTCACCCATTCGCCCGGCTCTATCGGTGGAGTCGCGGAGGCGCTAGTTCTCCCTGGCGCGTCCACAGCTACTACAGACCCTGTCTCTCTATCCCTCAATAATGAGTGGACGCGGCGCTCTAAACTTTCCACTTTTGCCACGAGAGAATTAACTAATTTGCACCTCTCACAAATACTATCACTATTACTATCAGTGGCGAAGCGGACTAAACTGAACATGCCACACTCCGAACAAGGAAACAAACCCACACCAGCCATGAATAAATCAAAACACTTACCGTGTCTAGCCGATTTATACAAACTTACGCTAGCTGATTTGTGGAAGCAGAAAGTTGATCAGCGGCCGGAATAATCAACTGCCCGTCTTGACGGTGGAAGTACTATCTGTAAAAAATTATCTAGGAAGGCAAAAAGTAAAGATTAGCACGTAAACAGATTAGTACACTTTAGAAAAACAATTACAAAATTCGCTCCGCAGCAGCGTCAGCAGGAAGCAGCGCCAACAAACACACAATGTAACTCCTTCTGTCCTTCCCTATACTTCTCCATTAACACTCTCAAAGCAAACATGTTGTTGTGATTTTGGGGTTTTTTTGCTTAGCAATAACATTAGCTACAATATACTTTGCTTATTCTTTGAACATAATATAGGAATTAAAATGTAACTACCGCTTTAGACGTGTCCGAGTTGTGAACCCTAAAAGGGACGTTGGGAAATCATACTGTGGAAAGGGTAAGATTGCAAAAGCAGAAGGTGGAGGCCCGGTTATGCTGACGCTGGGGAAATATGGATTTACAGCATCTTCATGCATGGCGACCTCTCGCCGACCCGACAGTCCATAGACAGGAACCATACATACGTGTATAAGAAATGTTGGGGTTGCAGAAAAAAGAGAGAAGTCTTGTTTGTTCAAATAACAATACCATGTAAGGTATAGAAGAGCTGTGAGTTGGAGGGGTGGAGTAACAGTATATAAAGACTGTTGTATAACCATACATACATGTAACCATACTTTTTGGGAATTCTCCGATGCACAGTTAATGCTCGTGTCTCTGAGATTCTCCCAGAGATATCTCTGTTTTAATAAAGGCCTTTTTGGTATTGCTATAAATTTGGTATGTTGTTCCTGCTATCTCCTTTCCATCAAACGAACGCGCTTGGCTAAAGTGGTCGATAGAAGTTTAACCATAACAATGTGTGGTGCACTTAGCTGGCATGAAACCATACTGCTCATCTCTACCTCTCCTCTAAGCCTAGCTTCCACTACTCTTTCCCAGATTTTCAGGCTGTGGCTGATCAACTTTATTCCCCTGTAATTATTACAGTTCTGAATGTCACCCTTATTCTTGAAAATCGGCACCATTATGCTTCATCTCCACTCCTCAGGCATATTCTGACCTTCCAAGATTCTGTTAAATAACCCAGTCAAAAACTCCACTGCTGTCTCTCCCAAACATTTCCATGCCTCCACTGGAGTATCATCCAGTCCAACTGCCTTACCACACTTCATTCTCCGAATTGCAGCCTTTACTTCCTCCTTGCTCACCTGAGGCACTTCCTGATTCACAAACTCTACCTCTTCTAACCTTCTTTTCCTTTCATTCTCTTGATTCATCAGTTCCTCAAAATACTCATTCCACCTTCCCAAGACACTCTCCTCACCAGACATATACTCCTTTATCATCCTAACCTGCTGCACATTCTGCCCATCACGGTTTCTCTGTCTGGCGAATCTGTACAGATCCTTTTCCCCTTCCATAGTGTCCAACTTCTCATACAGCTTGCTATATGCCCTCTCTTTAGCTTCTGCCACTGCTCTCTTTGCCTTGCTCTCTTTGCCATCTCCTTGTACCTCTGTCTACTTTCTTCATCTCGCTGAAAATCCCAATTCTTTTAGCCAACCTTTTTCCTCTCAAACTTTCCTGAACTTCCTCATTCCACCACCACAACTCCTAGTCTATCTTCCTCTGTCCTGAGGTCACACCAAGTACCTTCCTAGCCACATCCCTCACTGCATTTGAAGTCTCATCCCAGGTATCCAGAACACCACCACCATTACCCAGTACCTGCCTTACCTTATCCCTGAATTTTACACCACAGTCCTCATCCTATGAACTTCCACCACCTGATCTTAGGTACCGCTCTCACTGTCTTCCTCTTCTTCACCTCCAAAACCATCCTACATAACACCTATGCTGTTTAGCTACACTCTCCCCTGGTAACACCTTGCAATCAGTAACCTCTTTCAGGTTTCGTCTCCTACAGAGGATATAGTCGACCTGTGTGCATCTTTCCCCACTCTTATATGTTACCCTGTGCGCTTCCTTTTTCTTAGTGTTAACTACAGCCATCTTTATCCTTTTAGCAAAATACCACCATTTGTCCTTCTGTATTCCTTTCTTTAACACCATATCTACCCAACTCCTCATCACTACTGTTCCCTCCACCAACATGTCCATTTAAATCTGCTCCAATAACCACTCTCTCTTCTTTAGGAACCTGCAAAACAACTTCATCTAACTCTCTCCAGAATTCTTTCGCCTCCACATCACAACCTACCTGAGGAGCATAAGCACTGATGACATTCATAATCACCCCATCAATCTCTAACTTTACACAGATCACCCTGTCACTTACTCTCTTTACCTCCACTACACTCTTACTAAACTCATCCTTCAGGATTACCCCTACTCCATTTCTCTTCCTGTCTACACCATGATAGAAGCGTTTGAAGCCACCACCAATGCTCCTGGCCTGCTCCTCTTCCACTTGGTCTCCTGTACATACAGTATATCTATCTTCCTCCCCTCCATTGCATCAGCTAGCTCTCTCCCTTTACCTGTCATAGAGCCCACATTCAATGTACCAACTCCTTCAGCTTCAGAACCCTCTTCCACCCTCTCCTCCTTGTCCCAACCAGAGGTGGAAAGAGTACTGAAAATTTGTAATTGAGTAAAAGTATCTTTACTTTGCCTAAATTCTACTCAGAGTAAAAAGTACAAAATTACTTCATTTTAAATGTAATTTGAGTAAAAGTTACTTTCAGTTATTTAATGCAAAAAAGGATGTCATGAATCAAATTCAGCATAAGTTTTAATCGATTTCAAAGCATATTTAAGTGCACATCCACACTTGCAAAAGATCAGCTGGGCTCAGGAACATACTTCCTCACAGCACAAGGACAATCATAACACTGTGATAAGAATAAAGAAATTTAAATGACAAATTATTCAAAAAACAAAATGCACACAAAATTAAATGCCCACAAGATACCACAAATCAAACTAAAATGTAACAGGATTTCACTACTCACAATAAAATGCCACAGGATCCCACGACTCAAAATAAAACAAAATGCGAACAGGCTTCCACTATTTAAAATGCTCATAGGATCCAACTATTCAAAATATAGTGCCCACAGGATTCCACTTTTCACAATAAAATGTCCACATGATCCCACAGATCCTGATAGATTTAAAGATAGAACAATCTCATCCTTTTGGAAAAAAGTGCACCGGATTACGACCTGATTATGAGACAATGGCAAGGCAAGGCCATGCATGTAACGTTGGGTACACACTGCGTCAAAACCAAGAGAGTAGTATTCCAAAGTGCTGACAAAACACAAAGAGCAAAATGTGTGCGTGCGTTCACACCCCCCAAACGATTCAGCAGCGATCCGTTTCACTATGCTTCCTTAAGAAGCCAAAAACGGATCACTGCTGATTGCGCCTGGAGAGACTACTGTAACGCGTCGCCTCCGAACACGGCGGTGACGCGCTGGTTTTAACGTGATGTGGACTCAAGAGCAAACCCCTAAAACAGAATGCCAAAAACGGCCAACAGAAACCTCCGCGATTGCGGGAAAACGAAAACAAAAAAAACCCCGAAGGGATAACAGCAGAACAACACGGAGGAATCTCGACGTGTGATAACACCAGGTAAGTAAATAACAAACAAAAAACATGCGGAATAAAAGTCAACGCATCGCTGCAGTGAAAAACAGGGAAAACAAAAATACACGGAGAACAGCTCAACGTGTCCAGGAGAATAATAAGAGACCAGGGAGGGGAAGTGAAGCTCAGATGCAAGACCTAGAGCTTCTACCTTGGAATACCTGTCGGTCTGTCAACCAGAACACTGGCAGACAAACCAACTTAGAAAATAAAAGAAAAAATTGAAACAGCAGAGAAAGAGACAGACAAAGAGAGAGAGACTGAGAACACTCAGGGAGAAAGAACCAGAGAGTATGCGAATGAGACGCAAAAAGAAATAAACGGCTTGGGCTGTGAGTGTAACAACAAGTAACAACTTCAGCAATGAGCTGATGAAGTTGCTCGCTTTAAATAGGCAACAAACACCTGATGCCTATTGCGTCCGATTGCCCCCAGGTCTAGCTCGCGGGCTCCTCCTTGTGGCGGCCGGGGGCACATGCCTGGGTCTAACCCTGACAACTAGGACTGACTCGGGTGCCTCTAGTGTTGTTAGGAGGAGCGGCAGCCGAGCCAGCCCTGACAACGCAATTGACTTTCAGTTCCGGGACTCAAAAGTTTCAATTTCTGCCAGGATTTAATTTTTCACCATCATTTTTTTTTTACTCAGTAACATGAGGGGGTTCAAATGTAGTGAAGTAAAACTACTTAGGTCAAAATTTACTCGAGTAAAAGTAAAAATTACATATTTCAAAAACTACTCAGAAAATTACAAATTACTCATAAAAAGTAATATAATAATAATAATAATCTTTATTTGTATAGCACCTTTCATACATAAAGTAAATAAAAAGTAAATAAGTAAATAAGATGATAATATAGAAAGGAAACAAACACAATGAAATAATGAAATAAAGTGACAAATTATAAAATAATAGAGAACATAATGTAATAAGGAAAATAAGATTGAGTTTCTTAACTAAAAGCAGATCTAAACAGGAATGTTTTTAGACTGTTCTTGAAACTATTCAGGGATGAAATGCCTCTGAGCTCTTCAGGAAGAGAATTCCAGAGCTTTGGGCTATAGTGACTAAAAGCACCCTCGCCAATCTTTAATCAGCTTTTAGGAATCACCAGTAGATTACTGTTTGAAGACCTGAGAGACCTGACTGGAACAGATCTAACCATCATTTCACTGAGGTAAAGAGGGGCAAGACCATGAAGACATTTAAAAACCATCACTAGAACCTTAAAATCTATTCTAAAGCTGACAGGTAACCAGTGTAGTGAGTGGAGTGCAGGTGTAATATGATCTCTCTTTCTCCTGCGGGTCAGAACCCTTGCAGTCGCGTTCTGAACTCGTTGTAGGTGCGAAATAGAGCTCTTTGGAAGAGCAGATAGAACAGCGTTACAATAATCTAGCCTTGATGTGATAAATGCATGGACAAGTTTTTCACTGTCAGCAGGAGAGAGCATATCTCGGACCTTAGCGATATTTCGAAGGTGAAAGTAAGCTGTCTTGCATGTAGTCATGATGTGTGATTTGAAGCTGAGCTCATTATCAAAGGTGACTCTCAGGTTCTTAACACATTGTCTGGCATTCAGATTCATTTGATTTAAATAAGTCTGGACATCATTCCTTTGTGAATCACTGCCAAGAACAAGAACCTCTGTCTTCTGTTTATTTAACTGCAGAAAATTGTCAGACATCCATGTCTGTATATCATCTATGCAGTCAAACAGTGAGCGAATTGATTTTAGGGCTTTAAGTTCTAGCGAAATATAAAGTTGAGTGTCATCTGCATATTGATGATAACTAATACCATGTTTATTAATGATATGTGGTAACGGAAGCATATATAGGTTGAATAGTAACGGCCCAAGAATTGATCCTTGGGGGATGCCACAAGTTATTTTTTGATGTGTGGAGGAATCTACATAGTAATCACGCCCAGTTAGGTACGATCTAAACCAGTCTAAGACTAAGCCACTAAGGCCTACCCAGCTCTGTAGTCGATCAAGAAGTATATCATGATCAACGGTGTCAAAAGCGGCGCTTAAATCTAGCAGAAAAAGGACTGAGAGTTTGCCTGTATCCTTATTCAATCTCAAGTCATTTACTACCTTAACTAGGGCTGTTTCGGTCCTGTGGAGAGCTCTGAAACCAGATTGAAAAGTGTCATTTATTTGATTTACTTTGACATAGTCATTCACAGAGTTGTATAGTAACGAAGTAGAACTACTTCGTTACTGTACTTAAGTACTAAAATGCTGTATCTGTACTTTACTGGAGTATTATTTTTTTCTCCTACTTCCACTTTTACTTCACTACATATTTTCCATCAGTTTAATACTTTTACTCTGATACATTTTTTACGTGCTGTATAGTTACTCGTTACAATTACAACTCGTCACCGGGTCAAGCGATCAGTTCCAGCATGCACTACTGTACTTAAGTACTAAAATGCTGTATCTGTACTTTACTGGAGTATAATTTTTTTCTCCTACTTCCACTTTTACTTCACTACATATTTTCCATCAGTTTAATATACATACATTTTTTACATTACAATTATAAACGTTAGCTTACGCTGTCACTGGGTCAAGCTATCAGGCTGTCTTATGAGAAAACTGCATGCTCCGGTCGCGTCTCATTTACTCTGCTGCTGCCTTCGCTGAACACTTGAGCTTCCTAATCTAGGTTCACTTGACACGTCGTGACTGCCGCAAGGGTCTGCAAGGCAAAAATAACGCAATCGCGGTGGCTCCGCCCATGCGCGCGGTCGCGTCGCGAGGTCGTGCACCTCTTGATTTTTGTGCGTGCGATGTTACAAGGTGGAATTCATGCACTTGTACAGCACTTTGAAGGTCCATTTTCAGTATTTTCCAGCACCTTCAGCTTAATTTACATATTTATACAAATACACATATATTTGAAATTATTCCAAATAATTAACTTTTTATCTCATTAAAAGAGATGGTACCGTGTTTGGTAACAGCAGAAGAGCGCAGTAAGCACTAGTTAGGTTAGATATCTTAGCTAACTAACCTAATTATGTTCATGGTGTGCTGCAGAATTCACTTAACATTAGCTGGCAATAAAGGCGACATGATGACTAATCATGTGTCCATTTTTATAGTGTAGTTTTTTTATAGGGTAAGGGCATTTAATGAGGGTAAACGCAGGGCAGTAGGCTCACCCTTAGAATCCGACAGACGGATTTTACGTCCAAAATACACCTCGTTTTCTCAGCTAAACTAAGGCGAATTTGTACTTCTGCGTCAAACCTACGACATAGCGGGACATAGGTTATCTGTTTTTTGTGTACAAAGTGTTAACCCCAGTTTTTTACGTACATACAGAACACTTGTACTTGTGATCTTTGACATCTTTGATTTGTAAGTGATATATAAAAACTATTGATAATCAAACTTTGTTGGCTTTCTTTAATTAATTCAAAACACAATACTTGTACTTTTTACTTTCAGAACTTGAGTAATAAATTTTTGACTAAACTACTTGCAATACTTAAGTACAAAAAATGCTGAATACTTCTGTACTTCTACTTAAGTAAAGTTTTTAAAGAACACTTCAACTTCTACTCAAGTCAATGTTTTGAGAGTACTTGTACTTTTACTCAAGTATGGGTCTCTAATACTTTATACAACACTGGTCATTCAACTGGATTGACACTACTTTTTCAATGATTTTGCTAAGAAAGGAAAGGTTAGATATAGGTCGATAATTATTGAGAATTGTGGGATCAAGATTTCTGTTCTTTAATAGTGGTTTAACCATTGCAAAATTAAAAATTTTGGGGAATTCACCCAATTGCAGAGACTGATTAACAATCGTTAGAACTTCATTAACTAATGAGCTCAGAACCTGCTTGAAAAAGCACGTTGGTAAAGGGTCCAGTTCACAAGTAGAGGATTTTAGTTATGAAATCACATCAAGTAGTGTTACCATGTCAATGTCTTGGAAATGAGACATTTTGAAGTTAGGCTGAGTAACTGATATAAGGGTTGATAGTCTATTAGTGCTTGTTGCTATGTTCTGCCTTATACTAGTAATCTTGTCCCTAAAACATATTGCAAACTCATCACATTTTTAAACTGAAACAGTCTCAGGGAAGACACAGGAGGTGGGGTTTACTAGCTGATCTATACTTCTGAACAAGACAGCTGAGTTATTATTGGATGAATTGATTAAGGTAGAGACATAGTTTTTCCTTGCTGATTTCACTTCACTGTTGTAATTCTGCAATGTTGTTTTATAAATATCAAAATGTACTTGCAATTTTGACCTTCGCCAACGTCTCTTAGCCTGCCTACAATCTTGCCTAAATTTTACAATAGATGGAGTGTTTCTCCAGGGCATCTTAATTTTACCAGAGATAATTTTAGTGACCTTTGGTGCCACAGCATCAATACAGTTCCTAACTCTGTGTGTGAATGTTTCAACTAGCTCATTCCCATTTTCTGAAAGAGGAGGGAGGGACTGTATCATGTCTGTGAAGGCCACGGCACTGCCATCACTGAGATAACACTTGGTTATTGTGCGCTTTTCACTGAGTATTCTAGTAGATAATGACATATTGAAAAATACACCAAAATGGTCAGAGATTGCAACATCAGTAATTTCAGTATTATTAACCTCTATGCGTTTAGAAATTATCAAATCTAAAATGTGGCCATGCTTATGAGTTGGGCCTGATACATGCTGTATGAGATCAAAAGAGTTAAGCATCCTCATGAATTCTGAAGTGATTGGATTTGTGGATATATCCATGTGAATATTAAAATCCCCAACAATTAAAACATAATCAAAATCAATTAAAATCCTTGAAAGCATTTCTTCGAAATCTTCAAGAAAATCTGTATGTAGTCTGGGAGGATGATAGATAACAAACAGAAGAACTGAATAAGTACTGTTGAGTTGTACCGCCAGATATTCAAACGTAGGATGTTCCCCTAATGAGATTTGCTTACAGCGGAATGCTTTATGGTAAAAACATGCACCACCACCTCTCTTATTTACTCTAGAGACATTAAAATAGTTAAAGTCAGGAGGCGAAGCTTCATTTAGCACTATTGCTCCATTGCTATCAAGCCAAGTCTCCGTAAGAAAAAGAAAGTCCAGACAATAATCTTCAATTAATTTAGCTAGTATGAAAGACTTGTTTGTGAGTGAGCGGATGTTTAGTAGGGAGACTTTGAAGACTTGATGTGTTTGATCAGCATCGCCTACATCACTTGTGCATTTCACTGGGATCAAATTTTGTTTGTTACAATGTTTTGTACCCATATGTATTCTTCTGATTACATTTTTATTTCGATTCTGAGAGCCATGCCACCGGCTATTTAAAAGTACTGGAATGTAACACGGACTAGGAGCATGGGTTCCAGTGTGTCAGACCTGAGAATTCACTGAGTGAGCAGGAGAAGTAGGCGAGTTCCTAAAAGACTGCAGACTGTAGTGTTGCAGAACCTCTTCAGTCTCCGGGAGTTTACCTCTGAGACTGTGGACAGATTCTCTGACAGGAGATGGTGGGCTCCTTTGACTGACATTACTGACGTTACTGCTGGCGGTTGGGTGCAGGTTCCGCATGTGAGTGATTCCATACATTAGATTATCCACAAGCATTTGAGTCCTAGCCCTGTCAGGGTGAAGCTGATCAGGTTTAAAAAGCTCAGGACGCCTCCAAAAGATGTTGAAATTGTCGATAAAGTTTACCTTCCGATGAGAACAGGCTGTAGTGAGCCAGCTGTTTAAAGCCAGCAGTCTGGTAAAGTGACCACAGCCTCGACGTGCAGTTGGTATCGGTCCAGAAATGAACACTTCACACTGGGAAAACTCCAGAATGTCGAGCAGATGGTTAAAATCCTGTTTAAGAATCTCAGACTGTTGTTTGTAAACATCGCTAGAGCCGACATGCACAATCAGTCTTTCCGTAGCTGGATGGTCATGCAAAATGTGTGGAATCATGGGTATCACTTCACAGACAGTAACACGAGGAAAGCAAAAGGCCTTAATACTGTTGCTCCATACATCTCTGATGACTGAGTCCCCAATTAGCAGCGTTTTGGGCTGTGGCGGTGTTCCTCGTCTCCTTTCACTGTTTATGCCTCGGCGGCTAACATGGTTAGCACCCCGATGGCCAACATGGTTAGCATCCCGATGACTAATCCTATTAGCATGCTTATTAGTTAGCCGTCGACAGCCGTAGGCTGGTTGTTGGGACGACTCTTAGCATGCTTGTTAGCATGCTGCTGGCTAACACAGTTGGCAGCCTGTTGGTTGGTATGCTGATTGGGGTGTGCTTGATGTCCTTGATGTCCTGGAGAGGGAGGCAGTGTGTTGTGATGAGACTGTTCAATTTCTGCTACTTCAGTTGAGGCGAGAGCTCCAGAACAGAACATTCTTTTAGATAACAGATATGAAGATTGCTGCTTGCCGCCGCTGCTGTGCTGGTTTCTGCTACGTTCCTTCCCCCGAATAAGAGTCCAGCCCTTATCATTGTTGTTGTTAATAGGATTAGGAGTTGAGGCCAAAATGAGCTTAGGCTTTGCCCCCAGTACATCCCAGCGACAATGCAGAGAAATGTCTCTCTCTTTGCCAGTCACAGGGACGGTTTTATCGGCAGTTTGTGTGGCGAGAATCGAGTCCAGATATTCTTCCTCCTCCCTTATAGAGTGTAAGGTATGGATTCTTTCCTGAAGTTCCGCAACCCTCTGAGACAGTTTAATACACTCAGAGCAAATAGATGATGTGGAAGCATGAGCCATAATCGCAAAAGCACCGGGCACACAAGGCTCAAATATCCAAGTTAAAAATCCAAAAGTGCAAAATTAACACCCAAAAAGTTCTGGCAGGTATTTCACAGCTGGAAACAATATCAGCTGCTGATAAAACAGTGCACAAAAACCACTAACTCACAAGGCTGAGGCGCAAAAAACAGTTCACTCACGGTGTCGGACTGTTGCAATGTCAAAAATGCTAAATTATCCTTTATAGATGAATCTAAAAAAGCTTACCAAGTGAAGTAACAAGTAATGAATCCTTTTAACTTGTAAAAATAACTTTAACTTGTAGATATAACTCAAATAAATGAAAAAACAGTGAAGGACAGGCAGAGCTGGCAGAAATGCGTCTGTACAGGAGGAAAGCAGGAAGTAGAAGTACTCAATTACAGTAATGTGAGTGTGACGGGCAGGGTGAGTGACTAAAAAGGAAGCGATCACGCCAAGTCTCAGGAAAAAAGGATGGTTTAATAGAAAGTGCGCAAACCAAAAACCCGTGCAATAGTTCCAAATTAAGGATATAATGACCAGCGGTCAACTGGTACAAAGACAAGACATATATAGGCAAACAAACGACCCTCAGGTGAGACGAATCACGGGCTCCGCCCACCTGAGGGACTCACA
This sequence comes from Brachyhypopomus gauderio, assembly GCF_052324685.1. Taxonomy (NCBI): domain Eukaryota; kingdom Metazoa; phylum Chordata; class Actinopteri; order Gymnotiformes; family Hypopomidae; genus Brachyhypopomus; species Brachyhypopomus gauderio. The sequence continues at coordinate 5,313,100 of NC_135216.1, forward strand.
CGACGTAACAAAACAACAACAGCCGTTGTGGACAGAGGCGACTGGTAGGGGGCCGCCTCACCGTGACAGTGAGTAAATGTAATTTGTTATTTTTCAGGAGGGGAACCCATCCTCCTCTGGCTGACACTAAATTCACTCTAAAGTTAATGTAAAGTAATATTTTTTATTCCTTTTACTATTGTTAACATTCAAAAAGGAAAACTGTATATTTCCTTTTAATTCATGCTATTTGAAACATTTATCTTTTCTGATTAACTTGAATAAATATTCATCTAGTTGCATTTAATGAGTGTGAGTGTGTGCAGGTCACACATTACACAAACAGAATTACATAAACACCTGTCCAAAGAGGTGCCCTCTCTGGGGGTTACTGCTTGATAAGGCCATATGGGAATTTTTCCTTGAAGGACTGTGTTTATTTCTTGCTTGTACAACCATGCTTTTCACAAGGGTCCTTATTTAGGGCAGCCCCCTTATGGCTTCAATTTCAGTTGAAAAAATCTCTTGCTTTACTTTTAGAAAAAGTAGGTTTTTTATAGATATACCATAATCAAGCCTATCATCACAGTATCTCCTGATGTTTTTCTGTCATGTTAGGCTCGAGGAATACACAGCACTGGACAAGGGGACATGTAGTGTTTTATAGGGTGGAGATGTATAAAAGCTGCACTGGGTCAGGATAGGTGTGTTAATAGACTGTTGACCGTGAGCGGGTGAGTGGTGTTGTGGAGGTGTGTCTGTGAGTGGCATGTGCATGTCCCCTGGGCTCTGGGACCGGCATACCATGTCAGAGACCAAACCCCCCCCCGCCCGCCCCGCCCCACCCCGAATGAGCACAGTAAAAGGAAGTGATCAGAGTGATGTCCTCGATCTGGGAGGCCGAGACCCAGCTCCGTTTGTCAGGACCATACCCCTTCAAGTCCACCAGATTTTGTAGTATTTCACCCCTTCAACATGAGACTAGCAGAGCACGAACTGCAAATACCGATCCGTCCTCCAGCATGATGGAAGATGGCGGAGCCGCTTCCTCGATGTCACTGAGCGGGCAGTCATTCACAGGTTTGAGAGCGGAAACGTGGAAGGCCAATGATGCACGGCTGCTCCCCAGTATGCTGATCCTTTAGGTAATGGTGTTAATGCATCTGGCGTCCATCTTACTTCACCGTCCCACCTGGCCATCTCTCATTACCACCCAGACCTTATCACCAGGACGATAAGGCAGCGTCTGACCTCGCCATCGGTAGGCTTTATTCTTGTGCCTCCTGATGGCTGCACGCAGGCGATGATGGGTCTCCTCCAAAACCTACTCACTCCTCCGTCACCACTCTTCGACAGCCGGCTCCTCCAGCATGCGGGGATTTCAGGTGTAGAGAGCCCTGTACCTTCATAACTGAGGGAATTTTGTCCATATACTGCCCAAGCCAGGTAGGGGGACCAGGTGTCGGGGTGTTCATGACGGTATGCGTGAAGAAAGCAGCCCAGCTCTGGGTTTACTATCTCTGTGGATGATAGTCAGAATCGAGACTCACTGTGAAATTCAGTTTGCTGAGAAATTCCCTCCATAATCCCGATGTGAGTTGGATTCCCTGACTTTCGTAAGAATGTGTCAGAAGAGGAGGTGAGCGGTCTTAAGGGCCATGGGCCAGTCTGGGAGATGAACAACCCACTCCATTTTTGAGAACCAGTACACGAAGACGAGGATAGTGGTGTTGCCTTCAGATATAGGGAGGCCTGTAAGGAAGTCAAGGGCCAGGTGAGACCATGGACATTAAGGTGTTGGGAGGGGGAGCAGCTTAAAATTAGATAAAAAAAATTTGATCACATATTTTCCTTTTTTCTCTCTTTTTAAATTGTTGTTATGGTGACCAGCATCAGCCAGAGTCTTGGTTCCGCTCAAGATTTTTCTCATGCCCTTAAGGAGTTTTTCCTTGCCACTGTCGCCCTTGGCTTGCTCACTGGGGGCTTACACTCGGACACTTGTAAAGCTGCTTTGTGACAACAACTGTTGTAAAAAGCGCTATAAAATAAAATTTGATTGTTGATTGATTGATTGAGATGAAAGCTAGGTCTGAAATATAAGCAAAGAACTGAAAATGTATGTATCCCCCTACTTTGGTCAGAGAAGCTAATCCTTTATGTAGCCTGGCGGCCGTCACTTTGCTCACTCTGTCCGCTACTATTTGGCAGATAGATAACTTTTACTACGCCCCACCCCCCAGGACACTAATTTAACAATGGTTGTAATGAACAATGAATACACAGTTACTCTGATCACTACCAGTAGCAAATATTTAATAACAGGACTGGATAAAATACATAACAATCATAAAACCAAGTCACAAGGCTACAGTCTTCACAAAAGGACAAGTGCCGTCCATGCAACAACTGGAGCACCAATTAAGGCTCCTCAGGTCTCATCAAACCTGTGTACACCCGCAATCCAAAATCAATAAGAAAACATCTCTTAGCAGAGCATAACACGATATTGCCTCCCAGCCGCCTACTAACACTGCCAATTACGGCGACAGCCCAGCTCACCTCACCAACTCAGAGGCCTATCGCTAGTCGACGTGCAGCTTACGATCAGCCAGCAGAACCGATGGACTCACGGCAACACTTGCTACCTAACTGTGGTCAGTTAAACAAAAAAACAATAATCATTCACAATACAGTAACTCCACTAAATCATATAAAAACAAAAACATAACTTCTAACATCCCACCCAAGCAACAAACATAACACTAAACCAAGAAAAGGAAACTAACAAAACTCCAATGTCAAACCCGTTAGGCAAAAACAGCAACGGCAATTAAGTTGGACTCTGGTTCAACCAGGCTCTCAACCTAATGAGTAAAAACAAAAGATTAAAATATTACCCAATAGTCCCCCATAGACACAACTTTTCCCTAAATACCTCTCCCACCAAGCCAACACTACTACCAAAGGCTCCACTTCCAGGCTCGGATGGCTGTCCACTGGTGCTGGCAGGAATACGCAGTATTTTGAGGTCCAAAATAAACAGGTGTGCTCCCTCGCCAGTCTTTACACGCTACTGTAGAATTTGTATTAATTTCTTCTGAAGACAGAACTGATCCTAACTCTACAAATGAACATGGGTGGCAAGATAACTTTGCGACACGTGCTAGAGCAAATTACGTGAATTTAAACAAACTCACGGCTAAACAGATGTTGGTCTTTACTTTATATTTTTATATTAGTTTTACTTCAAGACTTACTAGATGTGATCAGGTCACTGAAGCCATCCACCAGCTCTCTTGACATAATATCATCTCATTCTGTTGTTGGGCTATTTCACAGTATCGCAGGGTTGCCAACTTTTGACGTTCACTTGGAGTGAGATTTTAACCTGGAGGAGGTGGTGAGTGTAAATTGTTGGGGGGGGGGGGGGGTGGCGAACGTAAGTTGTTAACCGGGGGGGCGGGCTTTGGCGAACGTAAAATTGACACAAATTAAGTGTTATATCGCGATCTGTCGATCACCGGTGGTTGGCGCCAGAGCGAACTAGTAACTCATTGAATCATATATGTGGATCAGAGGTAAATAAACTGGATTTTTTTTTTTTGCCATGAGATAGCGGAAGTGTGGCGTGAGAGCGTGTGAAAACGGTCAATTGCGTGTGTCTCACGCTCAATGCGTGAGAGTTGGCAACCCTGGTATCGGCCCATCTGTTTTAGCTATAGAGAACTCCTCATTGTCAAGTGGTTGTGTTCTATCTTATATTAAACATGCTATTGTTACGCCTATCCTGAAAAAGCCTAACCTTGACCCATCGGTCCACAGTAATTACAGACCAATCTCAAATGTACCTTTTATAGCCGAAATCCTGGAGAAGGTAGTAGCGAATCAGCTGACCGCTACCCTGGACAAATATGAGGGTCAGGCACCATGCTACCTTGGTGACCTCCTACACTGTTATGAACCTCGGAGGGTACTAAGGTCTTCTGAGACCAACCTCTTGATTGTTCCACGCACCGGGTCTAAAACACAAGGTGATCGGTCCTTCGAGGTCATAGCACCCAATTTCTGGAACACTCTCCCTTTGACTTTGAGGTCAGCTCACTCTGTGGAATCTTTTAAGAAACAACTAAAGACACAACTAAACCACTAAAGACCTTTTTAAGCAGGCATTAAATTAACCGGTATTATAGTATATATTGTGCTAATTTTGTACAACCCGCATCCCATATAATTTTTACACATCCTATATAATTTTATGTACCTTTCTAATCTATGTATTTATATATTTCCTTAAGTCTAAAGCACTTTGTGATTCTGTCTGTGAAAAGTGTTATATAATTAACTTTACTTTTTATATATACTTCAACTAACTTTTATTACTAGGTTACAGTTTTAGTATTGATCCAAGCACGTTGCGAGAAGGAAGGGACTAGCTGTCATGCCTATGCATATTCAAAGTTAAGGCATTTCCCTCCATCAACTTAGTAACAATAACCAGATTACATTACAGAACATTACATTACACTAATACGAATAAAAGAGATGGCATTAGTCTCGTAAGTGAATATCATGGAAAACATCAGTACTATATATGCATTAATATGGAAAACACAGTTCACATAATCATTTCAATAATAATGAGACAGGATTTAATCTTATGTTCAAACATCAGTTCTGATAGCAAAGTATAGAATTGTCTAGTTAGGTTCCAAAAACTGTATATTGCTGGCTCCATGATCAGATAGTCCTGTATTCTTCAGCTATAATTTATCCTTTTCTTTATTAGAATAATTCCAAGTTTGGTGTCTTGGAATGGTCTTGGAGTTGCTTCCTCTAAGGATCCAGTACCTATCCCAGAATATAGAGTCATGGTGAGGGGGCCGGGTCGCCACCGGAGGGCACACATCCCGGCCAGCAGCTGATCCCAGCACACATCCCCGAGCACGCAACAACTCCCACCGTCCCGTTCCCCTGAGTATTAACACCTGTACACAATTATGTTTCCCTTTTTTAAGCCCGCAGGTCGTTCGGTCCAGTGCTGCACAATGCCCCGCTGGAAGCCACACTGGACCTCTCTTGCTGTTCGTTTTCAAGCTACATACATCCTTTGTTTTGCATATTGCCTGTTTTTTGTTGTCTGTTTTCGTTGCCATTGACATGGAGAATAAACTCCCTTCGCTGCAACCTGTGCCTCCAGCTGCCTCTGTCCTGACACCCCCCGTGTCAGTCATAAAAATCATGGTAAATTCTGGCATTATTGGATATAGGTCTGTTTGCAAATTCCAATGGTGATGCTTTCTGGTTAGGAATGCATTAGTTAACTAATGAGGCCATAAATGGTTTCTTCTGTCATGGTGGAAGCCATAACTCCTCAGACTGGGTCCTGGTGAATCTGATAAGAAGAAAGATTAGGAAGAAACCTTGGGAGAACCAAGACTTAAAAGGGAACCCATCCTCCATTGGGCAGCCCGCTAGGAGAAGTCCGTATTTATAGTTCAAATATACTGTATTTTCCGGACTATAAGCCGCTACTCTTTTCCCCACGATTTGAACGATGCGGCTTATACTGAGGTGCGGCTTTTCTATCGATTTTTCTTCACCCGTCAGTGGGCGGAGCAGAAAGTGAATCAGGTGGTAGGTCAAAGTTGTGAATCAAAGAAGAAAGTGCTCAATTTCATTTAGCACATGCAAGCAGCAGGCACGACAGAGACATTTTTTCAAACCAACATGTGTTGTGCACATGCATAAAGACACTACAGATGATATTATGGAGTTACAGTGACTATAACTTAGTTTATTGAGAACTCTAGTTTTGTCTTAACTAGATATTTAGACATAATACTGCTGTAATACTGCAAAGTCGTGGTCAGAGGTGAACTTCGGTATAGCCAGTGTGTATTTTATTTAAAATAATTAACACCCTTGAGCCAGTGTGGCTTTGGACATAGATAATGCAGTGTCGTTTGCTGTGATGGATAATTAAAGTCTAGCTCTTATTTATGCATAGAAACATAAATCGACAATATAATCTGTAGCGTCTTTATGCGCGGATAAACGAGGGGAGTCGGAATTCGACACAACACCGGTTGAAGGCTAAAACTTTCACACATGAAATGCTACAGGCACAGTTCAGAATTTGATCAGTTCAGTTAAATGTATAGTGAGTCCCCTGGATGCTGCAGTACCAGGGCTGTCGCAAAAAAGACCTTCAGTGTCTCAAATGCTCTCTGCTTACTCTCCCCAATTAAGGTGCCTCGATCCACCTCGGAGCAAAGCAGAGAGAGGCTTAGCAAGGGTGCTGAGTGATCATGTGGATGAGGTTATAGGCATACTGTAGATCTAATTTGGAAAATTACCTTGCCTCCCGCAACTGCACCAAGGGCAGTGGGTAGGGATATTTAACCAAGAGGGAATTGAGTCCTCAATAATCTATGTATGGCCTCAGCCCCTCGCCCTTTTTTTTTTTTTTTTACAAAGAAGTTGCTGGCTGAGGCTGGCAAAGTGGAGGGATTAATGTAACCCTTTGCTAAAGCCTCCCTTATGTACTACTCCATGACTTGCTCCGTGGATGCTGGCTGGACAGCTGGGACTGGAATGGTTGTGTCCATACGCAACGGCTGTAACCTGCATGGAATCACATCGCGTTCTTGCAGGAGGCAAGTATACGTAATAGCAAGACGAACTGTGTCAGTCAGGGAGGCCGCCTTGTGCTTGCAGGTCAGCTCGTCCTGCATCTGCACAGTCCATGGATAAATGCATTTACTTGGGTTAGATTCTTCAAGCTTGTCCAAGCTGCGAGCGTCTGGAACTCCATAAAGTATTCTACTGCGCTGTGTGCACCTTGGCACCGGCACCACTTGGCCACAGACCCTATCCTGGTGGGGGTGGTTAAAGACTTATTTAAACTCAGCAATGAATGTTGTACAGAGTACAGTGCAGTCCCACACAGGCAATCAATCACAAAGGCTACCCAAGTGGGGGTGAACATTTGCGGCTGGTAGGTGAAAAAGAGCTTGCACTGTATCACAAACCACTTGCATTGCTCCAGTTCACCCGCATAGAGTTCGGGGCTTGTTGATGTGACACCTCCCTGGCGCGGGGTCTGTGGTACTGCGGGTCCCCGTCTGGCTAGAGAGTGCCTGCACATTGGAGAGTGCCATTGCTTGGAGCTCAGTGAACTCCAGTGGTTGCAGCATGTTGTGCTTCAAGGACATTCAACACATCAGTGGTTCTCGTACTGCTGCCCTCAGGCTGTGTATTCTGTGACAGAACAGAAGCAGCTGGAAGCGAAATAGGAGCTACTATTGGTCTAGAGAGAGCTGGTGACTTTTAATGACAGCTTTTAACACCCCTGCCTGTCGAGGTGTGAAGAGAGAGGGGAGGAGGTGCTGTAAAGTTACTGCAAAAGCGACAAGCTGACGCCTTTGACGTGATTGATGGCTGTTCTAGCCAATAGCTCATTCTAATCTGAAAAGATTAACACCTCATGTTCATGATTGCTTGTCTTTGGAAGTGACATGAGCAACACAGCAAGCCATATCGGTTGTAAACATGCTAACCTAAGCTAAGCAAAGCTAAACTAAGATAAGCTGTCAAGAGCACAAGATATTTATAAGGATATTTAATGTATCCTCTGTTTGAAAGCTGAAGATGGGTCAACACTGCGTGTTTCAGCAAGAAACCCTAAACATGTGGCCAAATCTACTCAAAAATGGTTCACAAGGCACAAAACCAAACTCGTCTCATGGCCATCTCAGTCCCCGGACTTCAACCCGATTGAAAATCTGTAGGGTGAGTTGAAGGGGAGAGTGCAAAGGAGAAGACCCAGGATGATTTAGAGAGGTTGTGCAAGAGGAATGGTCGAATATCCCTTTTTCCTGTATTCTCCCATCTTGTGAAGAGTTATAGGACTTTAAATATAGGGCTTTAAGTAGTTATATAACCTTTAGTTATAGGGCTTTAAATATAGGGATCTGCACTTCAATCTGACTTTTATCTATATTGTTACTCAATATTGGGAACGGTATTTCATCTACAATTGAGTTTTGTGGCTGAAATCTAAGCCGGTTGATTTTTGGCCTACAAGGCCTCGGGCATATAAACTTGATCAACATCTATCAACTCCGGATTTAACTTGGTAAGAGTATGCCTCCTAAACACGCTAAAGCAACATCTTGTGAGGATGAATCAGTGGTCACAATGGGTGTACTGTCCCAATTATTGGAGCAGCAGAGAGAGTTTTATAGAGAGTTGTTACTTCAGCAACAAGACAACTTTAAATGTTTCAAACAAGAGATTGGATGGAGTTATTAGAGATGTACAGGAGTTGAAGACCAGCTTGGAATTCACCCAAGAAAAGTTTGATGAGACAGGACTAAGAATTCTAGAGTTGGATGCAAAGATAAAGTCACTGGAGAACAATATAATTATGTCTAAACGAGAAGTGGATGGACTGTTGACCAGATTGGATTATACTGAAAACCAGTGCAGGAGAACAAACATTTTAATTGATGGCACTGCCGATGAAAAAGGGGAGAACTGGTGTGAATCAAAGAAGAAAGTTCGGCAGTTGCTCTCAAAGAATTTGGGACTGGATGGGAGAAACATGGATATAGAGCGTGCTCAGAGAATTGGTCAATATCAGGAGGACGGTAAGCCCACCCTTGTGAAAAAAAAAGTATACTAAAATTATGCTGAAATATATATGTACTTAAGTTGTGCTATTTTGGAACTACTAATTTGTACTTAATTACTACTTATTTGTAATTAAAGTGATATAAATCTGCACTAAGTGTATACTAAATATACTAGTCATATGTTATTTTCGCCACTATTTAATATAATTTAAGTATATTTGTGTGAGCTGTCCAACAGAAAACTAAAAACATTAAGTGTGATTAAATTAATCTTGTGATATACTTACTTTAGTATAGGTAATGTAATCCTAATATACTGCAGTATAATTGACGTACACTTTCTGTAGGATGTCATTACACTATTATTAGTACAAGTAATGTACTCCTAGTATACTTTCTGTAGGATAAGTCAGGTACACAGAAACAGAAGCAGAGAGAACAATAATGAATATATCTCAGTCATGATCCCTATTAGTATATCTTTCTGAAGTATATAGTTTGTGTTGTTACAAATCTCAAATAGGAAAAGAAAGAATTACAAACAAGCAATTAATTGTATAATTGCATGTTTTGTTTTTTTTTGTTTTTTTCATTTCAGGATGGCTAAAAATAGGGGTCAATATAAGACCTAGAAGAAGACTGTCCGACTCCAAGAAAGCAACTTAAGAAATGACATACTGACCAAGTAATATACTTCCTGTCACGTCTAGCCCCTCCCTCCTACCTGGTCCCGCCTAGCTCCCCGCTCCCATTCGTTCCTCCCTCTGTCTGTCACGCCCTCGTTGTCAGTCTCGTACACCTGAGTCTTGTTCCACCGTCGTGTTTCCGTGTATAAAAACCCCCTCGTGTTTTACCCTGGTGTCAGTCATTCCCTGTACGGTAACTCTCTATTCTCCTCTGTTTGTCTCTCGTAAAGTCCTGTTCCTCCCACGTCTCGTATTCTGCTTTAGGTTTCGCTCCTGGTCTCTGTATGTTGTTTTAGTTCCCAATGTCTAGCGCTTGTGTCCTTTGCGTATGTTCCCCGTTGGTAGTATGTCCTTGATAGTTCGTTCTCCTGTTGTCTGTTTAGTCGTTGGTTTATACTTTAATGCTTCTTGTGTATAGTTAACCCTGCTCTCCTTATTCTCGCGCTGTATGTTTGGTTGTTATGTTCTCATGTGGTCACGCTTCCAGTTGGTTTAAATTACCCGTTTTAGTTGTGTTCTCTCCTTAAGCATTTTATTAACGTCCTTGATTCCTATGTAGTATCTCCCCGTGCGCATTGTCTGTCTGGATTAGTTTGTTTTCTGTCTGTGTTTCTTACGTGGTGTTTTGTTCAATAAATTAGGATATCTTGCACTTGCGTCACACCCGCCCCTTGAAACGTTACACTTCCATTAGAATAGGAATATTTGTCGTAATACTTTTGACCTTATAGTGTACTTTTGAGTTTTAAATTTTATTTTTATATTAATGTATATGTACTATGTTGTATTAAAAATGAGTTCACACATATGCTTTCACATTTCCAAATCATTTGTTATAAATTGCATTTTGTTAAATATGTTAAATTCTATTATCACAACGTTTGTGATGGAATATTCATTTGAAATTGTAAATACTTATAGAAACTTTCACTGAAGTACAATACAATAAGTTCTATTGCAAAAATATAGGCTCATAGGACACATTTAGTAAAATGATAGGTTTATTATAAAAAAAGCACAGTTTAATACTAAGTATATTTTTATTAAGTACATAGCCAGTACAAAAGTAGCACAGCCAAATAAAGTATACTTTTTCAAAGTATACTGAAAGACTGATTAAGTAGGTAAAATTGTAAGTATAAGAAGAAAAAGTATACTTTAATTATTCCGCATATAGTTCAAGTATACTATTATTATATTTAAATATACGACTTTTTCACAAGGGCAGCTAAAATTACATGTTTTAGCTTTGTCAGAAACTCACTTGGATGGTACCTTTGATGATAATGATTTAGCTATTTAAGGATATAGGTCCCCCATACTCAAATAGCGGCCCGCGGGCCGGATCTATTTCTGGCTCGCGAGCTGTTTTGAAAAGTGTTTTTTTTTTAGGAATCTTTTTTTTCAATTGCGCTATCCGCTCTTATTTTGAAATTGCGCACCGCGATCTCAAGACGATGCCGGGGATTGCCTTTATGGCAACAACACACGTAGCAGACGCCCAAATGCGTTCTATGGCTAATGCTTGTAATTTAGTCCAAGTAGTGACTCAACCTACAAGAATTTGTGTTAGCAATGGGGGTGTTAATACTTCAACCTGCATTGATCATGTTTTTACTAATACACAAGAGTTGTGTTCACAGGTATTATCAATGGCTGTTGGCTGCAGTGATCATAATTTGATTGTTTTAATCAGGAAGACCAAATTGCCAAAGTCAGGAGCTAGGATTATTTATCGTAGGTCATATAAAAAGATTTAATGCTGACTTATTTGTCAATGAGGTTAATAATTTAGATTGGTGTGATGTTTGTCAGGAAAATGATGCAATGATGCATGGCTCTGAAAACTTTTATGGACAAATTTGTGAGGCTAGTAGATGCATATGCCCCACTTCGCAAAAGGTCGGAGAAAGGTAGAAATGCACCATGGATTGATGATGAATTAAGATCACTAATGCTTAAAAGGGAAAATGTTAAGGTAGCTGCTCATGAATCAGGAAGCTGTTTGGATAGGAATTTTTATCGTAAGTTAAGAAATAGAGTTACTAAGTTAAATTACATTAAAAAGAGAATATTTTAAACAGAAAATTAGCAGCTCTGTAAATGACAGTACAAAATTATGGAGAGTTTTAAATGAGATTTTGTGTACAATTCTAAAATGTATATTGAATGTTCAGGTCAGTTCATCACCAGGCCATATGACATAGCTAATTATTTTAATATTTTTTTTATTAACAAGGTTGATAGCCTAAGATCATGCATGCAAGTTGATGTTAATTTTACACCCAATATTGTTAACAGCTTTATGAGAGAGAAAACTTGTTTTTCATTTGATGAAGTTACTCAAAATACAGTTGAAGAGTTGTTGGCTTCAGTTTCTGAAGGTACAGTTCCTGGCACAGACAACCTAGATGGATTTCTTTTAAAACTTAAAAAACGTCACTCTCCAAACCAGTTTGTCACATTTTTAACAGATGTTTGCTAGGAGGGGCCTTTCCAAAAATATGGAAGGAGTCTAAAATTTTACCACTTCAAAAAAATGGGAAAGAACGTTTTATTGGTTCTAATTGTAGACCTATTAGTATACTCCCTGTTCTTAGTAAGTTAATGGAGAAGGTAGTTTTTAGTCAGATTTTTAGCTTATTTTAGTAGAAATGGACTGTTTACAACTACACAACATGCATATAGACCGTGGCACTCTACCAGCACTGCATTAGTACACATGACTGATCAATGGTTAACATATTTTGATGACAGGAAATTAGTTGGAGCTGTGCTTTTGGATTTTACTGCGGCCTTTGATGCAATTGATCACAGTATCCTTATTGCTAAGCTTAAATGTTATGGTTTTTCATCTTTAGCTTTGAAGTGGATGCATAGTTATCTTTCTGAGAGAACGCGTGTATTTTTTTAATGGTAGTTTTTCAGATAGTAAAAAAGTAATTTGTGGTGTTCCGCAGGGGAGCTGTTTGGGTCCACTTTTATTTTCTATATTTTTTAATGATCTACCTTATGCTGTCAATAACTCTGAAGTAGTCATGTATGCTGATGATGTAACTGCTCTATGCATCACCAACTTTGGCAGAGTTGAGAGACAATTTAAATGTTAAATTGCTAAGCATTGTTGAATGGGTGAGATTGAATAAATTAGTATTAAACATAGCTAAAACTAAATGTATTGTTTTTGGTAGTAGGAGCGCACTTGCCAAATCTAATGAACTTAATTTCTCTATAGACGGGTTGTCAGCAGGTTATTAAAACTAAATTATTGGGAGTCAAATTAGATCATTTGTTATCTTGGTCTGACCAAATCGATCATATTGTGTCAGTGATGGGAAAGGGCATTGCAATTTCAAGTAAATGTTCTTCATATGTTCCATTGGCTATTATGACTGATGTAGTGCGGTCACTTGTTTTGTCACACTTGGAGTACTGCCCAGTGGTTTGGTCAAGTGCTGCTGATAAACATCTGAAAAAACTTCAAATTGTACAGAACAGGGCAGCCAGATTAGCTCTTCATTGTTCTTATCGTGTTAATGTGTGTAAAATGCATAGACAATTATCATGGTTAACTGTGGAAGCTAAATTGAAATCTTGTCTTTTGTTATTTATGCATAATGTTATCTGAAAAAATACTCCTTATTTCTTTCATGAAAAATTTGTGTTTTCAGGTTTTTGTCATGGGTATAAAACACGTCAAGTGAGCACAGGTCAGCTGGTGGTGCCACAAAATTTGATTAAGCTTACATGAATGTTGGGGTGTTTTCTGTCTCTGTCGTTCATTTTGTGCTTAAGTTTTTGGATTTTTTCTGTTTTGTCCTTTTTGTCTTCTGTTGAATTTGTCGGATTTATGTTAATTTCTGATTGATTGTTTATTTCGATTGATCTTGTTTCTGTGTGGACCCCAGGAAGACTAGCGACCGCATTGTGGAAGCTAATTGGGATCCTAATAAAAATAAAGAATAGGAGAAGATTAAGTGCCATCTTGTTGGCAAAAGGAGGTTGTACAAAGTATTAACATCAGGGGTGCCTGTCACGTCTAGCCCGGCCCCCACCCATCAAGTGTACCTTTTGTTTTTCTAGCCATATGTCTATGTTTTGGTTCCCCATGTGTTTCTCTGGTCACTCCCAGGCCATTTGTAACCCCGCCCCATTCTTATCATTCCCACCTGTTTGTAGTTGTTTCCCTTGTTAGTCCAGTGTATTTAAACCCTGTTCTTTGTCTTCTTCGGTGCTGGTTATTGAATGTGTGAGTGCTGTTCATGGTTGTGTTTCTTGCTCTGCTCAGCACATGCGTCCGCCTCATTGGTCCATGACGCCCCAGGCGTTACAGTGCCAATAATTGTGGAACACATGATTTCATTTAAAAGATTTATTTCTCTATGTGTGATTTTAGAGACTTTATTAGATGTCAGAGAACACTTTTTAACCAGGGGTGCCAATAATTACAATAATTATGGAGGGTGCTGTATCTGGGTTTGGGTTGCGGGGGCAGTAGCCTAAGCAAAGAGGCCCACGTTTCTGTCTTTCTGGCCACTTCTTTCAGCTCTTCTGGGGGGATACTGAGCTATAATCTCTCTAGTGTGTTCTGGGTCTTACCCAGGGACTCCTCCCAGTTGGACAAGCCCAGGGGGCCTCTGGACCACTACCACAACTGGCTTCTCTCTTCATGGAGTATTGTATTTGCAATCCCATTCTTTCGGTCACTACCCAAAGCTCGTGACCATAGGTGAGATTCGGAATGTAGGTTGACCAGTAAATCAAGAATTTTGCCTTTTGGCTCAGTTCTCTCTTCACCACAATGGTCCGGTCCGGTACAGCATCCACAACACTGTAGCCACCAAACCGATCTGCCTGCCTCATGAACAAGAACCCACAATATTTGAACTCTTTGAACCCACTTGTGGCAAGGACTCTCTCCTGATCTGGAGGGGGCACACAACCCTTCATCGACTCTCGACTCAACTCTCATGAGCACACCACCTGTGAGAGAGGTAGTACTAGGGGTTCAGTACATTGTGGATTGGGCAGTGGCCAAAGGCAGGGGCTTTCGAGTTCTGATCCTGGGTTACTGAAGCTGACTCTTGGGACATCATTATATCTCACTGGATAATTCCTCTCTTTATTATTTTATTTAAAAATTAATGTCTCATCAAAGATGGTACTTACTTAGAACCCTCCAGTATTGATAAGGCATATCGTGGTTCATTGTTTTAATTTTTTTTTTTTTTATATCAAGTTTTTATTGAGGATTTTCCAGACAACAGATGGAACAAACAGTATAAACAAATCTCTCTTTTTAAATCCCGTTCCACCCCACCCCACCCACCCACATTTAACCCACTAAAACCAGTTCACGTTACCCATAACTATCCCTTCCCACCCAGCCACCACTCACTTAGCACAATATGTATATAGAGACAAATTCCATGTACAGAAAGTGATCATGATAAAAGGAGAGTTTTCGCATCTTCAATTACATTTAGCCATATCCTCAGTATATCCGGATGTGCTCTATTGACTCTAGCTGAAGACAGTTCTAAGTAGAGAATATCTAAGAGAGAGTGCAACCAATGTGTATGGGAAAGCGAGTGGGGCGGAAGCCAGCGCTGAACAATCACCTTTTTAGCGGCCGTCATGCCAGCCAACCAGATTTTCCCATTGTTTTAATTTAATATATAGTGTTCTAATGTCATGTGGTGGTTCATTGTTTTAATGTCATTGACTGTTTAATTGCCATGTGGTGGTTCATTGTGCTGCATTCATGTTTATTTGTTATTTCGATAATGTATCTCCTTAGGAACAGTCATGACGTAAGGCTGTACTATCTGCGTATTATTGCCACTGATATGTGTAAAAAGGGGTGTGTGTAAAAAGTATAAATGCACAAGCATCTGGTTTCCCCAATACAGTACTGTTTAGCAGCAGTACATCTTCACACTTATGAATCTACTTAATGATTCACAACTTGAGACATTAACCTAGACTTGGTGGCATGATTGATACCAGATTTTGTAAACAGCTGTGATTTCACAAACCCGACTTCATGGACTTAATGGAAACACATGGATTCTTCTACTAATGTTACATATTTAACTCTGGCAGGACATGTGGAGTTAGAGAAGCACAGATATGTTTATTTTATAATTACTGTCATGGTTTACTTGTTAATAATTTGTTGTAATGCTGTTGTCATTTATGTCATATGTATGAACAAGACTCTCCATGAACCTATGTACATATTCATTGCTGCCTTGCTTTTGAACTCTCTCTGTGGAACAACTGCTTTTTATCCTAAACTGCTTATTGATTTCCTTTCTGAGAGACAAGTTGTCTCTTATGAAGCCTGTGTATTTCAGGCCTTTTGCATTTATACATACGGTATGTCAGAGTTCACTCTGTTATCTGCTATGGCCTATGACAGATATGTGTCCATATGTAAACCCCTGCAATATGCAACTCTTGTAAAAATGTCCACTGTGAAAAAGCTCTTGTTTCTTTCTTGGTTTTTGCCCTCATGTGAAAATAGTGTTGGACTTATTTTGACATATCGACTTCAATTATGTAAGCATAAATTAAATAGAATTTACTGTGATAACTATTCAATAGTTAAATTAAGTTGTGGAGACACACTTGTTAACAATGTATATGGACTACTTGTTTTAATCGTTGCTGTAGTTCCACCAGTGGTTTTTATAATATATTCATACATTAGAATACTTACAGTCTGTATTAGGAGTTCAAAAGATTTCAGAAGAAAGGCTCTACACACCTGCTTACCTCATCTTTTCATTTTCACTAGTTTTTCTATGAATTCTTGTTTTGAAGTTATTAATAACAGACTGCAGTCAAGTATCCCTCTGATCATTTCTGTTATATTATCAGTTGATTATTTGGTTATCCCCCCTTTGTTCAATCCAATTATATATGGTTTGAAACTGCAAGAGATCCTGATTAAGATCAAGAAGCTGATTTCTCACAAAAAAAAGCCACATGCCTCTTTTTAAAATTGCCTTTTTGAAGCTACAGAATCGTATCTGTTTGCTGAAATAGTTATTTACTTAGAATTGGATTTGATGATATTTAGTTTTGCATTGAAAAACACATACGTGGCATTAATGCACCCTATGAAAGCAATCTAGAGTAGGAGTTATTAAATTAATACATTCAATATTTTTGCTAGTTTGGTCATTTCGTGTAGTCATGGCAGTCATGGTCTGGTGGTTAGGGCACCAGTCTTGTTAGGGGACCGGAGGGTTGTGGGTTTGATTCCCAATGACTGAAGTGCTCTTGCACAAGGCACTTCCCCAACTGTTACCACAGCCCCCTAGTGATCACTAATGTGCACTTTGTAAGTTGCACTAGGCAAGGGTACCACAGCCACCTAGTGATCACTTTGTCAGTTGCTCTGGCTAAGAGTGTCTGCTAAATACCTTAAATGTGTATGCAAATTGTTGGTTCATAGAGGTGTTAAGAGGTGTTAACCTCACTGTCATTCATTAAAATTGTTTGCTTTTAGAATTAAGAAAGCATTTAGGCTTTTAATTAACTTAAAATGTAGTATAAGTATAATAATTTTCATTTTAATGTTAAAAATTGAAGAGAATAAATTGTGACTTTGATAAAGCAATGCTAAACAGAACTCAAGAACACTTAGAACACTGGAATATCTGGAATATGAATATCTGAAGCTCAATTTGAAGAGTTACGTTATGTTCAGTTGTATTTATGGGTTTATCTTCAGTTTCCTTTTAATTAGCTTAGCTTAGTTTATAAACAAATTGGATTTATTCCTGTTTAATGATGGTGATATGTTTCATGATTTAATATTTGGAATTTCATTTTTGATATATAAAATGTCTCCGAATGATAATAAACAGCCATTTGTTTCTGTTATGAACACTCAGATAAGGCAGTTTTTGCCATTCCAGTCATGTTTGTGTTGTTGCTGTGCCCTACTGGGGTCACTGCTCCTTATGTTCCTGCTCTGGCACCGAGGGCACTGCTCCTCAACCACCATGCACATTTTAGATTTTGTTTTCATATGCCGGTCTTCCAGAAATTCCCATAACATTTGTGAGATATTTTAATGGGAACCCATTGCTACAGCAGTACTGAGCATGGGTGGAACTTAAATCTTTGGTGACATAAGTCATTGGTAGAGATGGTATAAAAGCACAGTTGATATACAGTATCACTCAACAAGAAGAAACACAAATTAATATGTGACTTCTTTCGTTCTGAAATTTAACTGAAAAACACTCAATTGGGCATTACAACTACCCGATACAATTCAAAAGTCTATTCTTACAGATTCATGAATTACGCATGGATTATTCTACTAATATTACATACTTAATTCTGGAAGGACATGTGGACTTGAAAAAGTACAGATACATTTATTTTATAATTGCTCTCATGGTCTATTTGTTGATTATATGTTGTAATACTGTTGTAATTTCTGTTATTTACACAAACAAACATCTACATGAGCCTATGTACATATTTGTCGCTGCATTGCTTTGCAATTGTCTATTTGGAACAACTGGTCTATATCCTAAATTACTGAGTGACTTATTGTCTGAAAGTCAAGTGGTGTCTCTTCAAGCCTGTGTATTTCAGGCATTTTTCATTTATACATGTGGTTCTTCAGAGTTCACTCTGTTATCTGTCATGGCCTATGACAGATATGTGTCCATATGTAAACCATTACAATATGCAACTCTTGTAAAAATGTCCACAGTTAAAAAGCTTTTGTTTTTCAGTTGGTTTTTGCCTTCCTGTGAAAATAGTGTTGGGGTGATATTAACATTCCAACTTCAATTTTGCAAATTCAGAATACATAGAATTTATTGTGACAATTATTCCATTGTTAAATTAGGTTGTGGAGACATATCTCTGAACAATTTGTATGGATTATTTGTTTTAACTGTGGCTGTATTTCCACCTGTGGTTTTCATAGTTTTCTCATATATTCGCATACTTACAGTCTGTGTAAAAAGTTCAAAAGATTTCAGAAGAAAAGCTCTACAAACCTGCTTACCACATTTATTAAGTCTTGTTAGTTTCACTCTCACCTCGTGTTTTGAAGTTATCAGTAGCAGATTTGAATTAAACATGCCCAATATTGTTGCCATGATAATGTCAGTTGAAATTTTTGTTATTCCCCCTCTAATCAATCCTTTGATATATGGACTAAAATTACAAGAGATTTTTAATAGGATTAAGAAAATGACACGGAGAAAGATAGATCCATCTTTTTAGGCTTGCTTTTATTCCACTCTACACTAACCTTTTAAAAGAGAAAATAAAAGTAATGTGCAATGGTCTGCATTTTCTGCATTGCAGTTTATTTTCATTTAATTGTATTCCACTTTAATAAACAGACTGAAGCTGAATGTGCTGGCAGACTCAGACTGTGTTACAAAACATAAAGATTGTTTGCTGAAAATTTAACTTGAATATTAATTTCTGTAAGCCATCTTCTGTTCTATCTCACATAAGCATTTAATGTACTTGAATTTGGTACTGAACTTTAAACTTTGCATATTCAGTACTTTTTACTAATTCAAATGCAAAAAAAAGGTAATTAAATGGCGTCTTTAAATTTGGATTTTGTGAATGTATATTCATTCTGTGACGTGACAGAGGCAGCATGAGGCAAGGTTAGAGCTGCGAAGTCTTTATTGTCCATGCTCAGAAAACTGAAAGTGAGCCACTCTTAGCACGAAGAGAAAAGGGCCCAAAGGCCCTGAAAATAGCTATCAGTAGCACACGCTAATGAACAGTCACTCTTTGTAGTCCGTAAGACCACAGTCCGGAACCATAAAAGCCCCAGACGAAGGAACCTGCAAGTGTTTTAAAGAATACTAAAGGGTTTTAAACATTGTACTAATATTACATATTTAACTCTGGCAAGATATGTAGAGTTAGAGAGGCACAGATATGTTTATTTTATAATTATTCTCATGGTTTACTTGTTAATTATTTGTTGTAATACTGTTGTCATATGTATGAACAAGACTCTCCATGAACCTATGTATGTGAAAAAGCTCGTTTCTTTATTGGGTTTTGCCTTCATGTGAAAATGGTGTTGGAATTATTTTGACATTTCAACTTCAATTATGTAAGGATATATTTAATTGAATTTATTGTGATAACTATTCAATGGTTAAATTAAGTTGTGGAGACACACTTGTTAACAATGTATATGGACTACTTTTTTTTATTGTTGCTGTAGTTCCACCAGTGGTTTTTATAATATATTCATACATTAGAATACTTGCAGTCTGTATAAGGAGTTCAAAAGATTTCAGCACACACCTGCTTACCTCATCTTTTCATTTTCACTAGTTTTTCTATGAATTCTTGTTTTGAAGTTATTAATAACAACATTTCTGATCATTTCTGTTATATTATCAGTTGATTATTTGGTTATCCCCCCATTGTTCAATACAATATATATACATATATACATAAATATATATACATATATTTATATATGGGTTGAAATTGCAAGAGATTCTGAAAAAGATCAAGAAGTTGATTTCTCACAAAAAAAAGCCACATGCCTCTTACACATGTGGCATTAATGTACCTGATGAAAGCAATCTAGAGTAGAAGTTATTTAATTCATAAATTCAATAATTTTGTGTGTAATTTTGTGTAGTGATGGCAGTCATGGTCTGGTGGTTAGGGCACCAGTCTTGTTAGGGGACCGGAAGGTTGTGGGTTTGATTCCCAAGCAATGACTGAAGTGCCCTTGCACACGGCACTTCCCCAACTGTTCCCCTGCCACTAGGCTAGGGTACCACAGCCCCCTAGTGATCACTAATGTGCACTTTGTAAGTTGCACTAGGCAAGGGTACCACAGCCCCCTAGTGATCACTTTGTCAGTTGCTCTGGCTAAGAGTGTCTGCTAAATGCCTTAAATGTTTATGCAAATTATTGGTTCATAGAGGTGTTAAGACCTCTCCGTCATTCATTAAAATTGTAAAATTGAAAAAGTACATTTACATTTATTTTATAATTGCTCTCATGGTCTTTGTTGATTATATTGTAACGTGGTGTGGAAAGGAGAGGCAGCAGGCAGATCCATTGTCAACATAACAAGGCTCTTTTAATAATTGCCTCAGCAGCGTAATCACATAAATGAGCTGAGATCATGCAGAACAGACTCAAAAGTACACAAAACTCGAGGGAATGCCATAAATGAGACAACATTACACACACGTGGCAGGCATGACTTACAAATACAAACTACATAAACTGACACCAGGCAACTTAACTAAACAGCACACATAATTACACATATAATCAATAATCACATAACATAACCACAACATCACATAGAGCATTACAGGAGCCACGGGGGCTCATGCGTAAATTTCACCATCCCCCATTGGACCGACGCCTACACAGCCCCCCCACCAAGAGGTTAGCCGTCATCGGTGACCAAACAGGACACATCATCAATGACTACACATAGCAGTTTGCACACAGCACGAGGCACATCACAACGGCAAGGCATGTGTATACAGACAACGCAGTGGCATCACAAGATCAGGTGACCCAGCACAGCAGAGCAGCATTACACATTTCTTCAATGTAACATTACAACAGGTCATACAGCATGACAATGTCAGGAGGCCCAGAACAACAGAACATCAAATAACAATTTTATTTATTTACTTTTTAAACATACAAAAATGCAAGGCATGGCAAAACACATGAAACATCCCGCTCAACTCACATTTGCTGTAGTGGCCTGGGAGTCCGGTAACTCCGGTAACCCCTCACCGGGCAGCTCCTGTTTAGTTTCCTGGCGCATTGCATTGGTTCACCTTGTGGCCGAGTTCACCACAGCGTCAGCAGGACAGCTGTTTGCTCGGTGGCTAGTCCCAAGGCCGCGTTGCCGTGGTCCATCCATCGACTTTTCCGGAGAGTATCGTCTCAGCTCTGGTCGCCTCTTCCACTGCGGCGTCGATAGTGTCCGGGTTTGCCAGCCGGACGTACTTTCAAAGCTCGCTCGGCTCCAGCATGCCCACAAAGTGGTAGAGGGAGAGCTGTTGTTGGGAACAATGGGTACGACCAACAGGGCCACTTCAGAAGCCAGGACGCCTATCGGCTCACCCCAGGCCCACCGTCGGTTGGCCAGTAGTTGCTTTGCTGCTGATTCGTAGGCTGTCTCCCGAAATAAGTCTCCAGCATCCTCCTCAATGGCGCGAGCTCGCACCAGCACTCTGCGGGGAGTCAAAGTCAAAGTCAAATTTATTTATATAGCGCTTTTTACAACACATGTTGTCATAAAGCGGCTTTACAATTGTATGGGTCCAGATCCCTAATGAGCAAGCCAAAAGGCGACAGTGGCAAGGAAAAACTCACTATGATGGTGGGGATTAGGAAGAAACCTCGGGAGGACCAAGGCTCAAAAGGGAACCCATTCTCCATTGGGCGGCCCGTTAGCACAAGTCCGTATTTATGGATAAAAGGTGGTTCTATAGTTATAGTTAAGGTTCTTGTTCCCCGGCCAAGTAGTCACAGTCCCTTTTGGTGCAGATGGTGAGCCTTAGGTAGGAGCTAGAATCAGCACATCCTCTTGTGGCAATGGCACATCCAACCCCGCCATCAGTATATCCACTGGCAATCCAGACCATCTCCCAGGTGCTTGTAGGTACTTGCATGCAATCGACTTGGGTAGAAGCATGCAAAAAGATAGACAATACAGACTGAGTGTGTGGACATCAATTCAAACCACCATTGATTTAAACATATATAGCTCATATGCCAGTGATTAGCATGTGGCTTCGGCAGGCTAATCTATAGCAGCATAACTAAAGGGAGGGGTTCAGAGGTGACCACAGTCATGAGGGCTCACTGAGACATTGCTTTCCAGCCAAGTCATTGTCACAGCTAGAGTGATGCCATGACACAGCTGGATGACAGCATCAACATCTCAGAAGAAATCTCAATGTCTGGGGGCCCCCAAGCCCCACACTTTACAAGGGGAATATTAACTGAAGACTTGATTAAATAGGTGAGTCTTAAGTCTAGATTTAAAGACTGGAACCGTGTCAGAATCTTGGATTGGAGCTTGAAGGCTACTCCATAATTGAGGGGCTTTAAAGGAGAAAGCTCTGCCTCCAGCTGTAGTCTCACAAATTTTTGGTACTAGGAGAAATCCAGCATTTTGGGAGCACAAAGGGTAAAATGGGTTGTAGTAAGTTCACTCACATATTGTGGGGCAAGACCATTTAACGCCTTATAGGTTAACAGAAAAATTTAAATTCAATTCGATGTTTAATCGGACGCCAGTGTAATGCTGCGAAAGTGGGACTAATATGATCGAATTTTCTAGCCTTAGTTAGGACTCTAGCTGCAGCATTTTGTACAAGTTGTAGCTTCTTTATGGACTGTTTAGAGCATCCAAATAGAAGACCATTACAGTAGTCCAATCTTGACGAGACAAAAGCATGGACCAGCTTCTTTGCATCAGCTAATGAAAGTGTCTCATCTTGGCGATATTACGCAAATGGAAAAAGGCAGCCTTAGTGACATTGCATATATGTGTGTGTCAAATGAAAGATCCGAATCAATAGTGACACCTAAGCTTTTTGTGGTAGATTTAAGGCCCATTCACACCCTACGGTAATTACGGATACGGACCCTTTCGTCCGGTTCCGGAGGTCATTTCATCCGTCAGTGGGTCCGTTGCCAGAGCGCTTACGAATCCGTAGTAACGGAGCAATATAAACCGCAAATCAGGGGGCAGTAGAGAGTCAGAAGCATCGGACGTACACCAATTCGGGAAAATCAATGAAGAAGAGTACTGGACTTTAAAAAATGACGCTCGAGTTAGAAGAGAAACTTTGCGAGTTGGTTAGAGGCTACATTCTGCTACGGTGCCAGGTCATCGCGATAAACAGCGATGCAAAAACAGCTGGGAGGAGATTGCTGGTGCGCTGGTGCCGGAAATTTGACTATACTGCCCTCTAGAGGATGTATTTTAAAAAATCATAACAACGTTGGAAACGGAAAGAGGTATAGTGGCCCCCTACGGAGGCTACGTTTGGTACGGACGGACGAAATTCGTCCGTGTCCGGAGGTATAAAGCAGGCTTTAGGTGTTACTGAAAAAACATCTAGGGTAAGGGCAATATCAGCCCAATTGCTTCTAGCAGCTTTGGACCCAAGAATCAGCACCTCAGTCTTATTGGAATTTTGTTGAAAAAAATTAGATGCCATCCAGTTTTTAATGTCCTGGATGCAGTTGGGAAGCTCAACTAGAACTCTAAGCGCCAGTCCCTGTAGCGATAAGCCTCCATCTCCGCATCTGTCCACCCTTTGCAATTCGCCAGAACTTCCAGTTGTGCTTCGAAGGCCGCCCAGTCTGTGTCACCATTGTAGCATGGCAGGTTAAGCCGGTGCGCCGTGCTCGCTGCCGTCGCCATCATCGCCGTGGCCACTGTCTCCATCTCCGGTGCACGAGGGGCGGGTGGAGTTGCCATCGCCGTCTTGCTCTTCCTCTGCGGCGTTGTCCGTCGATGGGAGAGCGGTGGTTCATCGTCACTCAGCCCATCCAGCCGCTGCTTCTTCCTCATTGCGCCGCTTGATCTCTGTGCTCTCTCCCTCTCCATCCTTGGAGATGCGACCCATCTCATCACACAGGACCACTTCTGACACCAATTGTGGCATGGTGTGGAAAGGAGAGGAGGCAGGCAGATCCATTGTCAACGTAACAAGGCACTTTTAATAATTGCCTCAGCAGTGTAATCATGTAAAGGAGTCATGAACAGACTCGAAAGTATACAAAACACGAGGGAATGTCATAAATGAGACAATATTACACACACATGGTAGGCATAACTTAGAATACAACTACATAGACACAGTGCAACATCACACATAATTACACACATAATCAATAATCACATAGCATAACCACAACATCAGATATAGCATATGCAATACCGGAGCGGGGGCTCATGGGTAAGTAGCCCCATCCCCCATTGGACTGATGCTACAATATGTTGTAATACTGTAATGCGGGGGTACAGACGTGTACACACTGCATGTAAAAACTGAGAGAGAGATGGACCCAAGTGCCGGCTCACACTGACAGTGAGATTGGTCGAGCCAGTAGTAGTAGTGAGAGAGTGGAATGCGCACACACACAGCAAAAGCACCAAACACAAATAATGACGCGAAAACCTAAACGCGTTCGAAGAAAATATCGACCGTAATAACTCAGGAGGAAAGCCAACACAAAACAACACATAAAAATAAAAACTTGACAATAAAGAGACGGGAGAAAACAATAAAGGTAACTCAAAGGACATGGCACAACTCCTCCTGTGTTGGAGGACAACTCCTCCTGTGGTAGCTGAAGGAGTGGCACCCAGGTCAGGCCTGACAAATGCTGTTGAAATTTCTGTTATTTATACAAACATCTGCATGAGCCTATGAAAAATATGCTGCTTTGCTTTGCAATTCTCTATTTGGAACAACTGGTCTATATCCTAAATTACAGAGAGACTTATTGTCTGAAAGACAAGTGGTGTCTTTTCAAGCCTGTATATTTCAGGCATTTTTCATTTATACATGTGGTTCTTCAGAGTTCACTCTGTTATCTGCCATGGCCTATGACAGATATGTGTCCATATGTAAACCATTACAATATGCAACTCTTGTAAAAATGTCCACAGTTAAAAAGCTTTTGTTTTTCAGTTGGTTTTTGCTTTCTTGTGAAAATAGTATTGGGGTGATATTACCATCCCAACTTCAATTTTGCTAATTCAGAATACATAGAATTTATTGTGACAATTCGTATGGATTATTTGTTTTAACTGTGGCTGTATTTCCACCTGTGCTTTTCATAGTTTTCTCGTAAATTCGCATACTTACAGTCTGTTTAAAAAGTTCAAAAGATTTCAGAAGTTTTTAATGAACAGTTTTAATCTAATTAGCCATATTGAGTTTGTGAGAAAGCAAAACCAAAAAGCAGATATTAGTACATTTCATAATAGAGGAGACAATATAATAAGCAATATACTGGTCATGTGTAGCTATGGCAGACCTGACCCGCTCGCGTGAGATCGTTGATACATTAGAAGTCAAAAGTAAATGTGACACGGGGACAGAGGCAGCAGGAGGCAGAGGTTGCAAGCGAAAGGCTTTATTATCCATGGTTAGAATAACTGAAACACTCAGGCCACTTGGCAGAACAAACACAAAGGAATACTCAAAAAGATGAGAAGCAGAAGAGAGTCCACAGGCGAACAGCAGTCCGGGTGCAGAGCAGGCTATCCCACATAGCGAGGCGAGGATGCAGGGTGAAAGGTGCACTGGACAGCGAGACCTGTGGGGATTTGTGGAGCCCGATTCTAATCAGTGACAGGTGTTAGTATTCGGGTGATTGAGATGAAGGGAGTGTCTGGGAATGAGAGGGTGTGCACTGTGTTGGAGTGGGCATGCGTGACTGTGAAGGAGTGAATGTGCGCGCCCTCTGGTGGCGTCTGGGCTGACCCACCGTGACAGTAAGGACAAAATATTTGGGGCGAAATACTATGCCGCTTCTATTATAACTTATGTTTTTATATTTTTATTTGCATCTTTCCAGTAAGTTCGCTCATGCAAATTCACTCAAATGTCCAGTGTTTGGACAGCATTCAAGAAATGAGCTCTTAGCTTTTAAACATGTCAGCTAAAGTTAAAAAGGAAGACTGATACAGAATGCAGTTTCTTTTAACAAGGCATGGAGTTCTAAATATTTATTTACTGAAGTCAAAGGTAAAGCTGTGTGGTTAGTTTATGAAGAACAGATAGCTGTGTTTAAGGATTGCAATCTGAATCGCTATTATGAGAGTAAACATGCAGAGGAACTGGACTGATGCAGAGTTGCACGGGTATTGAAAATATTTAGGATCAGCTTTATGATATCCCACAAAATTACAAGAAACTGTAATTGGCAAAGGATGTTTGGTGGACCCGAGGAAAAGAAAGAGTTTGAAAATAAAATTTCCACCCCTGCTATTAAAAAAAATATATATTTCTTCTACCAGGCCATCAGCCAAATATTCTCAATATCAATCTCACAGAATCAAACATTTCTAAATAGAATATAGTCTAATTAAGTTTCATTAGGGTTTAACTTGCAATACTTATGTATGAGGTTTGTTACAGTTGGGGTCAACTTCAACATGTCTGTTTCTCAGTTGTGGTCGGTCTGATAGGTGCTCTATCCTGGTATGGCCCAGTTTCTCCTGATTTTCTAGTCTCATGCCATTTTCTTTCCTTCAGGTGAAGCCTCAAGCGAAGAGAAAGCCAAAAAGAAGTTTAACACTTTCACTGCCATGTCATACAGATGCAAGCAGCTGTTAAGAGGAATTCACTATGAAATCAAGGTGTGTGTTTCCTCCATGGAATCTTCTTAAGATATTTGTAAACTTTTCCTAACTTAAAACATTAATGTTGTATGTACTTGTCTCATGCCAACTGTAAAGCATCCTGAAACCATTCATGTGTGGGGTTGCTTCTCAGCCAAGAGAATCGGCTCTCTCACAGTCTTGCCTAAAAACACAGCCATGAATAAAAAATGGTACCAGAATGTTCTCCGAGAGCAACTTCTCCCAACCATCCAAGAGCAGTTTGGTGATCAACAATGCCTTTTCCAGCATGATGGAGCACCTTGCCATAAAGCAAAGGTGATAAATAAATGGCTCAGGGAACAAAACATAGAGAGATTTTGGGTCCATGGCCTGAGAAACTCCCCAGATCTTAATCCCATTGAGAACTTGTGGTCAATCATCAAGAGATGACAAACAAAAACCTACACATTCTGACAAAATGCAAGCATTGATTGTGCAAGAATTGACTGCTATCCGTCAGGATTTGGTCCAGAAGTTGATTGAGAGCATGCCACGGAGAATTGCAGAGGTCCTGAAGAAGGGTCAACAATGCAAATATTGACTTGCTGCATTAACTCATTCTAACTGTCAATAAAAGCTTTTGTTACTGTGACACCCTGAATGTTTAGTCACAATAAAGTAATTATTTATTTCATATTTTATTTGTATATTCTCTTGGTTTGTGTATATATTTGTTATTGTATTGTTATTTAATGCTTCCAGCCCTGTAGGGGGAGCTAGACTCAAGGGGGCGGGCACTAGACTGGGGCTTAGATGGGCAACTCAAACCGAACACACTGTCTCACGTGTCGTTTGTTGATCCTGTTTCCCAGGTGGGTAAAAATGTGAAAGTGTACAGATTGTACACTGTACAGATACAGTGTACAAAGTAGTATAGTAAGATTTGACGAGTATGTGTATGTGTGTAAAGATTAAACTGTGTTGAATGAGTCGCTATAGCCACATGCGTTGGCAGACGTTCAGGCTAGCTAGCGCTAGCAACTTTAGCCTGCTTGTCACTATCCCCGTCCTCTCATTAGTATGAGTCACCCGGCAGTAACTGTGCGCCTCTCAATTGGGTTCACTCTGGTTAGTCTCTGGTAGGGCTGAACGATTAATTGCATTTGCGATAATCTCGCGGTATTTTAAAACGTGATTCTCTAATCGCACAGGCTGCGATTTAAACTGGTCATGTGACTTGGGAGCGAGCCGAGCCGAGGACGAACGGAGCAAACCCGAGCAGGAGGCAGGGAGGTGGAGAAGTGAAGTTAACACAGCGCACTTTAACTTGTTGCACAATGGCTTCAGGCTCGACAGAAGCTGACACAACTGAAAGTCTAATACCAAAGAGGGGCAGCACATCAGTTGTGTGAAATTACTTTGGCTTTTAAAAAGATGCTGCTCAACGTCAGGTACAGTGTAAAACGTGCCTTGCTACTGTTACTACGACGGGAGGTAACACTACAAACCTTTTTAAGCATAAAAAATAACACCACAAAGCCTCGTATGATATTTGTAAGGCTAAAATCCCAACGACCAGTGCTGCATCTTCAAATACGCAAAAGTGTTTCTCTGCGCTTATACAGCCTTAGTATGCGGTGAGCAGCGAAATACCGTAAAATCACGCATATAGGCGCAATAAGATTTAAAGCACGCATGAATTGCAAAAGCGGGGATAGCTTGACCGCGGTACAGCAGACAGGGTTCACTGACCGAACTGTTTGAAAGTGTAACTCCTTATGGATGTAATTGGAAGCGGCACGCTGAAATAACTCGGGCAGTAACGGAGTTCATAGTGAAAGACATGATGCCCGTTAATATAGTGAACAAGCCCGGCTTCATGGCTTTGTTAAACACACTGGATATGCGCTACCAAATGCCCTCACGCACATATTTTAGCCAAGTTGCTATACCTGCAGGGTCTTGAATAACATGGTCAAATAAACTATTATTTATAGTATAATAATTAATGTTGAGGATAAGATTTATTAGTTCCTTACTGGTTTCTGTGATTTGCATCACTATTTGTAGTGTTAAGAGAAGCTAAATGTATTCTTGTGAGTGTATGTGACATGCAGATGTTATTATGCAGAGTTGTGTTAAACTGCAAAAAGGAGAAAATAACAGACCAAAGGTAAAGAAAAGAGAATGTTTTGTATGTTTAATAAAGAAAAAAAGGAGATGAATCTGAGAACTCAAACTGAACACACTGTCTCACGTGTCGTTTGTTGATCCTGTTTCCCAGATCTCATCCATAACTGCTACTACCCTACCCACACACCTGGGGGGTGTAACATTACTCATAATATGATTGCAATTATATTTCTGTATGTGATAAAAACATCTGACAAAAACACATAAAAACCAGAGGGCAGCAGATCATGTAAAAATATAATATTTGTGTCATTCTCAAAACTTTTGGCCATGACTGTAGTTGTTAAAGCGTGTTCTGCCTTATTGAAAATAAATATCGCTTATTTGAACACACCTCGTGTTCATATCCTCAAACCCCTCGCAACCCTGCCAGAAAGACGAGCCGCCAATGTGCGCCAGTGTGCCCCCTCTCCCAGGTCCCATCTCACGCCTTCACCCGGCTCGAGGGAGAATGCATATTTTCCTACCTTCAGCTACATGCTCGCGAGGCTGAGGAGGAGGCACTGGCAGGTTTGAACCGTGCCTGCTAGTCGGCGAGGGACTCCCCCCTCCTGGCAAGAGAGGTGCAAAGAGGCATAAAGGGAGCGGTGAGGGTTGCCATCGCAATGGTGACATTAGCTCTGCCACAGGACGAATTTGGGAAAGAGGACTCCGAGGAGGAGGAGGAGTGTCCCCCCTCAGTGTGCTCCAAAACTAGGGAGTTTTTCCTTGCCACTGTCGCCTTTGGCTTGCTCACTGGGGGCTAGGACTCGGCACTTGTAAAGCTGCTTTGTGACAACAACTGTTGTAAAAAGTGCTTTATAAATAAAATTTGATTGATTGATTGATTGAAAAGCACCATATATTACGAGGGGGATGACGTTAGCCCCCCTCCATCGGAGTACGCAGGGTATTACGGTGCTGATGACAGCTCTCCTCCGTCCGTGTGTTCAGGCCCCACAGAGTATTATGGTAACGAGGGCAGCTCCCCTCCGTCCGAGTACGAGGAGGAGGAAACCAGTCCCCCTCAGTCCAAATGCTCAGAGGGCGGGGCTTGTTCTGAGGAGGCGGAGAGTCTGTCTCCGTTGTAGTGCTTCGAGGTAACCGTGAAAGCGAGGAGGAGAGGCCACCAGGCCAAAGACATTCCGCTGTCTCCATTGGAGAATGAACCCATGGACTGTCCGGAAGCCAGTACTCCTGAGGCCACCAGCATGAGAACCTGTTACTCCTCAGAGGGGAAGATGGAAGATGGAACGGCCGGAGTTGCCGCATAAGGATCCCCCTCTAGGACCGTGGTCCAGGTTTGAGCCCGCAAATTTCGAGGGTAAGTACTTATTTTTATACAAGTTAGCGAGGTTTCCAGTCTAGTTAGCTAGCGTTAGCTAGATAGTTAGCAGTGACTATATGCCGAGTAAGGCCACATAACCTAAGCTAGCTGTTTAGCTAATGTTTTCTTTTCTGATTTAACAATTACTGTAGCTACTGCCGAGGACTTGATGCGCTTATATTAGGCTTTGAGTTGGACAGAAGACAGAACTGTTTTTCCCCTTGTATATACAGTTTCAAACACAATGCCTGAGGGAGTGACAGTAAAGGCTAGGTGTCATTGGTAGCTGAGGAAAAATGAGGAGTCCCATAAAGTGCAGGTGTTTTAGATAGGAAGGTTAATCGACAGAGAGATAAATGAATATTAAATCACATTTAGTTCTCAGTTAAGCCTAAGCTGATTTTATATGTGTTGTTAGCTAACCGCTAGCTAGGTAGGTTAAGCCAATGGCCAACGTTAGTCTTCTGTAGTATAGCAAATCTTCCAGCCAAATGTAGAATGTGAAGGTCTAGTGTTAATTTGCCCCCCGTCCATCATAATAACACTACTCCTCTCAATGGGATTAAGGCTTCGTAAGGTCCATGTAGCCCACTCCCCTGCTGTGAAGTGTCTATATGAAGTGCAGAGAAAGTGGAGTTGACTAACTTGAAGTAATGCATTATGCTTTATGTATGCTTTATGATTTATGAGACTCCATGCTTAAAGTCTCATGGAAGACAAAATTCAAGACTTCCATGAGAAGGATCTTCCAATAGCTCCTTGGACTGCAGTGTCTCTTGCCATCTTCAAACTTAGACCGAAGACTCACCTGTTTGTTGAGTACTTAAATGAGCATGAACTCAGCAGATAGCACTTGTTGTCTTTGTATTACTAACATCTATTAATCATTACTAAACATTTATTAGGTCTTGTTCAGTGAATTAAAAAATACCTGATGTAAAGTGAAAACCAATAATGTTTTAGTAATGCATTACTAACATCTAATAAACATTACTAAACATTTATTAGGTCTTGTTCAGTGAATTAAATATATCTGATGTAAAGTGAAAACCAATAATGTTTTAGTAATGCATTACTAATATATATATATATATATATATATATATATATATATATATATATTAATCATTACTAAACATTTATTAAGTCTTGTTCAGTGACTTAAATATACCCGATGTAAAGTGAAAACCAATAATGTTTTACTAATGCATTACTAACATCTATTAATCATTACTAAACATTTAATTAGGTCTTGTTCAGTGAATTAAATATACCTGATGTAAAGTGAAAACCAATGTTTTACTAATGCATTACTAACATCTATTAATCATTACTAAACATTTATTAGGTCTTGTTCAGTGAATTAAATATACCTGATGTAAAGTGAAAACCAATAATGTTTTAGTAATGCATTACTAACATGTATTAAACATTACTAAACCTTTCAAATCCTTTTTATTGAATGCACTGGATAGAATTATTAAGGTACAACGTGCTTTATTGCTACAATCTGAAAGCATTACACAATGTTAAACAATAAGCAATCTGTTTACATACAACTACACAGTAGAAACACAAAAACATGTAGAACTAACAAGGTTTTTTTTTACTATATTTTCACAGTCATTTAACAAAACTGTACTATGAATGTCTTTTCAATGCACCTTACTATTCCAGAACAGCTTTATTCAGCTTTTATTTACTTACTTATTTTTTAATGAAACGTTAGAGAACATTAACAAGAAAAGTCACCGCCAGTGCGCATTGAACAGGCACTGTGCAAAATGTCAAAAATATTTAAAATAAAATATGCCTACCTGAAAATATAAAAACAATTTGCCACACAACAGCAAAAAAAATTATAAGTAAAGGTTCAAGTAACGGGGTCTAAAAAGCAAACAACAACAAAAAACATTTATAGGCCTACTTGACGAGACGACATGACCGAAACGACAAACGGCTGAACTGTTTATTTTTTTTCACCTTACCCGTTTTAAATGGTATGCCATGTTGGTTGTTGTCGTGTGAAATGAAAGACGTTGATGACATAACTTGCACTTTACTTTGTAAAGGGGAGGGGGGTGGGGGCACCTGTTACATGTTTACTTAACGTTAGTTAATTATTGTTAATGTGTTACTTCATGTGTTGTTCATGTTAACTAATGCATTAGTTAACGTTAGTAAGTAAAGGTTTAATGTAAAGTGTTACTGAGACGACTGTTTCTCTAATGAGTCCCGCCAAACAATAAAAATAAATAAATAAAATAGTTTGAAGCTTGCTCTTTGTATATTTCCTTTACTATACTATACTATATAATATTTGTAGTAATCGAACACTGTTTCCGTGTAATTAGCTAAGAAATTATATGGCACGATTAGCTTGATGCTAATGTTATATAGGAAATCCCATAGACTTGCTAGCGGAAATTAGCATTATGATGCCGTTGCTAATTTGCTTTCTAAAACATCAAGTACACCTTACTTTCTCATGTAGGAGCATCAGAGCACTTGAATCTTGCTCTTTGTACATTTTTTATACTATCTATCTATCTATCTATCTATCTATCTATCTATCTATCTATCTATCTATATTTGTGTTAGAAGCAAAAGCATTTGTGTTTCTGCTTGTTTGTGATCTAAACAGCAGGCTTGAATCTTGTTCTTTGTACATTTCTTATACTATCTATCTATCTATCTATCTATCTATCTATCTATCTATCTATCTTTGTGTTAGAAGCATTTGATAGAAGCATTTGTATATAATATCTATAGGGGTGTATTCAACTAAGGATTTTCATAGTCGAATCCGATTCGTCAGCTTTTCCCTTTAGTCGACTAATAGTCGAATCGGGTTTATTTAAATTTTTTTTATTTAGAGCACCTTAAACGGGATCCCGTTCTCATTCAGGACTTTTTTCCTCTTCAAAGCAAAAACCTAAAACACTCAGATAAATGAATAAACAAAATAGGTTGGCTTTATTCAGCTTTTACTTACTTATTTTTTAATGAAACGTTAGAGAACATTAACCGTCAGTGCGCATTGCGCATATCGAACTGTCAGACAGGCACTCTGCAAAATGTCAAAAATATTTTAAATAAAATATGCCTGCCTGAAAATATTAAAAAAATTGACACACAACAGCAAAAAAATATAAGGAAAGGTTCAAGTAACGGGGTTTAAAAGCAAACAACAAAAAATGTCTATAGGCCTACTTGCTGAGACGCACTGCGACGAGACGACACGACACGACCGAAACGACAAACGGCTGAACTGTTTTTTGTTGCCTTACGCATTTAAAATGGTATGCCATGTTGGTTGTTGTCGTGCGAAATTAAAGACGTTGATGACATAACTTGTACTTTACTTTGTTTGATTCATCTTTATCAAAATACTTTTGAAGTTTTTTAGTAGCCATTATAATCTCCGCAGATGCTGCGTATTGTAGCGTGTTCAGCTCCGCTCATTTGGATTGTGCAACTGCAGGGTGTGATTTATTAATGTGTAGTAAGGAAGATGCCTATTGTTAATGCGCAAACATAATTTTTTAATATTTATTAACAGAAATTAGGATGATTTTATTTGACAAAAGGCTATATATAACGAAAACAAGGACATTTCATGTAACAACTAATGCTTAGCAGCATCCTTGGGCACCTCCATGCAGTTAGAATGGTACATTCGACTATGACGTTCATAGTCGACTAGGGGGTATAGTCGACTATAGTCGAATCAGCGACTATTGCAGGTCTCCCCTAATAATATATTTATAATATATTTACAGAGGATATTATTATTATATTTAGAGTTTCTGGGTGCAGAGACTTTCTGGGTGAGGCTGCTGCCTCAGTCTTGCTCTGTGAATTAACATAATAAAGGGTGATGTTTGGTCTTGCTAATTGCTGGCAAGAAGGAGGGGTGATGTCCTGAGAATCCTGAAATCTCAGGAGGACAAGTGTTAAATCTTTGCTTTGTTTTTAAACGTTTAACATTCAGGTAAAGCTAGATAGTAAACTTAGGGTCAGTTAAGAGGTTACAGAGTTGTAGTAAATGTGAATGGCTACAATATGGTGCTTTTTGTACTTTTTTTTTATGATTCTCAGAGCTGACAGTATGTCTGTCCTTTGACAGGTGACTCTTCATGCCACCCAGGTTCCTGTGGAGGTAATGAAGACATTGTGCACGTGTTGCAGTGAAGGCTTTTTGCAATCACACTGTTGCTCTGCTTTATCAGAGTGGCCATTACAGCACCATGGGCTTTAAAACGGTCCCTCTCTCAGTAGCAAACTTGGTACAGGTGTTGGGAATTTTCTTCTCCGACCCAGACGGGCCCCAACACCGCCCCGATGAACCGACTGGTTTTTGACTGAATGGTCCAAGCAAAGTCTTGACAACAAAAGTTCTTTTAAAATGATTTATATAGAATATAATTGAATGCAATATAATAGAAGTATACGTGGTACAAACTCTTCAGTGCACTGGTGCTAGTTGCCTAGGAATCTACCTAACCCAAGTGGATCTCAGCAGTGTCCAAGCGAAAAGCCTCTCGTGCTGGGCGATGTCCTTTCTTTCATACTCTCTGTCCATAAGTTTCGATTTGTTAAGTTTCGATAACTCCCCAATCCTGGCTGCTCTCCATGGAAATTCACCTGCTCCTCTTCTCCCAGCCTGTGTGCCTGGTTATCTAAAAACTGCTTGCTACACATCCTGCACTGAATAGGCCCCTTCTGTTCTCCTCAAGGCCACTGAGGCCTCCTTACTCCTGCTTTCCCACAGTCTTCCTGAAAAACACTAAATTGACACATCAAGTTATTAGCCTTTAATTTTCTTTTTTCCAACACAGGCCAAGGACTCAGGTAAGGCTTAAGAAGGATGGCATGATTTACTTTTTTATTCATGCTCTTAACTAGTATGTACCATTGTGATTAACTACAAACATAAATTTCCAGGGAATACAGCCCGAATCAACATGTGACATGGAAGTCTGTAAACCTAAATCCACAAGCAGAACAGGGGTGAAGTCCAAACTTTATCAAGCAGATCCAAGTGAGCTGATAATGTTATTTCTAAGGTATTATACGGTGATAAACATGACATTTAATATCAGGGCCTGAAATTCATTTTTCAAAATGAGTGGGAATTCCCCCCTTAAATGTGTCACATAAGGGGGATTTCTATATTGGGGGGGGGGATACTTCTGGTGAACCTAAATACAGGTCTTGCTGTGCTTCAACAAGATATATATATATATATATATATATTTATATATATATATACACATACATATATACAGTTGTGATCAAATTTATTCAACCCCCAATGCTGCGAAGGGTTTTATGGAATTTAGTGCACATTTGTAATTGTGTTCATAATGAAATCTTACAAGGACTTGTTAAAGAACTAAATGCAACTAAGATAGCATCAATTTTTTTTGTCATAAAGTATTAAATGGCCTTTTTGTGATTTCTTCATTGACACAATTATTCAACCCCTTTACGACTACCACTCCTAAGAACAGAGGTTCATTCCAGTGTTTTCCATCAGGTATTGAAAACATCTGTGGATGTCAACGAGCAGCAATCAAGCATGATAAGCACCAATTAGGCAGATTTAAAAGGACTGTGATACTCAGCTCCTTCTAGACATCTACTGGTGTGTTTCCAAGCATGGTGAAGGCAAGAGAATGGTCCCAGAAGACAAGAGAAGAGGTTATTGCTCTTCACAAGAATGGCAATGGATATAAAAAGATTGCGAAGTTGTTAAATATTCCAAGAGACACTATCGGAAGTATCATTCGCAAGTTCAAGTTAAAGGGCACAGTGGAAACGTTACCTGGTCGTGGCAGAAAGAAGATCCTGACCGCGACTGCTGTGCGCTACCTGAAGCGTAATGTGGAGAAAAATCCCCGCGTGACTGCTAAGGAACTGAAAAAAGACCTGTCAGATGTGGGCACTGAAGTTTCAGCTCAGACAATAAGGCGCGCACTGCATAACGAAGACCTCCATGCCAGAACGCCCAGACGCACCCCCTTGCTGACTCCAAAGAACAAGAAAAGTCGACTGCAGTATGCCAAAAGTCATGTGGACAAGCCACAAAGGTTTTGGGACAGTGTACTGTGGTCAGATGAAACTAAATTAGAACTGTTTGGGACAATGGACCAGCGCTATGTTTGGAGAAGGAAGAAGCAGGCTTATGAACAAAAGAACACCTTGCCTACTGTGAAGCATGGCGGGGGGTCAATTATGCTTTGGGGCTGTTTTGCTTCTAATGGTACAGGAAAGCTTCAACGTGTGCAGGGTACCATGAATTCCCTTCAGTACCAGGAGATCTTGGAGGAAAATGTGATGGAGTCAGTCACAAACCTGCGGCTTGGGAGACGTTGGACCTTCCAACAGAACAATGATCCGAAGCACACATCCAAGTCCACTAGAGCATGGTTGAACATGAAAGGCTGGAACATTCTAGAGTGGCCATCGCAATCACCAGACTTAAATCCAATTGAGAACCTCTGGTGGGACCTAAAGAAGGCAGTTGCAGTGTGCAAGCCTAAGAATGTGACTGAACTGGAGGCTTTTGCCCATGAAGAATGGGCTAAGATACCCATAGGTCGCTGCAAGACACTTGTGTCAAGCTATGCTTCACGCTTGAAAGCTGTCATAACTGGAAAAGGATGTTGTACTAAGTACTAAAAAATAATGTCACTAGGGGGTTGAATAAAACTGATAATGATGTGAGCACAGTAAAGACATTTGTGGTTATTCAATCATAAATATTATGTTATGTTTGTCTAATTTATAAGTGCCTCTTTGATATAATTGTAAATAAGATGACTGAAATGATCAAAATCAATGTCAAACTGGCCAAAACACTTTATTTCAGTGGGGGTTGAATAAATTTGATCACAACTGATATATATATATATATATATACACACACATACATATATATGTATATAATATATATACATTGTAACTTGTCTCTTGGTTCTTCTCTACCCTGATCTGTCCTCTCCTTGGTCTTTCTTTTCAAAAAAAAAAAAAAAAAAAAAACATTCCAACTGCTCTCTTGGAGGGCCAAGCTGAAATTAGCATACATTGATTAGGCTTGTTATAACTTAATTTTACCTGTTTTGTGTGCTGAAATGTGTCATCACATCACAATCAGCTGACTGGGCATCAGGCAGAATTTTATGCATTGCAGTAATCCAGGGTTGCCAACTCTCACATAATGAGCGTGAGACACACGCATTTGACCGTCTTCACACGCACAAACGCCATACATCCGATTTCTCACGCTGAAAAAATCTAGTTTATTTACCTCTGATCTACATCTATGATTCAATGAGTTACTAGTTCGCTTATATCGCTCTGATATAATAATGTGTCCATTTTACACCCCCCCCAACAATTTACTCACGCACACCCCGCCCCCGGCCAATATTTTACACACACGCCGCCACCCCCCCTCCCTCCCTCCCTCCCTCCCTCCTAAAATCAAATCTCACTCAGTGATAAAGTTGGCAACCCTAGTAATCTGTTTTTCTGCCCTTCTCCTCCGTTATTGACCACCTCTTTCAGATCAGCCTCGCGCTTTCTTTTCAGTGCTGCTGTATGAGAGACACTAGCCGAGTGGCGACTTAAACTCGATGTTTTGTAGCATCGGCTGGTAAAAGGCACAGCAACGTACATTTTACAAATCGAGCAGCTCATTTCACCGCTATTAAGTTCGAGCCAAGGATATATTCTTGACTAGTTGGACTGAAACATATGTTTGGACTGCTGCTTTAGTTTACTACCGTCACCTGTGTGTGAATCTTGAGGATTAGTTTGGTCAACGTCGCCGCCGCTGCGATACTAGGAAGAGTGAGAGCGCCGAGTGCAGCGTCCAGTACGGACGTCGGTCTGTCCGACTATCTGTCCGTCTCACAATACAAACAGAGCTATTGTTTTGCTGAACGTTTTCGCTGTAATTGTGTGCTGGAGTTTCCCGCATTATTATGGATAAAATTGCGGGAATCGAAGAAATAGTGCGCAATTCCCGCAATCCCGCACTGAAATTCAGGCCCTGAATATACAAAGATGTTTAGTACATATAAATGAGTGTGAAAGACAATAACTTTTGTGTATAGTACATATATGTAACAGTCTACGAATCATACAGTACTTACGTGATAACAGTGTTGTCACGGTACAGCTCCTGACCCTTCCCCTTTGGGCGTGTGTTTATGTCATCTACGTCTGGACGTCTGCGT
Source organism: Brachyhypopomus gauderio (assembly GCF_052324685.1). NCBI lineage: Eukaryota > Metazoa > Chordata > Actinopteri > Gymnotiformes > Hypopomidae > Brachyhypopomus > Brachyhypopomus gauderio. The sequence goes on from NC_135216.1 coordinate 5,351,514, forward strand.
CTGTGGATCTTCGTGGGTGTGATTGTGTCCGAGCATGTGCATCAGTCTCACCTGTGGCTCGTCTCATCATCACTGGATATCTGTCAGGTGGGACAAACTGGAAGCCTATCTGCTGGGACAGACTGGAAGCATGGCTGCGCAGCCCCCAGGACAGACTAAATATCTGTCAGGCGGGACAAACTGGAATCCTGTCTGCCAAGACAGACTGGAAACCTGGCTGCACAGCCCCTGGAAAAGAATGGAGTACATACCTGTGTGGTGGAACAGACTGGAAGCCTGTCTGGTGGGACAGACTGGAAGCATGGCTGCGCAGCCCCATGACAGACTGAATATCTGTCAGGCGGGACAAACTGGAATCCTGTCTGCCGGGACAGACTGGAAACCTGGCTGCACAGCCCCTGGAAAAGAATGGAGTACATACCTGTGTGGTGGGACAGACTGGAAGCCTGTCTGGTGGGACAGACTGGAAGCATGGCTGCGCAGCCCCCAGGACAGACTGAATATCTGTCAGGCGGGACAAACTGGAATCCTGTCTGCCAAGACAGACTGGAAACCTGGCTGCACAGCCCCTGGAAAAGAATGGAGTACAAACCTCTGTGGTGGGACAGACTGGATGCCTGTCTGGCTGGACAGACTGGAAGCATGGCTGCGCAGCCCCCAGGACAGACTAAATATCTGTCAGGCGGGACAAACTGGGATCCTGTCTGCCGGGACAGACTGGAAACCTGGCTGCACAGCCCCTGGAAAAGAATGGAGTACATACCTGTGTAGTGGGACAGACTGGATGCCTGTCTGGCGGGACAGACTGGAAGCATGGCTGCGCAGCCCCCAGGACAGACTAAATATCTGTCAGGCGGGACAAACTGGAATCCTGTCTGCCAAGACAGACTGGAAACCTGGCTGCACAGCCCCTGGAAAAGAATGGAGTACATACCTGTGTGGTGGAACAGACTGGAAGCCTGTCTGGTGGGACAGACTGGAAGCATGGCTGCGCAGCCCCCACGACAGACTGAATATCTGTCAGGCGGAACAAACTGGAATCCTGTCTGCCAAGACAGACTGGAAACCTGGCTGCACATCCCCTGGAAAAGAATGGAGTACATACCTGTGTGGTGGAACAGACTGGAAGCCTGTCTGGTGGGACAGACTGGAAGCATGGCTGCGCAGCCCCCATGTCAGACTGAATATCTGTCAGGCGGGACAAACTGGAATCCTGTCTGCCGGGACAGACTGGAAACCTGGCTGCACAGCCCCTGGAAAAGAATGGAGTACATACCTGTGTGGTGGGACAGACTGGAAGCCTGTCTGGTGGGACAGACTGGAAGCATGGCTGCGCAGCCCCCAGGACAGACTGAATATCTGTCAGGCGGGACAAACTGGAATCCTGTCTGCCAAGACAGACTGGAAACCTGGCTGCACAGCCCCTGGAAAAGAATGGAGTACATACCTGTGTGGTGGAACAGACTGGATGCCTGTCTGGTGGGACAGACTGGAAGCATGGCTGCGCAGCCCCCACGACAGACTGAATATCTGTCAGGCGGAACAAACTGGAATCCTGTCTGCCAAGACAGACTGGAAACCTGGCTGCACAGCCCCTGGAAAAGAATGGAGTACATACCTGTGTGGTGGAACAGACTGGAAGCCTGTCTGGTGGGACAGACTGGAAGCATGGCTGCGCAGCCCCCATGTCAGACTGAATATCTGTCAGGCGGGACAAACTGGAATCCTGTCTGCCGGGACAGACTGGAAACCTGGCTGCACAGCCCCTGGAAAAGAATGGAGTACATACCTGTGTGGTGGGACAGACTGGAAGCCTGTCTGGTGGGACAGACTGGAAGCATGGCTGCGCAGCCCCCAGGACAGACTGAATATCTGTCAGGCGGGACAAACTGGAATCCTGTCTGCCAAGACAGACTGGAAACCTGGCTGCACAGCCCCTGGAAAAGAATGGAGTACAAACCTGTGTGGTGGGACAGACTGGATGCCTGTCTGGCGGGACAGACTGGAAGCATGGCTGCGCAGCCCCCATGTCAGACTGAATATCTGTCAGGCGGGACAAACTGGAATCCTGTCTGCCAAGACAGACTGGAAACCTGGCTGCACAGCCCCTGGAAAAGAACGGAGTACAAACCTGTGTGGTGGGACAGACTGGATGCCTGTCCGGTGGGACAGACTGGAAGCATGGCTGCGCAGCCCCCATGTCAGACTGAATATCTGTCAGGCGGGACAAACTCGAATCCTGTCTGCCAAGACAGACTGGAAACCTGGCTGCACAGCCCCTGGAAAAGAATGGAGTACAAACCTGTGTGGTGGGACAGACTGGATGCCTGTCTGGCGGGACAGACTGGAAGCATGGCTGCGCAGCCCTCAGGACAGACTGAATATCTGTCAGGCGGGACAAACTGGAATCCTGTCTGCCGGGACAGACTGGAAACCTGGCTGCACAGCCCCTGGAAAAGAATGGAGTACATACCTGTGTGGTGGGACAGACTGGAAGCCTGTCTGGTGGGACAGACTGGAAGCATGGCTGCGCAGCCCCCAGGACAGACTGAATATCTGTCAGGCGGGACAAACTGAAATCCTGTCTGCCAAGACAGACTGGAAACCTGGCTGCACAGCCCCTGGAAAAGAATGGAGTACAAACCTGTGTGGTGGGACAGACTGGATGCCTGTCTGGCGGGACAGACTGGAAGCATGGCTGCGCAGCCCCCAGGACAGACTGAATATCTGTCAGGCGGGACAAACTGGAATCCTGTCTGCCAAGACAGACTGGAAACCTGGCTGCACAGCCCCTGGAAAAGAATGGAGTACAAACCTGTGTGGTGGGACAGACTGGATGCCTGTCTGGCGGGACAGACTGGAAGCATGGCTGCGCAGCCCCCAGGACAGACTAAATATCTGTCAGGCGGGACAAACTGGAATCCTGTCTGCTGGGACAGACTGGAAACCTGGCTGCACAGCCCCTGGAAAATAATGGAGTACAAACCTGTGTGGTGGGACAGACTGGATGCCTGTCTGGCGGGACAGACTGGAAGCATGGCTGCGCAGCCCCCAGGACAGACTAAATATCTGTCAGGCGGGACAAACTGGAATCCTGTCTGCTGGGACAGACTGGAAACCTGGCTGCACAGCCCCTGGAAAATAATGGAGTACAAACCTGTGTGGTGGGACAGACTGGATGCCTGTCTGGCGGGACAGACTGGAAGCATGGCTGCGCAGCCCCCAGGACAGACTAAATATCTGTCAGGTGGGACAAACTGGGATCCTGTCTGCCAAGACAGACTGGAAACCTGGCTGCACAGCCCCTGGAAAAGAATGGAGTACATACCTGTGTGGTGGAACAGACTGGAAGCCTGTCTGGTGGGACAGACTGGAAGCATGGCTGCGCAGCCCCCATGACAGACTGAATATCTGTCAGGCGGGACAAACTGGAATCCTGTCTGCCAAGACAGACTGGAAACCTGGCTGCACAGCCCCTGGAAAAGAATGGAGTACAAACCTGTGTGGTGGGACAGACTGGATGCCTGTCTGGTGGGACAAACTGGAAGCATGGCTGCGCAGCCCCCATGTCAGACTGAATATCTGTCAGGCGGGACAAACTGGAATCCTGTCTGCCAAGACAGACTGGAAACCTGGCTGCACAGCCCCTGGAAAAGAATGGAGTACATACCTGTGTGGTGGAACAGACTGGAAGCCTGTCTGGTGGGACAGACTGGAAGCATGGCTGCGCAGCCCCCATGACAGACTGAATATCTGTCAGGCGGGACAAACTGGAATCCTGTCTGCCAAGACAGACTGGAAACCTGGCTGCACAGCCCCTGGAAAAGAATGGAGTACAAACCTGTGTGGTGGGACAGACTGGATGCCTGTCTGGCAGGACAGACTGGAAGCACGGCTGCGCAGCCCCCAGGACAGACTAAATATCTGTCAGGCGAGACAAACTGGAATCCTGTCTGCCGGGACAGACTGGAAACCTGGCTGCACAGCCCCTGGAAAAGAATGGAGTACATACCTGTGTGGTGGGACAGACTGGAAGCCTGTCTGGTGGGACAGACTGGAAGCATGGCTGCGCAGCCCCCACGACAGACTGAATATCTGTCAGGCGGAACAAACTGGAATCCTGTCTGCCAAGACAGACTGGAAACCTGGCTGCACATCCCCTGGAAAAGAATGGAGTACATACCTGTGTGGTGGAACAGACTGGAAGCCTGTCTGGTGGGACAGACTGGAAGCATGGCTGCGCAGCCCCCATGTCAGACTGAATATCTGTCAGGCGGGACAAACTGGAATCCTGTCTGCCGGGACAGACTGGAAACCTGGCTGCACAGCCCCTGTAAAAGAATGGAGTACATACCTGTGTGGTGGGACAGACTGGAAGCCTGTCTGGTGGGACAGACTGGAAGCATGGCTGCGCAGCCCCCAGGACAGACTGAATATCTGTCAGGCGGGACAAACTGGAATCCTGTCTGCCAAGACAGACTGGAAACCTGGCTGCACAGCCCCTGGAAAAGAATGGAGTACAAACCTGTGTGGTGGGACAGACTGGATGCCTGTCTGGCTGGACAGACTGGAAGCATGGCTGCGCAGCCCCCAGGACAGACTAAATATCTGTCAGGCGGGACAAACTGGGATCCTGTCTGCCGGGACAGACTGGAAACCTGGCTGCACAGCCCCTGGAAAAGAATGGAGTACATACCTGTGTAGTGGGACAGACTGGATGCCTGTCTGGCGGGACAGACTGGAAGCATGGCTGCGCAGCCCCCAGGACAGACTAAATATCTGTCAGGCGGGACAAACTGGAATCCTGTCTGCCAAGACAGACTGGAAACCTGGCTGCACAGCCCCTGGAAAAGAATGGAGTACATACCTGTGTGGTGGAACAGACTGGAAGCCTGTCTGGTGGGACAGACTGGAAGCATGGCTGCGCAGCCCCCACGACAGACTGAATATCTGTCAGGCGGAACAAACTGGAATCCTGTCTGCCAAGACAGACTGGAAACCTGGCTGCACATCCCCTGGAAAAGAATGGAGTACATACCTGTGTGGTGGAACAGACTGGAAGCCTGTCTGGTGGGACAGACTGGAAGCATGGCTGCGCAGCCCCCATGTCAGACTGAATATCTGTCAGGCGGGACAAACTGGAATCCTGTCTGCCGGGACAGACTGGAAACCTGGCTGCACAGCCCCTGGAAAAGAATGGAGTACATACCTGTGTGGTGGGACAGACTGGAAGCCTGTCTGGTGGGACAGACTGGAAGCATGGCTGCGCAGCCCCCAGGACAGACTGAATATCTGTCAGGCGGGACAAACTGGAATCCTGTCTGCCAAGACAGACTGGAAACCTGGCTGCACAGCCCCTGGAAAAGAATGGAGTACATACCTGTGTGGTGGAACAGACTGGATGCCTGTCTGGTGGGACAGACTGGAAGCATGGCTGCGCAGCCCCCACGACAGACTGAATATCTGTCAGGCGGAACAAACTGGAATCCTGTCTGCCAAGACAGACTGGAAACCTGGCTGCACAGCCCCTGGAAAAGAATGGAGTACATACCTGTGTGGTGGAACAGACTGGAAGCCTGTCTGGTGGGACAGACTGGAAGCATGGCTGCGCAGCCCCCATGTCAGACTGAATATCTGTCAGGCGGGACAAACTGGAATCCTGTCTGCCGGGACAGACTGGAAACCTGGCTGCACAGCCCCTGGAAAAGAATGGAGTACATACCTGTGTGGTGGGACAGACTGGAAGCCTGTCTGGTGGGACAGACTGGAAGCATGGCTGCGCAGCCCCCAGGACAGACTGAATATCTGTCAGGCGGGACAAACTGGAATCCTGTCTGCCAAGACAGACTGGAAACCTGGCTGCACAGCCCCTGGAAAAGAATGGAGTACAAACCTGTGTGGTGGGACAGACTGGATGCCTGTCTGGCGGGACAGACTGGAAGCATGGCTGCGCAGCCCCCATGTCAGACTGAATATCTGTCAGGCGGGACAAACTGGAATCCTGTCTGCCAAGACAGACTGGAAACCTGGCTGCACAGCCCCTGGAAAAGAACGGAGTACAAACCTGTGTGGTGGGACAGACTGGATGCCTGTCCGGTGGGACAGACTGGAAGCATGGCTGCGCAGCCCCCATGTCAGACTGAATATCTGTCAGGCGGGACAAACTCGAATCCTGTCTGCCAAGACAGACTGGAAACCTGGCTGCACAGCCCCTGGAAAAGAATGGAGTACAAACCTGTGTGGTGGGACAGACTGGATGCCTGTCTGGCGGGACAGACTGGAAGCATGGCTGCGCAGCCCTCAGGACAGACTGAATATCTGTCAGGCGGGACAAACTGGAATCCTGTCTGCCGGGACAGACTGGAAACCTGGCTGCACAGCCCCTGGAAAAGAATGGAGTACATACCTGTGTGGTGGGACAGACTGGAAGCCTGTCTGGTGGGACAGACTGGAAGCATGGCTGCGCAGCCCCCAGGACAGACTGAATATCTGTCAGGCGGGACAAACTGAAATCCTGTCTGCCAAGACAGACTGGAAACCTGGCTGCACAGCCCCTGGAAAAGAATGGAGTACAAACCTGTGTGGTGGGACAGACTGGATGCCTGTCTGGCGGGACAGACTGGAAGCATGGCTGCGCAGCCCCCAGGACAGACTGAATATCTGTCAGGCGGGACAAACTGGAATCCTGTCTGCCAAGACAGACTGGAAACCTGGCTGCACAGCCCCTGGAAAAGAATGGAGTACAAACCTGTGTGGTGGGACAGACTGGATGCCTGTCTGGCGGGACAGACTGGAAGCATGGCTGCGCAGCCCCCAGGACAGACTAAATATCTGTCAGGCGGGACAAACTGGAATCCTGTCTGCTGGGACAGACTGGAAACCTGGCTGCACAGCCCCTGGAAAATAATGGAGTACAAACCTGTGTGGTGGGACAGACTGGATGCCTGTCTGGCGGGACAGACTGGAAGCATGGCTGCGCAGCCCCCAGGACAGACTAAATATCTGTCAGGCGGGACAAACTGGAATCCTGTCTGCTGGGACAGACTGGAAACCTGGCTGCACAGCCCCTGGAAAATAATGGAGTACAAACCTGTGTGGTGGGACAGACTGGATGCCTGTCTGGCGGGACAGACTGGAAGCATGGCTGCGCAGCCCCCAGGACAGACTAAATATCTGTCAGGTGGGACAAACTGGGATCCTGTCTGCCAAGACAGACTGGAAACCTGGCTGCACAGCCCCTGGAAAAGAATGGAGTACATACCTGTGTGGTGGAACAGACTGGAAGCCTGTCTGGTGGGACAGACTGGAAGCATGGCTGCGCAGCCCCCATGACAGACTGAATATCTGTCAGGCGGGACAAACTGGAATCCTGTCTGCCAAGACAGACTGGAAACCTGGCTGCACAGCCCCTGGAAAAGAATGGAGTACAAACCTGTGTGGTGGGACAGACTGGATGCCTGTCTGGTGGGACAAACTGGAAGCATGGCTGCGCAGCCCCCATGTCAGACTGAATATCTGTCAGGCGGGACAAACTGGAATCCTGTCTGCCAAGACAGACTGGAAACCTGGCTGCACAGCCCCTGGAAAAGAATGGAGTACATACCTGTGTGGTGGAACAGACTGGAAGCCTGTCTGGTGGGACAGACTGGAAGCATGGCTGCGCAGCCCCCATGACAGACTGAATATCTGTCAGGCGGGACAAACTGGAATCCTGTCTGCCAAGACAGACTGGAAACCTGGCTGCACAGCCCCTGGAAAAGAATGGAGTACAAACCTGTGTGGTGGGACAGACTGGATGCCTGTCTGGCAGGACAGACTGGAAGCACGGCTGCGCAGCCCCCAGGACAGACTAAATATCTGTCAGGCGAGACAAACTGGAATCCTGTCTGCCGGGACAGACTGGAAACCTGGCTGCACAGCCCCTGGAAAAGAATGGAGTACATACCTGTGTGGTGGGACAGACTGGAAGCCTGTCTGGTGGGACAGACTGGAAGCATGGCTGCGCAGCCCCCACGACAGACTGAATATCTGTCAGGCGGAACAAACTGGAATCCTGTCTGCCAAGACAGACTGGAAACCTGGCTGCACATCCCCTGGAAAAGAATGGAGTACATACCTGTGTGGTGGAACAGACTGGAAGCCTGTCTGGTGGGACAGACTGGAAGCATGGCTGCGCAGCCCCCATGTCAGACTGAATATCTGTCAGGCGGGACAAACTGGAATCCTGTCTGCCGGGACAGACTGGAAACCTGGCTGCACAGCCCCTGTAAAAGAATGGAGTACATACCTGTGTGGTGGGACAGACTGGAAGCCTGTCTGGTGGGACAGACTGGAAGCATGGCTGCGCAGCCCCCAGGACAGACTGAATATCTGTCAGGCGGGACAAACTGGAATCCTGTCTGCCAAGACAGACTGGAAACCTGGCTGCACAGCCCCTGGAAAAGAATGGAGTACAAACCTGTGTGGTGGGACAGACTGGATGCCTGTCTGGCTGGACAGACTGGAAGCATGGCTGCGCAGCCCCCAGGACAGACTAAATATCTGTCAGGCGGGACAAACTGGGATCCTGTCTGCCGGGACAGACTGGAAACCTGGCTGCACAGCCCCTGGAAAAGAATGGAGTACATACCTGTGTAGTGGGACAGACTGGATGCCTGTCTGGCGGGACAGACTGGAAGCATGGCTGCGCAGCCCCCAGGACAGACTAAATATCTGTCAGGCGGGACAAACTGGAATCCTGTCTGCCAAGACAGACTGGAAACCTGGCTGCACAGCCCCTGGAAAAGAATGGAGTACATACCTGTGTGGTGGAACAGACTGGAAGCCTGTCTGGTGGGACAGACTGGAAGCATGGCTGCGCAGCCCCCACGACAGACTGAATATCTGTCAGGCGGAACAAACTGGAATCCTGTCTGCCAAGACAGACTGGAAACCTGGCTGCACATCCCCTGGAAAAGAATGGAGTACATACCTGTGTGGTGGAACAGACTGGAAGCCTGTCTGGTGGGACAGACTGGAAGCATGGCTGCGCAGCCCCCATGTCAGACTGAATATCTGTCAGGCGGGACAAACTGGAATCCTGTCTGCCGGGACAGACTGGAAACCTGGCTGCACAGCCCCTGGAAAAGAATGGAGTACATACCTGTGTGGTGGGACAGACTGGAAGCCTGTCTGGTGGGACAGACTGGAAGCATGGCTGCGCAGCCCCCAGGACAGACTGAATATCTGTCAGGCGGGACAAACTGGAATCCTGTCTGCCAAGACAGACTGGAAACCTGGCTGCACAGCCCCTGGAAAAGAATGGAGTACATACCTGTGTGGTGGAACAGACTGGATGCCTGTCTGGTGGGACAGACTGGAAGCATGGCTGCGCAGCCCCCACGACAGACTGAATATCTGTCAGGCGGAACAAACTGGAATCCTGTCTGCCAAGACAGACTGGAAACCTGGCTGCACAGCCCCTGGAAAAGAATGGAGTACATACCTGTGTGGTGGAACAGACTGGAAGCCTGTCTGGTGGGACAGACTGGAAGCATGGCTGCGCAGCCCCCATGTCAGACTGAATATCTGTCAGGCGGGACAAACTGGAATCCTGTCTGCCGGGACAGACTGGAAACCTGGCTGCACAGCCCCTGGAAAAGAATGGAGTACATACCTGTGTGGTGGGACAGACTGGAAGCCTGTCTGGTGGGACAGACTGGAAGCATGGCTGCGCAGCCCCCAGGACAGACTGAATATCTGTCAGGCGGGACAAACTGGAATCCTGTCTGCCAAGACAGACTGGAAACCTGGCTGCACAGCCCCTGGAAAAGAATGGAGTACAAACCTGTGTGGTGGGACAGACTGGATGCCTGTCTGGCGGGACAGACTGGAAGCATGGCTGCGCAGCCCCCATGTCAGACTGAATATCTGTCAGGCGGGACAAACTGGAATCCTGTCTGCCAAGACAGACTGGAAACCTGGCTGCACAGCCCCTGGAAAAGAACGGAGTACAAACCTGTGTGGTGGGACAGACTGGATGCCTGTCCGGTGGGACAGACTGGAAGCATGGCTGCGCAGCCCCCATGTCAGACTGAATATCTGTCAGGCGGGACAAACTCGAATCCTGTCTGCCAAGACAGACTGGAAACCTGGCTGCACAGCCCCTGGAAAAGAATGGAGTACAAACCTGTGTGGTGGGACAGACTGGATGCCTGTCTGGCGGGACAGACTGGAAGCATGGCTGCGCAGCCCTCAGGACAGACTGAATATCTGTCAGGCGGGACAAACTGGAATCCTGTCTGCCGGGACAGACTGGAAACCTGGCTGCACAGCCCCTGGAAAAGAATGGAGTACATACCTGTGTGGTGGGACAGACTGGAAGCCTGTCTGGTGGGACAGACTGGAAGCATGGCTGCGCAGCCCCCAGGACAGACTGAATATCTGTCAGGCGGGACAAACTGGAATCCTGTCTGCCAAGACAGACTGGAAACCTGGCTGCACAGCCCCTGGAAAAGAATGGAGTACAAACCTGTGTGGTGGGACAGACTGGATGCCTGTCTGGCGGGACAGACTGGAAGCATGGCTGCGCAGCCCCCAGGACAGACTGAATATCTGTCAGGCGGGACAAACTGGAATCCTGTCTGCCAAGACAGACTGGAAACCTGGCTGCACAGCCCCTGGAAAAGAATGGAGTACAAACCTGTGTGGTGGGACAGACTGGATGCCTGTCTGGCGGGACAGACTGGAAGCATGGCTGCGCAGCCCCCAGGACAGACTAAATATCTGTCAGGCGGGACAAACTGGAATCCTGTCTGCTGGGACAGACTGGAAACCTGGCTGCACAGCCCCTGGAAAATAATGGAGTACAAACCTGTGTGGTGGGACAGACTGGATGCCTGTCTGGCGGGACAGACTGGAAGCATGGCTGCGCAGCCCCCAGGACAGACTAAATATCTGTCAGGCGGGACAAACTGGAATCCTGTCTGCTGGGACAGACTGGAAACCTGGCTGCACAGCCCCTGGAAAATAATGGAGTACAAACCTGTGTGGTGGGACAGACTGGATGCCTGTCTGGCGGGACAGACTGGAAGCATGGCTGCGCAGCCCCCAGGACAGACTAAATATCTGTCAGGTGGGACAAACTGGGATCCTGTCTGCCAAGACAGACTGGAAACCTGGCTGCACAGCCCCTGGAAAAGAATGGAGTACATACCTGTGTGGTGGAACAGACTGGAAGCCTGTCTGGTGGGACAGACTGGAAGCATGGCTGCGCAGCCCCCATGACAGACTGAATATCTGTCAGGCGGGACAAACTGGAATCCTGTCTGCCAAGACAGACTGGAAACCTGGCTGCACAGCCCCTGGAAAAGAATGGAGTACAAACCTGTGTGGTGGGACAGACTGGATGCCTGTCTGGTGGGACAAACTGGAAGCATGGCTGCGCAGCCCCCATGTCAGACTGAATATCTGTCAGGCGGGACAAACTGGAATCCTGTCTGCCAAGACAGACTGGAAACCTGGCTGCACAGCCCCTGGAAAAGAATGGAGTACATACCTGTGTGGTGGAACAGACTGGAAGCCTGTCTGGTGGGACAGACTGGAAGCATGGCTGCGCAGCCCCCATGACAGACTGAATATCTGTCAGGCGGGACAAACTGGAATCCTGTCTGCCAAGACAGACTGGAAACCTGGCTGCACAGCCCCTGGAAAAGAATGGAGTACAAACCTGTGTGGTGGGACAGACTGGATGCCTGTCTGGCAGGACAGACTGGAAGCACGGCTGCGCAGCCCCCAGGACAGACTAAATATCTGTCAGGCGAGACAAACTGGAATCCTGTCTGCCGGGACAGACTGGAAACCTGGCTGCACAGCCCCTGGAAAAGAATGGAGTACATACCTGTGTGGTGGGACAGACTGGAAGCCTGTCTGGTGGGACAGACTGGAAGCATGGCTGCGCAGCCCCCACGACAGACTGAATATCTGTCAGGCGGAACAAACTGGAATCCTGTCTGCCAAGACAGACTGGAAACCTGGCTGCACATCCCCTGGAAAAGAATGGAGTACATACCTGTGTGGTGGAACAGACTGGAAGCCTGTCTGGTGGGACAGACTGGAAGCATGGCTGCGCAGCCCCCATGTCAGACTGAATATCTGTCAGGCGGGACAAACTGGAATCCTGTCTGCCGGGACAGACTGGAAACCTGGCTGCACAGCCCCTGTAAAAGAATGGAGTACATACCTGTGTGGTGGGACAGACTGGAAGCCTGTCTGGTGGGACAGACTGGAAGCATGGCTGCGCAGCCCCCAGGACAGACTGAATATCTGTCAGGCGGGACAAACTGGAATCCTGTCTGCCAAGACAGACTGGAAACCTGGCTGCACAGCCCCTGGAAAAGAATGGAGTACAAACCTGTGTGGTGGGACAGACTGGATGCCTGTCTGGCTGGACAGACTGGAAGCATGGCTGCGCAGCCCCCAGGACAGACTAAATATCTGTCAGGCGGGACAAACTGGGATCCTGTCTGCCGGGACAGACTGGAAACCTGGCTGCACAGCCCCTGGAAAAGAATGGAGTACATACCTGTGTAGTGGGACAGACTGGATGCCTGTCTGGCGGGACAGACTGGAAGCATGGCTGCGCAGCCCCCAGGACAGACTAAATATCTGTCAGGCGGGACAAACTGGAATCCTGTCTGCCAAGACAGACTGGAAACCTGGCTGCACAGCCCCTGGAAAAGAATGGAGTACATACCTGTGTGGTGGAACAGACTGGAAGCCTGTCTGGTGGGACAGACTGGAAGCATGGCTGCGCAGCCCCCACGACAGACTGAATATCTGTCAGGCGGAACAAACTGGAATCCTGTCTGCCAAGACAGACTGGAAACCTGGCTGCACATCCCCTGGAAAAGAATGGAGTACATACCTGTGTGGTGGAACAGACTGGAAGCCTGTCTGGTGGGATAGACTGGAAGCATGGCTGCGCAGCCCCCATGTCAGACTGAATATCTGTCAGGCGGGACAAACTGGAATCCTGTCTGCCAAGACAGACTGGAAACCTGGCTGCACAGCCCCTGGAAAAGAATGGAGTACAAACCTGTGTGGTGGGACAGACTGGATGCCTGTCTGGCTGGACAGACTGGAAGCATGGCTGCGCAGCCCCCAGGACAGACTAAATATCTGTCAGGCGGGACAAACTGGGATCCTGTCTGCCGGGACAGACTGGAAACCTGGCTGCACAGCCCCTGGAAAAGAATGGAGTACATACCTGTGTAGTGGGACAGACTGGATGCCTGTCTGGCGGGACAGACTGGAAGCATGGCTGCGCAGCCCCCAGGACAGACTAAATATCTGTCAGGCGGGACAAACTGGAATCCTGTCTGCCAAGACAGACTGGAAACCTGGCTGCACAGCCCCTGGAAAAGAATGGAGTACATACCTGTGTGGTGGAACAGACTGGAAGCCTGTCTGGTGGGACAGACTGGAAGCATGGCTGTGCAGCCCCCATGACAGACTGAATATCTGTCAGGCGGGACAAACTGGAATCCTGTCTGCCGGGACAGACTGGAAACCTGGCTGCACAGCCCCTGGAAAAGAATGGAGTACATACCTGTGTGGTGGGACAGACTGGAAGCCTGTCTGGTGGGACAGACTGGAAGCATGGCTGCGCAGCCACCAGGACAGACTGAATATCTGTCAGGCGGGACAAACTGGAATCCTGTCTGCCGGGACAGACTGGAAACCTGGCTGCACAGCCCCTGGAAAAGAATGGAGTACAAACCTGTGTGGTGGGACAGACTGGATGCCTGTCTGGCGGGACAGACTGGAAGCATGGCTGCGCAGCCCCCAGGACAGACTAAATATCTGTCAGGCAGGACAAACTGGGATCCTGTCTGCCAAGACAGACTGGAAACCTGGCTGCACAGCCCCTGGAAAAGAATGGAGTACATACCTGTGTGGTGGAACAGACTGGAAGCCTGTCTGGTGGGACAGACTGGAAGCATGGCTGCGCAGCCCCCATGACAGACTGAATATCTGTCAGGCGGGACAAACTGGAATCCTGTCTGCCATGACAGACTGGAAACCTGGCTGCACAGCCCCTGGAAAAGAATGGAGTACAAACCTGTGTGGTGGGACAGACTGGATGCCTGTCTGGCAGGACAGACTGGAAGCATGGCTGCGCAGCCCCCAGGACAGACTAAATATCTGTCAGGCGAGACAAACTGGAATCCTGTCTGCCGGGACAGACTGGAAACCTGGCTGCACAGCCCCTGGAAAAGAATGGAGTACATACCTGTGTGGTGGGACAGACTGGAAGCCTGTCTGGTGGGACAGACTGGAAGCATGGCTGCGCAGCCCCCACGACAGACTGAATATCTGTCAGGCGGGACAAACTGGAATCCTGTCTGCCAAGACAGACTGGAAACCTGGCTGCACATCCCCTGGAAAAGAATGGAGTACATACCTGTGTGGTGGAACAGACTGGAAGCCTGTCTGGTGGGACAGACTGGAAGCATGGCTGCGCAGCCCCCATGTCAGACTGAATATCTGTCAGGCGGGACAAACTGGAATCCTGTCTGCCGAGACAGACTGGAAACCTGGCTGCACAGCCCCTGGAAAAGAATGGAGTACATACCTGTGTGGTGGGACAGACTGGAAGCCTGTCTGGTGGGACAGACTGGAAGCATGGCTGCGCAGCCCCCAGGACAGACTGAATATCTGTCAGGCGGGACAAACTGGAATCCTGTCTGCCAAGACAGACTGGAAACCTGGCTGCACAGCCCCTGGAAAAGAATGGAGTACAAACCTGTGTGGTGGGACAGACTGGATGCCTGTCTGGTGGGACAGACTGGAAGCATTGCTGCGCAGCCCCCATGTCAGACTGAATATCTGTCAGGCGGGACAAACTGGAATCCTGTCTGCCAAGACAGACTGGAAACCTGGCTGCACAGCCCCTGGAAAAGAATGGAGTACAAACCTGTGTGGTGGGACAGACTGGATGCCTGTCTGGCGGGACAGACTGGAAGCATGGCTGCGCAGCCCCCAGGACAGACTAAATATCTGTCAGGCGGGACAAACTGGGATCCTGTCTGCCGGGACAGACTGGAAACCTGGCTGCACAGCCCCTGGAAAAGAATGGAGTACAAACCTGTGTGGTGGGACAGACTGGATGCCTGTCTGGCGGGACAGACTGGAAGCATGGCTGCGCAGCCCCCAGGACAGACTAAATATCTGTCAGGCGGGACAAACTGGAATCCTGTCTGCCAAGACAGACTGGAAACCTGGCTGCACAGCCCCTGGAAAAGAATGGAGTACATACCTGTGTGGTGGAACAGACTGGAAGCCTGTCTGGTGGGACAGACTGGAAGCATGGCTGCGCAGCCCCCATGACAGACTGAATATCTGTCAGGCGGGACAAACTGGAATCCTGTCTGCCGGGACAGACTGGAAACCTGGCTGCACAGCCCCTGGAAAAGAATGGAGTACAAACCTGTGTGGTGGGACAGACTGGATGCCTGTCTGGCGGGACAGACTGGAAGCATGGCTGCGCAGCCCCCAGGACAGACTAAATATCTGTCAGGCGGGACAAACTGGGATCCTGTCTGCCAAGACAGACTGGAAACCTGGCTGCACAGCCCCTGGAAAAGAATGGAGTACATACCTGTGTGGTGGAACAGACTGGAAGCCTGTCTGGTGGGACAGACTGGAAGCATGGCTGCGCAGCCCCCATGTCAGACTGAATATCTGTCAGGCGGGACAAACTGGAATCCTGTCTGCCGGAACAGACTGGAAACCTGGCTGCACAGCCCCTGGAAAAGAATGGAGTACATACCTGTGTGGTGGGACAGACTGGAAGCCTGTCTGGTGGGACAGACTGGAAGCATGGCTGCGCAGCCCCCAGGACAGACTGAATATCTGTCAGGCGGGACAAACTGGAATCCTGTCTGCCAAGACAGACTGGAAACCTGGCTGCACAGCCCCTGGAAAAGAATGGAGTACAAACCTGTGTGGTGGGACAGACTGGATGCCTGTCTGGTGGGACAGACTGGAAGCATTGCTGCGCAGCCCCCATGTCAGACTGAATATCTGTCAGGCGGGACAAACTGGAATCCTGTCTGCCAAGACAGACTGGAAACCTGGCTGCACAGCCCCTGGAAAAGAATGGAGTACAAACCTGTGTGGTGGGACAGACTGGATGCCTGTCTGGCGGGACAGACTGGAAGCATGGCTGCGCAGCCCCCAGGACAGACTAAATATCTGTCAGGCGGGACAAACTGGGATCCTGTCTGCCGGGACAGACTGGAAACCTGGCTGCACAGCCCCTGGAAAAGAATGGAGTACAAACCTGTGTGGTGGGACAGACTGGATGCCTGTCTGGCAGGACAGACTGGAAGCATGGCTGCGCAGCCCCCAGGACAGACTAAATATCTGTCAGGCGAGACAAACTGGAATCCTGTCTGCCGGGACAGACTGGAAACCTGGCTGCACAGCCCCTGGAAAAGAATGGAGTACATACCTGTGTGGTGGGACAGACTGGAAGCCTGTCTGGTGGGACAGACTGGAAGCATGGCTGCGCAGCCCCCACGACAGACTGAATATCTGTCAGGCGGGACAAACTGGAATCCTGTCTGCCAAGACAGACTGGAAACCTGGCTGCACATCCCCTGGAAAAGAATGGAGTACATACCTGTGTGGTGGAACAGACTGGAAGCCTGTCTGGTGGGACAGACTGGAAGCATGGCTGCGCAGCCCCCATGTCAGACTGAATATCTGTCAGGCGGGACAAACTGGAATCCTGTCTGCCGGGACAGACTGGAAACCTGGCTGCACAGCCCCTGGAAAAGAATGGAGTACATACCTGTGTGGTGGGACAGACTGGAAGCCTGTCTGGTGGGACAGACTGGAAGCATGGCTGCGCAGCCCCCAGGACAGACTGAATATCTGTCAGGCGGGACAAACTGGAATCCTGTCTGCCAAGACAGACTGGAAACCTGGCTGCACAGCCCCTGGAAAAGAATGGAGTACAAACCTGTGTGGTGGGACAGACTGGATGCCTGTCTGGTGGGACAGACTGGAAGCATTGCTGCGCAGCCCCCATGTCAGACTGAATATCTGTCAGGCGGGACAAACTGGAATCCTGTCTGCCAAGACAGACTGGAAACCTGGCTGCACAGCCCCTGGAAAAGAATGGAGTACAAACCTGTGTGGTGGGACAGACTGGATGCCTGTCTGGCGGGACAGACTGGAAGCATGGCTGCGCAGCCCCCAGGACAGACTAAATATCTGTCAGGCGGGACAAACTGGGATCCTGTCTGCCGGGACAGACTGGAAACCTGGCTGCACAGCCCCTGGAAAAGAATGGAGTACAAACCTGTGTGGTGGGACAGACTGGATGCCTGTCTGGCGGGACAGACTGGAAGCATGGCTGCGCAGCCCCCAGGACAGACTAAATATCTGTCAGGCGGGACAAACTGGAATCCTGTCTGCCAAGACAGACTGGAAACCTGGCTGCACAGCCCCTGGAAAAGAATGGAGTACATACCTGTGTGGTGGAACAGACTGGAAGCCTGTCTGGTGGGACAGACTGGAAGCATGGCTGCGCAGCCCCCATGACAGACTGAATATCTGTCAGGCGGGACAAACTGGAATCCTGTCTACCGGGACAGACTGGAAACCTGGCTGCACAGCCCCTGGAAAAGAATGGAGTACATACCTGTGTGGTGGGACAGACTGGATGCCTGTCTGGTGGGACAGACTGGAAGCATGGCTGCGCAGCCACCAGGACAGACTGAATATCTGTCAGGCGGGACAAACTGGAATCCTGTCTGCCAAGACAGACTGGAAACCTGGCTGCACAGCCCCTGGAAAAGAATGGAGTACAAACCTGTGTGGTGGGACAGACTGGATGCCTGTCTGGCGGGACAGACTGGAAGCATGGCTGCGCAGCCCCCAGGACAGACTGAATATCTGTCAGGCGGGACAAACTGGAATCCTGTCTGCCAAGACAGACTGGAAACCTGGCTGCACAGCCCCTGGAAAAGAATAGTGTACAAACCTGTGTGGTGGGACAGACTGGATGCCTGTCTGGCGGGACAGACTGGAAGCATGGCTGCGCAGCCCCCATGTCAGACTGAATATCTGTCAGGCGGGACAAACTGGAATCCTGTCTGCCAAGACAGACTGGAAACCTGGCTGCACAGCCCCTGGAAAAGAATGGAGTACAAACCTGTGTGGTGGGACAGACTGGATGCCTGTCTGGCGGGACAGACTGGAAGCATGGCTGCGCAGCCCCCAGGACAGACTAAATATCTGTCAGGCGGGACAAACTGGGATCCTGTCTGCCGGGACAGACTGGAAACCTGGCTGCACAGCCCCTGGAAAAGAATGGAGTACATACCTGTGTAGTGGGACAGACTGGATGCCTGTCTGGCGGGACAGACTGGAAGCATGGCTGCGCAGCCCCCAGGACAGACTAAATATCTGTCAGGTGGGACAAACTGGAATCCTGTCTGCCAAGACAGACTGGAAACCTGGCTGCACAGCCCCTGGAAAAGAATGGAGTACATACCTGTGTGGTGGAACAGACTGGAAGCCTGTCTGGTGGGACAGACTGGAAGCATGGCTGCGCAGCCCCCATGACAGACTGAATATCTGTCAGGCGGGACAAACTGGAATCCTGTCTGCCGGGACAGACTGGAAACCTGGCTGCACAGCCCCTGGAAAAGAATGGAGTACATACCTGTGTGGTGGGACAGACTGGATGCCTGTCTGGTGGGACAGACTGGAAGCATGGCTGCGCAGCCACCAGGACAGACTGAATATCTGTCAGGCGGGACAAACTGGAATCCTGTCTGCCAAGACAGACTGGAAACCTGGCTGCACAGCCCCTGGAAAAGAATGGAGTACAAACCTGTGTGGTGGGACAGACTGGATGCCTGTCTGGCTGGACAGACTGGAAGCATGGCTGCGCAGCCCCCAGGACAGACTAAATATCTGTCAGGCGGGACAAACTGGAATCCTGTCTGCTGGGACAGACTGGAAACCTGGCTGCACAGCCCCTGGAAAATAATGGAGTACAAACCTGTGTGGTGGGACAGACTGGATGCCTGTCTGGCGGGACAGACTGGAAGCATGGCTGCGCAGCCCCCAGGACAGACTAAATATCTGTCAGGCGGGACAAACTGGAATCCTGTCTGCTGGGACAGACTGGAAACCTGGCTGCACAGCCCCTGGAAAATAATGGAGTACAAACCTGTGTGGTGGGACAGACTGGATGCCTGTCTGGCGGGACAGACTGGAAGCATGGCTGCGCAGCCCCCAGGACAGACTAAATATCTGTCAGGTGGGACAAACTGGGATCCTGTCTGCCAAGACAGACTGGAAACCTGGCTGCACAGCCCCTGGAAAAGAATGGAGTACATACCTGTGTGGTGGAACAGACTGGAAGCCTGTCTGGTGGGACAGACTGGAAGCATGGCTGCGCAGCCCCCATGACAGACTGAATATCTGTCAGGCGGGACAAACTGGAATCCTGTCTGCCAAGACAGACTGGAAACCTGGCTGCACAGCCCCTGGAAAAGAATGGAGTACAAACCTGTGTGGTGGGACAGACTGGATGCCTGTCTGGTGGGACAAACTGGAAGCATGGCTGCGCAGCCCCCATGTCAGACTGAATATCTGTCAGGCGGGACAAACTGGAATCCTGTCTGCCAAGACAGACTGGAAACCTGGCTGCACAGCCCCTGGAAAAGAATGGAGTACATACCTGTGTGGTGGAACAGACTGGAAGCCTGTCTGGTGGGACAGACTGGAAGCATGGCTGCGCAGCCCCCATGACAGACTGAATATCTGTCAGGCGGGACAAACTGGAATCCTGTCTGCCAAGACAGACTGGAAACCTGGCTGCACAGCCCCTGGAAAAGAATGGAGTACAAACCTGTGTGGTGGGACAGACTGGATGCCTGTCTGGCAGGACAGACTGGAAGCACGGCTGCGCAGCCCCCAGGACAGACTAAATATCTGTCAGGCGAGACAAACTGGAATCCTGTCTGCCGGGACAGACTGGAAACCTGGCTGCACAGCCCCTGGAAAAGAATGGAGTACATACCTGTGTGGTGGGACAGACTGGAAGCCTGTCTGGTGGGACAGACTGGAAGCATGGCTGCGCAGCCCCCACGACAGACTGAATATCTGTCAGGCGGAACAAACTGGAATCCTGTCTGCCAAGACAGACTGGAAACCTGGCTGCACATCCCCTGGAAAAGAATGGAGTACATACCTGTGTGGTGGAACAGACTGGAAGCCTGTCTGGTGGGACAGACTGGAAGCATGGCTGCGCAGCCCCCATGTCAGACTGAATATCTGTCAGGCGGGACAAACTGGAATCCTGTCTGCCGGGACAGACTGGAAACCTGGCTGCACAGCCCCTGTAAAAGAATGGAGTACATACCTGTGTGGTGGGACAGACTGGAAGCCTGTCTGGTGGGACAGACTGGAAGCATGGCTGCGCAGCCCCCAGGACAGACTGAATATCTGTCAGGCGGGACAAACTGGAATCCTGTCTGCCAAGACAGACTGGAAACCTGGCTGCACAGCCCCTGGAAAAGAATGGAGTACAAACCTGTGTGGTGGGACAGACTGGATGCCTGTCTGGCTGGACAGACTGGAAGCATGGCTGCGCAGCCCCCAGGACAGACTAAATATCTGTCAGGCGGGACAAACTGGGATCCTGTCTGCCGGGACAGACTGGAAACCTGGCTGCACAGCCCCTGGAAAAGAATGGAGTACATACCTGTGTAGTGGGACAGACTGGATGCCTGTCTGGCGGGACAGACTGGAAGCATGGCTGCGCAGCCCCCAGGACAGACTAAATATCTGTCAGGCGGGACAAACTGGAATCCTGTCTGCCAAGACAGACTGGAAACCTGGCTGCACAGCCCCTGGAAAAGAATGGAGTACATACCTGTGTGGTGGAACAGACTGGAAGCCTGTCTGGTGGGACAGACTGGAAGCATGGCTGCGCAGCCCCCACGACAGACTGAATATCTGTCAGGCGGAACAAACTGGAATCCTGTCTGCCAAGACAGACTGGAAACCTGGCTGCACATCCCCTGGAAAAGAATGGAGTACATACCTGTGTGGTGGAACAGACTGGAAGCCTGTCTGGTGGGATAGACTGGAAGCATGGCTGCGCAGCCCCCATGTCAGACTGAATATCTGTCAGGCGGGACAAACTGGAATCCTGTCTGCCAAGACAGACTGGAAACCTGGCTGCACAGCCCCTGGAAAAGAATGGAGTACAAACCTGTGTGGTGGGACAGACTGGATGCCTGTCTGGCTGGACAGACTGGAAGCATGGCTGCGCAGCCCCCAGGACAGACTAAATATCTGTCAGGCGGGACAAACTGGGATCCTGTCTGCCGGGACAGACTGGAAACCTGGCTGCACAGCCCCTGGAAAAGAATGGAGTACATACCTGTGTAGTGGGACAGACTGGATGCCTGTCTGGCGGGACAGACTGGAAGCATGGCTGCGCAGCCCCCAGGACAGACTAAATATCTGTCAGGCGGGACAAACTGGAATCCTGTCTGCCAAGACAGACTGGAAACCTGGCTGCACATCCCCTGGAAAAGAATGGAGTACATACCTGTGTGGTGGAACAGACTGGAAGCCTGTCTGGTGGGATAGACTGGAAGCATGGCTGCGCAGCCCCCATGTCAGACTGAATATCTGTCAGGCGGGACAAACTGGAATCCTGTCTGCCAAGACAGACTGGAAACCTGGCTGCACAGCCCCTGGAAAAGAATGGAGTACAAACCTGTGTGGTGGGACAGACTGGATGCCTGTCTGGCTGGACAGACTGGAAGCATGGCTGCGCAGCCCCCAGGACAGACTAAATATCTGTCAGGCGGGACAAACTGGGATCCTGTCTGCCGGGACAGACTGGAAACCTGGCTGCACAGCCCCTGGAAAAGAATGGAGTACATACCTGTGTAGTGGGACAGACTGGATGCCTGTCTGGCGGGACAGACTGGAAGCATGGCTGCGCAGCCCCCAGGACAGACTAAATATCTGTCAGGCGGGACAAACTGGAATCCTGTCTGCCAAGACAGACTGGAAACCTGGCTGCACAGCCCCTGGAAAAGAATGGAGTACATACCTGTGTGGTGGAACAGACTGGAAGCCTGTCTGGCAGGACAGACTGGAAGCATGGCTGTGCAGCCCCCATGACAGACTGAATATCTGTCAGGCGGGACAAACTGGAATCCTGTCTGCCGGGACAGACTGGAAACCTGGCTGCACAGCCCCTGGAAAAGAATGGAGTACATACCTGTGTGGTGGGACAGACTGGAAGCCTGTCTGGTGGGACAGACTGGAAGCATGGCTGCGCAGCCCCCACGACAGACTGAATATCTGTCAGGCGGGACAAACTGGAATCCTGTCTGCCAAGACAGACTGGAAAACTGGCTGCACAGCCCCTGGAAAATAATGGAGTACAAACCTGTGTGGTGGGACAGACTGGATGACTGTCTGGCGGGACAGACTGGAAGCATGGCTGCGCAGCCCCCAGGACAGACTAAATATCTGTCAGGCGGGACAAACTGGGATCCTGTCTGCCAAGACAGACTGCAAACCTGGCTGCACAGCCCCTGGAAAAGAATGGAGTACATACCTGTGTGGTGGGACAGACTGGAAGCCTGTCTGGTGGGACAGACTGGAAGCATGGCTGCGCAGCCCCCACGACAGACTGAATATCTGTCAGGCGGGACAAACTGGAATCCTGTCTGCCAAGACAGACTGGAAACCTGGCTGCACAGCCCCTGGAAAAGAATGGAGTACATACCTGTGTGGTGGAACAGACTGGAAGCCTGTCTGGTGGGACAGACTGGTAGCATGGCTGCGCAGCCCCCATGACAGACTGAATATCTGTCAGGCGGGACAAACTGGAATCCTGTCTGCCAAGACAGACTGGAAACCTGGCTGCACAGCCCCTGGAAAAGAATGGAGTACATACCTGTGTGGTGGAACAGACTGGAAGCCTGTCTGGTGGGACAGACTGGAAGCATGGCTGCGCAGCCCCCATGACAGACTGAATATCTGTCAGGCGGGACAAACTGGAATCCTGTCTGCCAAGACAGACTGGAAACCTGGCTGCACAGCCCCTGGAAAAGAATGGAGTACATACCTGTGTGGTGGAACAGACTGGAAGCCTGTCTGGTGGGACAGACTGGTAGCATGGCTGCGCAGCCCCCATGACAGACTGAATATCTGTCAGGCGGGACAAACTGGAATCCTGTCTGCCAAGACAGACTGGAAACCTGGCTGCACAGCCCCTGGAAAAGAATGGAGTACAAACCTGTGTGGTGGGACAGACTGGATGCCTGTCTGGCAGGACAGACTGGAAGCATGGCTGCGCAGCCCCCAGGACAGACTAAATATCTGTCAGGTGGGACAAACTGGAATCCTGTCTGCCGGGACAGACTGGAAACCTGGCTGCACAGCCCCTGGAAAAGAATGGAGTACATACCTGTGTGGTGGGACAGACTGGAAGCCTGTCTGGTGGGACAGACTGGAAGCATGGCTGCGCAGCCCCCACGACAGACTGAATATCTGTCAGGCGGGACAAACTGGAATCCTGTCTGCCAAGACAGACTGGAAAACTGGCTGCACAGCCCCTGGAAAATAATGGAGTACAAACCTGTGTGGTGGGACAGACTGGATGACTGTCTGGCGGGACAGACTGGAAGCATGGCTGCGCAGCCCCCAGGACAGACTAAATATCTGTCAGGCGGGACAAACTGGGATCCTGTCTGCCAAGACAGACTGCAAACCTGGCTGCACAGCCCCTGGAAAAGAATGGAGTACATACCTGTGTGGTGGGACAGACTGGAAGCCTGTCTGGTGGGACAGACTGGAAGCATGGCTGCGCAGCCCCCACGACAGACTGAATATCTGTCAGGCGGGACAAACTGGAATCCTGTCTGCCAAGACAGACTGGAAACCTGGCTGCACAGCCCCTGGAAAAGAATGGAGTACATACCTGTGTGGTGGAACAGACTGGAAGCCTGTCTGGTGGGACAGACTGGAAGCATGGCTGCGCAGCCCCCATGTCAGACTGAATATCTGTCAGGCGGGACAAACTGGAATCCTGTCTGCCAGGACAGACTGGAAACCTGGCTGCACAGCCCCTGGAAAAGAATGGAGTACATACCTGTGTGGTGGGACAGACTGCAAGCCTGTCTGGTGGGACAGACTGGAAGCATGGCTGCGCAGCCCCCATGACAGACTGAATATCTGTCAGGCGGGACAAACTGGAATCCTGTCTGCCAAGACAGACTGGAAACCTGGCTGCACAGCCCCTGGAAAAGAATGGAGTACATACCTGTGTGGTGGGAGAGACTGGAAGCCTGTCTGGCGGGACAGACTGGAAGCATGGCTGCGCAGCCCCCATGACAGACTGAATATCTGTCAGGCGGGACAAACTGGAATCCTGTCTGCCAAGACAGACTGGAAACCTGGCTGCACATCCCCTGGAAAAGAATGGAGTACAAACCTGTGTGGTGGGACAGACTGGATGCCTGTCTGGCGGGACAGACTGGAAGCATGGCTGCGCAGCCCCCAGGACAGACTGAATATCTGTCAGGCGGGACAAACTGGAATCCTGTCTGCCAAGACAGACTGGAAACCTGGCTGCACAGCCCCTGGAAAAGAATGGAGTACATACCTGTGTGGTGGAACAGACTGGAAGCCTGTCTGGTGGGACAGACTGGAAGCATGGCTGCGCAGCCCCCACGACAGACTGAATATCTGTCAGGCGGGACAAACTGGAATCCTGTCTGCCAAGACAGACTGGAAACCTGGCTGCACAGCCCCTGGAAAAGAATGGAGTACAAACCTGTGTGGTGGGACAGACTAGATGCCTGTCTGGCGGGACAGACTGGAAGCATGGCTGCGCAGCCCCCAGGATAGACTAAATATCTGTCAGGCGGGACAAACTGGGATCCTGTCTGCCAAGACAGACTGCAAACCTGGCTGCACAGCCCCTGGAAAAGAATGGAGTACATACCTGTGTGGTGGGACAGACTGGAAGCCTGTCTGGTGGGACAGACTGGAAGCATGGCTGCGCAGCCCCCACGACAGACTGAATATCTGTCAGGCGGGACAAACTGGAATCCTGTCTGCCAAGACAGACTGGAAACCTGGCTGCACAGCCCCTGGAAAAGAATGGAGTACATACCTGTGTGGTGGGACAGACTGCAAGCCTGTCTGGTGGGACAGACTGGTAGCATGGCTGCGCAGCCCCCATGACAGACTGAATATCTGTCAGGCGGGACAAACTGGAATCCTGTCTGCCAAGACAGACTGGAAACCTGGCTGCACAGCCCCTGGAAAAGAATGGAGTACATACCTGTGTGGTGGAACAGACTGGAAGCCTGTCTGGTGGGACAGACTGGAAGCATGGCTGCGCAGCCCCCATGACAGACTGAATATCTGTCAGGCGGGACAAACTGGAATCCTGTCTGCCAAGACAGACTGGAAACCTGGCTGCACAGCCCCTGGAAAAGAATGGAGTACATACCTGTGTGGTGGAACAGACTGGAAGCCTGTCTGGTGGGACAGACTGGTAGCATGGCTGCGCAGCCCCCATGACAGACTGAATATCTGTCAGGCGGGACAAACTGGAATCCTGTCTGCCAAGACAGACTGGAAACCTGGCTGCACAGCCCC
Organism: Brachyhypopomus gauderio; assembly: GCF_052324685.1. Taxonomy (NCBI): domain Eukaryota; kingdom Metazoa; phylum Chordata; class Actinopteri; order Gymnotiformes; family Hypopomidae; genus Brachyhypopomus; species Brachyhypopomus gauderio. The sequence continues at coordinate 5,377,221 of NC_135216.1, forward strand.
TGGAAAAGAATGGAGTACAAACCTGTGTGGTGGGACAGACTGGATGCCTGTCTGGCAGGACAGACTGGAAGCATGGCTGCGCAGCCCCCAGGACAGACTAAATATCTGTCAGGTGGGACAAACTGGAATCCTGTCTGCCGGGACAGACTGGAAACCTGGCTGCACAGCCCCTGGAAAAGAATGGAGTACATACCTGTGTGGTGGGACAGACTGGAAGCCTGTCTGGTGGGACAGACTGGAAGCATGGCTGCGCAGCCCCCACGACAGACTGAATATCTGTCAGGCGGGACAAACTGGAATCCTGTCTGCCAAGACAGACTGGAAAACTGGCTGCACAGCCCCTGGAAAATAATGGAGTACAAACCTGTGTGGTGGGACAGACTGGATGACTGTCTGGCGGGACAGACTGGAAGCATGGCTGCGCAGCCCCCAGGACAGACTAAATATCTGTCAGGCGGGACAAACTGGGATCCTGTCTGCCAAGACAGACTGGAAACCTGGCTGCACAGCCCCTGGAAAAGAATGGAGTACAAACCTGTGTGGTGGGACAGACTGGATGCCTGTCTGGCGGGACAGACTGGAAGCATGGCTGCGCAGCCCCCAGGACAGACTGAATATCTGTCAGGCGGGACAAACTGGAATCCTGTCTGCCAAGACAGACTGGAAACCTGGCTGCACAGCCCCTGGAAAAGAATGGAGTACAAACCTGTGTGGTGGGACAGACTGGATGCCTGTCTGGCAGGACAGACTGGAAGCATGGCTGCGCAGCCCCCAGGACAGACTAAATATCTGTCAGGCGGGACAAACTGGAATCCTGTCTGCTGGGACAGACTGGAAACCTGGCTGCACAGCCCCTGGAAAAGAATGGAGTACAAACCTGTGTGGTGGGACAGACTGGATGCCTGTCCGGTGGGACAGACTGGAAGCATGGCTGCGCAGCCCCCATGTCAGACTGAATATCTGTCAGGCGGGACAAACTGGAATCCTGTCTGCCAAGACAGACTGGAAACCTGGCTGCACAGCCCCTGGAAAAGAATGGAGTACAAACCTGTGTGGTGGGACAGACTGGATGCATGTCTGGCGGGACAGACTGGAAGCATGGCTGCGCAGCCCCCAGGACAGACTAAATATCTGTCAGGCGGGACAAACTGGAATCCTGTCTGCCAAGACAGACTGGAAACCTGGCTGCACAGCCCCTGGAAAAGAATGGAGTACAAACCTGTGTGGTGGGACAGACTGGATGCCTGTCTGGCAGGACAGACTGGAAGCATGGCTGCGCAGCCCCCAGGACAGACTAAATATCTGTCAGGCGAGACAAACTGGAATCCTGTCTGCCGGGACAGACTGGAAACCTGGCTGCACAGCCCCTGGAAAAGAATGGAGTACATACCTGTGTGGTGGGACAGACTGGAAGCCTGTCTGGTGGGACAGACTGGAAGCATGGCTGCGCAGCCCCCAGGACAGACTGAATATCTGTCAGGCGGGACAAACTGGAATCCTGTCTGCCAAGACAGACTGGAAACCTGGCTGCACAGCCCCTGGAAAAGAATGGAGTACAAACCTGTGTGGTGGGACAGACTGGATGCCTGTCTGGCGGGACAGACTGGAAGCATGGCTGCGCAGCCCCCAGGACAGACTAAATATCTGTCAGGCGGGACAAACTGGGATCCTGTCTGCCGGGACAGACTGGAAACCTGGCTGCACAGCCCCTGGAAAAGAATGGAGTACATACCTGTGTAGTGGGACAGACTGGATGCCTGTCTGGCGGGACAGACTGGAAGCATGGCTGCGCAGCCCCCAGGACAGACTAAATATCTGTCAGGCGGGACAAACTGGAATCCTGTCTGCCAAGACAGACTGGAAACCTGGCTGCACAGCCCCTGGAAAAGAATGGAGTACATACCTGTGTGGTGGAACAGACTGGAAGCCTGTCTGGTGGGACAGACTGGAAGCATGGCTGCGCAGCCCCCATGTCAGACTGAATATCTGTCAGGCGAGACAAACTGGAATCCTGTCTGCCAAGACAGACTGGAAACCTGGCTGCACAGCCCCTGGAAAAGAATGGAGTACAAACCTGTGTGGTGGGACAGACTGGATGCCTGTCTGGTGGGACAGACTGGAAGCATGGCTGCGCAGCCCCCAGGACAGACTGAATATCTGTCAGGCGGGACAAACTGGAATCCTGTCTGCCAAGACAGACTGGAAACCTGGCTGCACAGCCCCTGGAAAAGAATGGAGTACAAACCTGTGTGGTGGGACAGACTGGATGCCTGTCTGGCGGGACAGACTGGAAGCATGGCTGCGCAGCCCCCATGTCAGACTGAATATCTGTCAGGCGGGACAAACTGGAATCCTGTCTGCCAAGACAGACTGGAAACCTGGCTGCACAGCCCCTGGAAAAGAATGGAGTACAAACCTGTGTGGTGGGACAGACTGGATGCCTGTCTGGCGGGACAGACTGGAAGCATGGCTGCGCAGCCCCCAGGACAGACTAAATATCTGTCAGGCGGGACAAACTGGGATCCTGTCTGCCGGGACAGACTGGAAACCTGGCTGCACAGCCCCTGGAAAAGAATGGAGTACATACCTGTGTAGTGGGACAGACTGGATGCCTGTCTGGCGGGACAGACTGGAAGCATGGCTGCGCAGCCCCCAGGACAGACTAAATATCTGTCAGGCGGGACAAACTGGAATCCTGTCTGCCAAGACAGACTGGAAACCTGGCTGCACAGCCCCTGGAAAAGAATGGAGTACATACCTGTGTGGTGGAACAGACTGGAAGCCTGTCTGGTGGGACAGACTGGAAGCATGGCTGCGCAGCCCCCATGACAAACTGAATATCTGTCAGGCGGGACAAACTGGAATCCTGTCTGCCAAGACAGACTGGAAACCTGGCTGCACAGCCCCTGGAAAAGAATGGAGTACATACCTGTGTGGTGGGAGAGACTGGAAGCCTGTCTGGCGGGACAGACTGGAAGCATGGCTGCGCAGCCCCCATGACAGACTGAATATCTGTCAGGCGGGACAAACTGGAATCCTGTCTGCCGGGACAGACTGGAAACCTGGCTGCACAGCCCCTGGAAAAGAATGGAGTACATACCTGTGTAGTGGGACAGACTGGATGCCTGTCTGGCGGGACAGACTGGAAGCATGGCTGCGCAGCCCCCAGGACAGACTGAATATCTGTCAGGCGGGACAAACTGGAATCCTGTCTGCCGGGACAGACTGGAAACCTGGCTGCACAGCCCCTGGAAAAGAATGGAGTACATACCTATGTGGTGGGACAGACTGGATGCCTGTCTGGCGGGACAGACTGGAAGCATGGCTGCGCAGCCCCCAGGACAGACTGAATATCTGTCAGGCGGGACAAACTGGAATCCTGTCTGCCGGGACAGACTGGAAACCTGGCTGCACAGCCCCTGGAAAAGAATGGAGTACATACCTGTGTGGTGGGACAGACTGGAAGCCTGTCTGGTGGGACAGACTGGAAGCATGGCTGCGCAGCCCCCAGGACAGACTAAATATCTGTCAGGCGGGACAAACTGGGATCCTGTCTGCCGGGACAGACTGGAAACCTGGCTGCACAGCCCCTGGAAAAGAATGGAGTACATACCTGTGTAGTGGGACAGACTGGATGCCTGTCTGGCGGGACAGACTGGAAGCATGGCTGCGCAGCCCCCAGGACAGACTAAATATCTGTCAGGCGGGACAAACTGGAATCCTGTCTGCCAAGACAGACTGGAAACCTGGCTGCACAGCCCCTGGAAAAGAATGGAGTACAAACCTGTGTGGTGGAACAGACTGGAAGCCTGTCTGGTGGGACAGACTGGAAGCATGGCTGCGCAGCCCCCATGACAGACTAAATATCTGTCAGGCGGGACAAACTGGAATCCTGTCTGCCGGGACAGACTGGAAACCTGGCTGCACAGCCCCTGGAAAAGAATGGAGTACATACCTGTGTGGTGGGACAGACTGGAAGCCTGTCTGGTGGGACAGACTGGAAGCATGGCTGCGCAGCCCCCACGACAGACTGAATATCTGTCAGGCGGGACAAACTGGAATCCTGTCTGCCAAGACAGACTGGAAAACTGGCTGCACAGCCCCTGGAAAATAATGGAGTACAAACCTGTGTGGTGGGACAGACTGGATGCCTGTCTGGCGGGACAGACTGGAAGCATGGCTGCGCAGCCCCCAGGACAGACTGAATATCTGTCAGGCGGGACAAACTGGAATCCTGTCTGCCAAGACAGACTGCAAACCTGGCTGCACAGCCCCTGGAAAAGAATGGAGTACATACCTGTGTGGTGGAACAGACTGGAAGCCTGTCTGGTGGGACAGACTGGAAGCATGGCTGCGCAGCCCCCATGACAGACTGAATATCTGTCAGGCGGGACAAACTGGAATCCTGTCTGCCAAGACAGACTGGAAACCTGGCTGCACAGCCCCTGGAAAAGAATGGAGTACATACCTGTGTGGTGGAACAGACTGGAAGCCTGTCTGGTGGGACAGACTGGAAGCATGGCTGCGCAGCCCCCATGTCAGACTGAATATCTGTCAGGCGGGACAAACTGGAATCCTGTCTGCCAGGACAGACTGGAAACCTGGCTGCACAGCCCCTGGAAAAGAATGGAGTACATACCTGTGTGGTGGGACAGACTGCAAGCCTGTCTGGTGGGACAGACTGGAAGCATGGCTGCGCAGCCCCCAGGACAGACTGAATATCTGTCAGGCGGGACAAACTGGAATCCTGTCTGCCAAGACAGACTGGAAACCTGGCTGCACAGCCCCTGGAAAAGAATGGAGTACAAACCTGTGTGGTGGGACAGACTAGATGCCTGTCTGGCGGGACAGACTGGAAGCATGGCTGCGCAGCCCCCAGGACAGACTGAATATCTGTCAGGCGGGACAAACTGGAATCCTGTCTGCCAAGACAGACTGGAAACCTGGCTGCACAGCCCCTGGAAAAGAATGGAGTACAAACCTGTGTGGTGGGACAGACTGGATGCCTGTCTGGCGGGACAGACTGGAAGCATGGCTGCGCAGCCCCCAGGACAGACTAAATATCTGTCAGGCGGGACAAACTGGAATCCTGTCTGCTGGGACAGACTGGAAACCTGGCTGCACACCCCCTGGAAAAGAATGGAGTACAAACCTGTGTGGTGGGACAGACTGGATGCCTGTCCGGTGGGACAGACTGGAAGCATGGCTGCGCAGCCCCCATGTCAGACTGAATATCTGTCAGGCGGGACAAACTGGAATCCTGTCTGCCGGGACAGACTGGAAACCTGGCTGCACAGCCCCTGGAAAAGAATGGAGTACATACCTGTGTGGTGGGACAGACTGGAAGCCTGTCTGGTGGGACAGACTGGAAGCATGGCTGCGCAGCCCCCAGGACAGACTAAATATCTGTCAGGCGGGACAAACTGGGATCCTGTCTGCCGGGACAGACTGGAAACCTGGCTGCACAGCCCCTGGAAAAGAATGGAGTACATACCTGTGTAGTGGGACAGACTGGATGCCTGTCTGGCGGGACAGACTGGAAGCATGGCTGCGCAGCCCCCAGGACAGACTAAATATCTGTCAGGCGGGACAAACTGGAATCCTGTCTGCCAAGACAGACTGGAAACCTGGCTGCACAGCCCCTGGAAAAGAATGGAGTACATACCTGTGTGGTGGAACAGACTGGAAGCCTGTCTGGTGGGACAGACTGGAAGCATGGCTGCGCAGCCCCCATGACAGACTGAATATCTGTCAGGCGGGACAAACTGGAATCCTGTCTGCCAAGACAGACTGGAAACCTGGCTGCACAGCCCCTGGAAAAGAATGGAGTACATACCTGTGTGGTGGGAGAGACTGGAAGCCTGTCTGGCGGGACAGACTGGAAGCATGGCTGCGCAGCCCCCATGACAGACTGAATATCTGTCAGGCGGGACAAACTGGAATCCTGTCTGCCAAGACAGACTGGAAACCTGGCTGCACATCCCCTGGAAAAGAATGGAGTACAAACCTGTGTGGTGGGACAGACTGGATGCCTGTCTGGCGGGACAGACTGGAAGCATGGCTGCGCAGCCCCCAGGACAGACTGAATATCTGTCAGGCGGGACAAACTGGAATCCTGTCTGCCAAGACAGACTGGAAACCTGGCTGCACAGCCCCTGGAAAAGAATGGAGTACATACCTGTGTGGTGGAACAGACTGGAAGCCTGTCTGGTGGGACAGACAGGAAGCATGGCTGCGCAGCCCCCATGACAGACTGAATATCTGTCAGGCGGGACAAACTGGAATCCTGTCTGCCAAGACAGACTGGAAACCTGGCTGCACAGCCCCTGGAAAAGAATGGAGTACATACCTGTGTGGTGGAACAGACTGGAAGCCTGTCTGGTGGGACAGACTGGAAGCATGGCTGCGCAGCCCCCAGGACAGACTAAATATCTGTCAGGCGGGACAAACTGGAATCCTGTCTGCCGGGACAGACTGGAAACCTGGCTGCACAGCCCCTGGAAAAGAATGGAGTACATACCTGTGTGGTGGGACAGACTGGATGCCTGTCTGGCGGGACAGACTGGAAGCATGGCTGCGCAGCCCCCACGACAGACTGAATATCTGTCAGGCGGGACAAACTGGAATCCTGTCTGCCAAGACAGACTGGAAACCTGGCTGCACAGCCCCTGGAAAAGAATGGAGTACAAACCTGTGTGGTGGGACAGACTAGATGCCTGTCTGGCGGGACAGACTGGAAGCATGGCTGCGCAGCCCCCAGGACAGACTGAATATCTGTCAGGCGGGACAAACTGGAATCCTGTCTGCCGGGACAGACTGGAAACCTGGCTGCACAGCCCCTGGAAAAGAATGGAGTACATACCTGTGTGGTGGAACAGACTGGAAGCCTGTCTGGTGGGACAGACTGGAAGCATGGCTGCGCAGCCCCCATGTCAGACTGAATATCTGTCAGGCGGGACAAACTGGAATCCTGTCTGCCAAGACAGACTGGAAACCTGGCTGCACAGCCCCTGGAAAAGAATGGAGTACATACCTGTGTGGTGGAACAGACTGGAAGCCTGTCTGGTGGGACAGACTGGAAGCATGGCTGCGCAGCCCCCAGGACAGACTAAATATCTGTCAGGCGGGACAAACTGGAATCCTGTCTGCCGGGACAGACTGGAAACCTGGCTGCACAGCCCCTGGAAAAGAATGGAGTACATACCTGTGTGGTGGGACAGACTGGATGCCTGTCTGGCGGGACAGACTGGAAGCATGGCTGCGCAGCCCCCACGACAGACTGAATATCTGTCAGGTGGGACAAACTGGAATCCTGTCTGCCAAGACAGACTGGAAACCTGGCTGCACAGCCCCTGGAAAAGAATGGAGTACAAACCTGTGTGGTGGGACAGACTAGATGCCTGTCTGGCGGGACAGACTGGAAGCATGGCTGCGCAGCCCCCAGGACAGACTGAATATCTGTCAGGCGGGACAAACTGGAATCCTGTCTGCCGGGACAGACTGGAAACCTGGCTGCACAGCCCCTGGAAAAGAATGGAGTACATACCTGTGTGGTGGAACAGACTGGAAGCCTGTCTGGTGGGACAGACTGGAAGCATGGCTGCGCAGCCCCCATGACAGACTGAATATCTGTCAGGCGGGACAAACTGGAATCCTGTCTGCCAAGACAGACTGGAAACCTGGCTGCACAGCCCCTGGAAAAGAATGGAGTACATACCTGTGTGGTGGGAGAGACTGGAAGCCTGTCTGGCGGGACAGACTGGAAGCATGGCTGCGCAGCCCCCATGACAGACTGAATATCTGTCAGGCGGGACAAACTGGAATCCTGTCTGCCGGGACAGACTGGAAACCTGGCTGCACAGCCCCTGGAAAAGATTGGAGTACATACCTGTGTAGTGGGACAGACTGGATGCCTGTCTGGCGGGACAGACTGCAAGCATGGCTGCGCAGCCCCCAGGACAGACTAAATATCTGTCAGGCGGGACAAACTGGAATCCTGTCTGCCAAGACAGACTGGAAACCTGGCTGCACAGCCCCTGGAAAAGAATGGAGTACATACCTGTGTGGTGGAACAGACTGGAAGCCTGTCTAGTGGGACAGACTGGAAGCATGGCTGCGCAGCCCCCATGACAGACTGAATATCTGTCAGGCGGGACAAACTGGAATCCTGTCTGCCAAGACAGACTGGAAACCTGGCTGCACAGCCCCTGGAAAAGAATGGAGTACATACCTGTGTGGTGGGAGAGACTGGAAGCCTGTCTGGTGGGACAGACTGGAAGCATGGCTGCGCAGCCCCCATGGCAGACTGAATATCTGTCAGGCGGGACAAACTGGAATCCTGTCTGCCAAGACAGACTGGAAACCTGGCTGCACAGCCCCTGGAAAAGAATGGAGTACATACCTGTGTGGTGGAACAGACTGGAAGCCTGTCTGGTGGGACAGACTGGAAGCATGGCTGCGCAGCCCCCATGTCAGACTGAATATCTGTCAGGCGGGACAAACTGGAATCCTGTCTGCCAAGACAGACTGGAAACCTGGCTGCACAGCCCCTGGAAAAGAATGGAGTACATACCTGTGTGGTGGAACAGACTGGAAGCCTGTCTGGTGGGACAGACTGGAAGCATGGCTGCGCAGCCCCCATGTCAGACTGAATATCTGTCAGGCGGGACAAACTGGAATCCTGTCTGCCAAGACAGACTGGAAACCTGGCTGCACAGCCCCTGGAAAAGAATGGAGTACATATCGTGTGGTGGAACAGACTGGAAGCCTGTCTGGTGGGACAGACTGGAAGCATGGCTGCGCAGCCCCCAGGACAGACTAAATATCTGTCAGGCGGGACAAACTGGAATCCTGTCTGCCGGGACAGACTGGAAACCTGGCTGCACAGCCCCTGGAAAAGAATGGAGTACATACCTGTGTGGTGGGACAGACTGGATGCCTGTCTGGCGGGACAGACTGGAAGCATGGCTGCGCAGCCCCCAGGACAGACTGAATATCTGTCAGGCGGGACAAACTGGAATCCTGTCTGCCAAGACAGACTGGAAACCTGGCTGCACAGCCCCTGGAAAAGAATGGAGTACATACCTGTGTGGTGGAACAGACTGGAAGCCTGTCTGGTGGGACAGACTGGAAGCATGGCTGCGCAGCCCCCAGGACAGACTAAATATCTGTCAGGCGGGACAAACTGGAATCCTGTCTGCCGGGACAGACTGGAAACCTGGCTGCACAGCCCCTGGAAAAGAATGGAGTACATACCTGTGTGGTGGGACAGACTGGATGCCTGTCTGGCGGGACAGACTGGAAGCATGGCTGCGCAGCCCCCAGGACAGACTAAATATCTGTCAGGCGGGACAAACTGGAATCCTGTCTGCTGGGACAGACTGGAAACCTGGCTGCACACCCCCTGGAAAAGAATGGAGTACAAACCTGTGTGGTGGGACAGACTGGATGCCTGTCCGGTGGGACAGACTGGAAGCATGGCTGCGCAGCCCCCATGTCAGACTGAATATCTGTCAGGCGGGACAAACTGGAATCCTGTCTGCCAAGACAGACTGGAAACCTGGCTGCACAGCCCCTGGAAAAGAATGGAGTACAAACCTGTGTGGTGGGACAGACTGGATGCCTGTCTGGCGGGACAGACTGGAAGCATGGCTGCGCAGCCCCCAGGACAGACTGAATATCTGTCAGGCGGGACAAACTGGAATCCTGTCTGCCAAGACAGACTGGAAACCTGGCTGCACAGCCCCTGGAAAAGAATGGAGTACAAACCTGTGTGGTGGGACAGACTGGATGCCTGTCTGGCAGGACAGACTGGAAGCATGGCTGCGCAGCCCCCAGGACAGACTAAATATCTGTCAGGCGGGACAAACTGGAATCCTGTCTGCTGGGACAGACTGGAAACCTGGCTGCACAGCCCCTGGAAAAGAATGGAGTACAAACCTGTGTGGTGGGACAGACTGGATGCCTGTCCGGTGGGACAGACTGGAAGCATGGCTGCGCAGCCCCCATGTCAGACTGAATATCTGTCAGGCGGGACAAACTGGAATCCTGTCTGCCAAGACAGACTGGAAACCTGGCTGCACAGCCCCTGGAAAAGAATGGAGTACAAACCTGTGTGGTGGGACAGACTGGATGCATGTCTGGCGGGACAGACTGGAAGCATGGCTGCGCAGCCCCCAGGACAGACTAAATATCTGTCAGGCGGGACAAACTGGAATCCTGTCTGCCAAGACAGACTGGAAACCTGGCTGCACAGCCCCTGGAAAAGAATGGAGTACAAACCTGTGTGGTGGGACAGACTGGATGCCTGTCTGGCAGGACAGACTGGAAGCATGGCTGCGCAGCCCCCAGGACAGACTAAATATCTGTCAGGCGAGACAAACTGGAATCCTGTCTGCCGGGACAGACTGGAAACCTGGCTGCACAGCCCCTGGAAAAGAATGGAGTACATACCTGTGTGGTGGGACAGACTGGAAGCCTGTCTGGTGGGACAGACTGGAAGCATGGCTGCGCAGCCCCCAGGACAGACTGAATATCTGTCAGGCGGGACAAACTGGAATCCTGTCTGCCAAGACAGACTGGAAACCTGGCTGCACAGCCCCTGGAAAAGAATGGAGTACAAACCTGTGTGGTGGGACAGACTGGATGCCTGTCTGGCGGGACAGACTGGAAGCATGGCTGCGCAGCCCCCAGGACAGACTAAATATCTGTCAGGCGGGACAAACTGGGATCCTGTCTGCCGGGACAGACTGGAAACCTGGCTGCACAGCCCCTGGAAAAGAATGGAGTACATACCTGTGTAGTGGGACAGACTGGATGCCTGTCTGGCGGGACAGACTGGAAGCATGGCTGCGCAGCCCCCAGGACAGACTAAATATCTGTCAGGCGGGACAAACTGGAATCCTGTCTGCCAAGACAGACTGGAAACCTGGCTGCACAGCCCCTGGAAAAGAATGGAGTACATACCTGTGTGGTGGAACAGACTGGAAGCCTGTCTGGTGGGACAGACTGGAAGCATGGCTGCGCAGCCCCCATGTCAGACTGAATATCTGTCAGGCGAGACAAACTGGAATCCTGTCTGCCAAGACAGACTGGAAACCTGGCTGCACAGCCCCTGGAAAAGAATGGAGTACAAACCTGTGTGGTGGGACAGACTGGATGCCTGTCTGGTGGGACAGACTGGAAGCATGGCTGCGCAGCCCCCAGGACAGACTGAATATCTGTCAGGCGGGACAAACTGGAATCCTGTCTGCCAAGACAGACTGGAAACCTGGCTGCACAGCCCCTGGAAAAGAATGGAGTACAAACCTGTGTGGTGGGACAGACTGGATGCCTGTCTGGCGGGACAGACTGGAAGCATGGCTGCGCAGCCCCCATGTCAGACTGAATATCTGTCAGGCGGGACAAACTGGAATCCTGTCTGCCAAGACAGACTGGAAACCTGGCTGCACAGCCCCTGGAAAAGAATGGAGTACAAACCTGTGTGGTGGGACAGACTGGATGCCTGTCTGGCGGGACAGACTGGAAGCATGGCTGCGCAGCCCCCAGGACAGACTAAATATCTGTCAGGCGGGACAAACTGGGATCCTGTCTGCCGGGACAGACTGGAAACCTGGCTGCACAGCCCCTGGAAAAGAATGGAGTACATACCTGTGTAGTGGGACAGACTGGATGCCTGTCTGGCGGGACAGACTGGAAGCATGGCTGCGCAGCCCCCAGGACAGACTAAATATCTGTCAGGCGGGACAAACTGGAATCCTGTCTGCCAAGACAGACTGGAAACCTGGCTGCACAGCCCCTGGAAAAGAATGGAGTACATACCTGTGTGGTGGAACAGACTGGAAGCCTGTCTGGTGGGACAGACTGGAAGCATGGCTGCGCAGCCCCCATGACAGACTGAATATCTGTCAGGCGGGACAAACTGGAATCCTGTCTGCCAAGACAGACTGGAAACCTGGCTGCACAGCCCCTGGAAAAGAATGGAGTACATACCTGTGTGGTGGGAGAGACTGGAAGCCTGTCTGGCGGGACAGACTGGAAGCATGGCTGCGCAGCCCCCATGACAGACTGAATATCTGTCAGGCGGGACAAACTGGAATCCTGTCTGCCGGGACAGACTGGAAACCTGGCTGCACAGCCCCTGGAAAAGAATGGAGTACATACCTGTGTAGTGGGACAGACTGGATGCCTGTCTGGCGGGACAGACTGGAAGCATGGCTGCGCAGCCCCCAGGACAGACTGAATATCTGTCAGGCGGGACAAACTGGAATCCTGTCTGCCGGGACAGACTGGAAACCTGGCTGCACAGCCCCTGGAAAAGAATGGAGTACATACCTATGTGGTGGGACAGACTGGATGCCTGTCTGGCGGGACAGACTGGAAGCATGGCTGCGCAGCCCCCAGGACAGACTGAATATCTGTCAGGCGGGACAAACTGGAATCCTGTCTGCCGGGACAGACTGGAAACCTGGCTGCACAGCCCCTGGAAAAGAATGGAGTACATACCTGTGTAGTGGGACAGACTGGATGCCTGTCTGGCGGGACAGACTGGAAGCATGGCTGCGCAGCCCCCAGGACAGACTAAATATCTGTCAGGCGGGACAAACTGGGATCCTGTCTGCCGGGACAGACTGGAAACCTGGCTGCACAGCCCCTGGAAAAGAATGGAGTACATACCTGTGTAGTGGGACAGACTGGATGCCTGTCTGGCGGGACAGACTGGAAGCATGGCTGCGCAGCCCCCAGGACAGACTAAATATCTGTCAGGCGGGACAAACTGGAATCCTGTCTGCCAAGACAGACTGGAAACCTGGCTGCACAGCCCCTGGAAAAGAATGGAGTACATACCTGTGTGGTGGAACAGACTGGAAGCCTGTCTGGTGGGACAGACTGGAAGCATGGCTGCGCAGCCCCCATGACAGACTGAATATCTGTCAGGCGGGACAAACTGGAATCCTGTCTGCCAAGACAGACTGGAAACCTGGCTGCACAGCCCCTGGAAAAGAATGGAGTACATACCTGTGTGGTGGGAGAGACTGGAAGCCTGTCTGGCGGGACAGACTGGAAGCATGGCTGCGCAGCCCCCATGACAGACTGAATATCTGTCAGGCGGGACAAACTGGAATCCTGTCTGCCGGGACAGACTGGAAACCTGGCTGCACAGCCCCTGGAAAAGAATGGAGTACATACCTGTGTGGTGGGAGAGACTGGAAGCCTGTCTGGCGGGACAGACTGGAAGCATGGCTGCGCAGCCCCCATGACAGACTGAATATCTGTCAGGCGGGACAAACTGGAATCCTGTCTGCCGGGACAGACTGGAAACCTGGCTGCACAGCCCCTGGAAAAGAATGGAGTACATACCTGTGTAGTGGGACAGACTGGATGCCTGTCTGGCGGGACAGACTGGAAGCATGGCTGCGCAGCCCCCAGGACAGACTGAATATCTGTCAGGCGGGACAAACTGGAATCCTGTCTGCCGGGACAGACTGGAAACCTGGCTGCACAGCCCCTGGAAAAGAATGGAGTACATACCTATGTGGTGGGACAGACTGGATGCCTGTCTGGCGGGACAGACTGGAAGCATGGCTGCGCAGCCCCCAGGACAGACTGAATATCTGTCAGGCGGGACAAACTGGAATCCTGTCTGCCGGGACAGACTGGAAACCTGGCTGCACAGCCCCTGGAAAAGAATGGAGTACATACCTGTGTGGTGGGACAGACTGGAAGCCTGTCTGGTGGGACAGACTGGAAGCATGGCTGCGCAGCCCCCAGGACAGACTAAATATCTGTCAGGCGGGACAAACTGGGATCCTGTCTGCCGGGACAGACTGGAAACCTGGCTGCACAGCCCCTGGAAAAGAATGGAGTACATACCTGTGTAGTGGGACAGACTGGATGCCTGTCTGGCGGGACAGACTGGAAGCATGGCTGCGCAGCCCCCAGGACAGACTAAATATCTGTCAGGCGGGACAAACTGGAATCCTGTCTGCCAAGACAGACTGGAAACCTGGCTGCACAGCCCCTGGAAAAGAATGGAGTACAAACCTGTGTGGTGGAACAGACTGGAAGCCTGTCTGGTGGGACAGACTGGAAGCATGGCTGCGCAGCCCCCATGACAGACTAAATATCTGTCAGGCGGGACAAACTGGAATCCTGTCTGCCGGGACAGACTGGAAACCTGGCTGCACAGCCCCTGGAAAAGAATGGAGTACATACCTGTGTGGTGGGACAGACTGGAAGCCTGTCTGGTGGGACAGACTGGAAGCATGGCTGCGCAGCCCCCACGACAGACTGAATATCTGTCAGGCGGGACAAACTGGAATCCTGTCTGCCAAGACAGACTGGAAAACTGGCTGCACAGCCCCTGGAAAATAATGGAGTACAAACCTGTGTGGTGGGACAGACTGGATGCCTGTCTGGCGGGACAGACTGGAAGCATGGCTGCGCAGCCCCCAGGACAGACTGAATATCTGTCAGGCGGGACAAACTGGAATCCTGTCTGCCAAGACAGACTGCAAACCTGGCTGCACAGCCCCTGGAAAAGAATGGAGTACATACCTGTGTGGTGGAACAGACTGGAAGCCTGTCTGGTGGGACAGACTGGAAGCATGGCTGCGCAGCCCCCATGACAGACTGAATATCTGTCAGGCGGGACAAACTGGAATCCTGTCTGCCAAGACAGACTGGAAACCTGGCTGCACAGCCCCTGGAAAAGAATGGAGTACATACCTGTGTGGTGGAACAGACTGGAAGCCTGTCTGGTGGGACAGACTGGAAGCATGGCTGCGCAGCCCCCATGTCAGACTGAATATCTGTCAGCCGGGACAAACTGGAATCCTGTCTGCCAGGACAGACTGGAAACCTGGCTGCACAGCCCCTGGAAAAGAATGGAGTACATACCTGTGTGGTGGGACAGACTGCAAGCCTGTCTGGTGGGACAGACTGGAAGCATGGCTGCGCAGCCCCCAGGACAGACTGAATATCTGTCAGGCGGGACAAACTGGAATCCTGTCTGCCAAGACAGACTGGAAACCTGGCTGCACAGCCCCTGGAAAAGAATGGAGTACAAACCTGTGTGGTGGGACAGACTAGATGCCTGTCTGGCGGGACAGACTGGAAGCATGGCTGCGCAGCCCCCAGGACAGACTGAATATCTGTCAGGCGGGACAAACTGGAATCCTGTCTGCCAAGACAGACTGGAAACCTGGCTGCACAGCCCCTGGAAAAGAATGGAGTACAAACCTGTGTGGTGGGACAGACTGGATGCCTGTCTGGCGGGACAGACTGGAAGCATGGCTGCGCAGCCCCCAGGACAGACTAAATATCTGTCAGGCGGGACAAACTGGAATCCTGTCTGCTGGGACAGACTGGAAACCTGGCTGCACACCCCCTGGAAAAGAATGGAGTACAAACCTGTGTGGTGGGACAGACTGGATGCCTGTCCGGTGGGACAGACTGGAAGCATGGCTGCGCAGCCCCCATGTCAGACTGAATATCTGTCAGGCGGGACAAACTGGAATCCTGTCTGCCGGGACAGACTGGAAACCTGGCTGCACAGCCCCTGGAAAAGAATGGAGTACATACCTGTGTGGTGGGACAGACTGGAAGCCTGTCTGGTGGGACAGACTGGAAGCATGGCTGCGCAGCCCCCAGGACAGACTAAATATCTGTCAGGCGGGACAAACTGGGATCCTGTCTGCCGGGACAGACTGGAAACCTGGCTGCACAGCCCCTGGAAAAGAATGGAGTACATACCTGTGTAGTGGGACAGACTGGATGCCTGTCTGGCGGGACAGACTGGAAGCATGGCTGCGCAGCCCCCAGGACAGACTAAATATCTGTCAGGCGGGACAAACTGGAATCCTGTCTGCCAAGACAGACTGGAAACCTGGCTGCACAGCCCCTGGAAAAGAATGGAGTACATACCTGTGTGGTGGAACAGACTGGAAGCCTGTCTGGTGGGACAGACTGGAAGCATGGCTGTGCAGCCCCCATGACAGACTGAATATCTGTCAGGCGGGACAAACTGGAATCCTGTCTGCCAAGACAGACTGGAAACCTGGCTGCACAGCCCCTGGAAAAGAATGGAGTACATACCTGTGTGGTGGGAGAGACTGGAAGCCTGTCTGGCGGGACAGACTGGAAGCATGGCTGCGCAGCCCCCATGACAGACTGAATATCTGTCAGGCGGGACAAACTGGAATCCTGTCTGCCAAGACAGACTGGAAACCTGGCTGCACAGCCCCTGGAAAAGAATGGAGTACATACCTGTGTGGTGGAACAGACTGGAAGCCTGTCTGGTGGGACAGACTGGAAGCATGGCTGCGCAGCCCCCATGACAGACTGAATATCTGTCAGGCGGGACAAACTGGAATCCTGTCTGCCAAGACAGACTGGAAACCTGGCTGCACAGCCCCTGGAAAAGAATGGAGTACATACCTGTGTGGTGGGAGAGACTGGAAGCCTGTCTGGCGGGACAGACTGGAAGCATGGCTGCGCAACCCCCAGGACAGACTGAATATCTGTCAGGCGGGACAAACTGGAATCCTGTCTGCCGGGACAGACTGGAAACCTGGCTGCACAGCCCCTGGAAAAGAATGGAGTACATACCTGTGTGGTGGGACAGACTGGAAGCCTGTCTGGTGGGACAGACTGGAAGCATGGCTGCGCAGCCCCCAGGACAGACTAAATATCTGTCAGGCGGGACAAACTGGGATCCTGTCTGCCGGGACAGACTGGAAACCTGGCTGCACAGCCCCTGGAAAAGAATGGAGTACATACCTGTGTAGTGGGACAGACTGGATGCCTGTCTGGCGGGACAGACTGGAAGCATGGCTGCGCAGCCCCCAGGACAGACTAAATATCTGTCAGGCGGGACAAACTGGAATCCTGTCTGCCAAGACAGACTGGAAACCTGGCTGCACAGCCCCTGGAAAAGAATGGAGTACATACCTGTGTGGTGGAACAGACTGGAAGCCTGTCTGGTGGGACAGACTGGAAGCATGGCTGCGCAGCCCCCATGACAGACTGAATATCTGTCAGGCGGGACAAACTGGAATCCTGTCTGCCAAGACAGACTGGAAACCTGGCTGCACAGCCCCTGGAAAAGAATGGAGTACATACCTGTGTGGTGGGAGAGACTGGAAGCCTGTCTGGCGGGACAGACTGGAAGCATGGCTGCGCAGCCCCCATGACAGACTGAATATCTGTCAGGCGGGACAAACTGGAATCCTGTCTGCCAAGACAGACTGGAAACCTGGCTGCACAGCCCCTGGAAAAGAATGGAGTACATACCTGTGTGGTGGAACAGACTGGAAGCCTGTCTGGTGGGACAGACTGGAAGCATGGCTGCGCAGCCCCCATGACAGACTGAATATCTGTCAGGCGGGACAAACTGGAATCCTGTCTGCCAAGACAGACTGGAAACCTGGCTGCACAGCCCCTGGAAAAGAATGGAGTACATACCTGTGTGGTGGGAGAGACTGGAAGCCTGTCTGGCGGGACAGACTGGAAGCATGGCTGCGCAACCCCCAGGACAGACTGAATATCTGTCAGGCGGGACAAACTGGAATCCTGTCTGCCGGGACAGACTGGAAACCTGGCTGCACAGCCCCTGGAAAAGAATGGAGTACATACCTGTGTGGTGGGACAGACTGGAAGCCTGTCTGGTGGGACAGACTGGAAGCATGGCTGCGCAGCCCCCAGGACAGACTAAATATCTGTCAGGCGGGACAAACTGGGATCCTGTCTGCCGGGACAGACTGGAAACCTGGCTGCACAGCCCCTGGAAAAGAATGGAGTACATACCTGTGTAGTGGGACAGACTGGATGCCTGTCTGGCGGGACAGACTGGAAGCATGGCTGCGCAGCCCCCAGGACAGACTAAATATCTGTCAGGCGGGACAAACTGGAATCCTGTCTGCCAAGACAGACTGGAAACCTGGCTGCACAGCCCCTGGAAAAGAATGGAGTACAAACCTGTGTGGTGGAACAGACTGGAAGCCTGTCTGGTGGGACAGACTGGAAGCATGGCTGCGCAGCCCCCATGACAGACTAAATATCTGTCAGGCGGGACAAACTGGAATCCTGTCTGCCGGGACAGACTGGAAACCTGGCTGCACAGCCCCTGGAAAAGAATGGAGTACATACCTGTGTGGTGGGACAGACTGGAAGCCTGTCTGGTGGGACAGACTGGAAGCATGGCTGCGCAGCCCCCACGACAGACTGAATATCTGTCAGGCGGGACAAACTGGAATCCTGTCTGCCAAGACAGACTGGAAAACTGGCTGCACAGCCCCTGGAAAATAATGGAGTACAAACCTGTGTGGTGGGACAGACTGGATGCCTGTCTGGCGGGACAGACTGGAAGCATGGCTGCGCAGCCCCCAGGACAGACTGAATATCTGTCAGGCGGGACAAACTGGAATCCTGTCTGCCAAGACAGACTGCAAACCTGGCTGCACAGCCCCTGGAAAAGAATGGAGTACATACCTGTGTGGTGGAACAGACTGGAAGCCTGTCTGGTGGGACAGACTGGAAGCATGGCTGCGCAGCCCCCATGACAGACTGAATATCTGTCAGGCGGGACAAACTGGAATCCTGTCTGCCAAGACAGACTGGAAACCTGGCTGCACAGCCCCTGGAAAAGAATGGAGTACATACCTGTGTGGTGGAACAGACTGGAAGCCTGTCTGGTGGGACAGACTGGAAGCATGGCTGCGCAGCCCCCATGTCAGACTGAATATCTGTCAGCCGGGACAAACTGGAATCCTGTCTGCCAGGACAGACTGGAAACCTGGCTGCACAGCCCCTGGAAAAGAATGGAGTACATACCTGTGTGGTGGGACAGACTGCAAGCCTGTCTGGTGGGACAGACTGGAAGCATGGCTGCGCAGCCCCCAGGACAGACTGAATATCTGTCAGGCGGGACAAACTGGAATCCTGTCTGCCAAGACAGACTGGAAACCTGGCTGCACAGCCCCTGGAAAAGAATGGAGTACAAACCTGTGTGGTGGGACAGACTAGATGCCTGTCTGGCGGGACAGACTGGAAGCATGGCTGCGCAGCCCCCAGGACAGACTGAATATCTGTCAGGCGGGACAAACTGGAATCCTGTCTGCCAAGACAGACTGGAAACCTGGCTGCACAGCCCCTGGAAAAGAATGGAGTACAAACCTGTGTGGTGGGACAGACTGGATGCCTGTCTGGCGGGACAGACTGGAAGCATGGCTGCGCAGCCCCCAGGACAGACTAAATATCTGTCAGGCGGGACAAACTGGAATCCTGTCTGCTGGGACAGACTGGAAACCTGGCTGCACACCCCCTGGAAAAGAATGGAGTACAAACCTGTGTGGTGGGACAGACTGGATGCCTGTCCGGTGGGACAGACTGGAAGCATGGCTGCGCAGCCCCCATGTCAGACTGAATATCTGTCAGGCGGGACAAACTGGAATCCTGTCTGCCGGGACAGACTGGAAACCTGGCTGCACAGCCCCTGGAAAAGAATGGAGTACATACCTGTGTGGTGGGACAGACTGGAAGCCTGTCTGGTGGGACAGACTGGAAGCATGGCTGCGCAGCCCCCAGGACAGACTAAATATCTGTCAGGCGGGACAAACTGGGATCCTGTCTGCCGGGACAGACTGGAAACCTGGCTGCACAGCCCCTGGAAAAGAATGGAGTACATACCTGTGTAGTGGGACAGACTGGATGCCTGTCTGGCGGGACAGACTGGAAGCATGGCTGCGCAGCCCCCAGGACAGACTAAATATCTGTCAGGCGGGACAAACTGGAATCCTGTCTGCCAAGACAGACTGGAAACCTGGCTGCACAGCCCCTGGAAAAGAATGGAGTACATACCTGTGTGGTGGAACAGACTGGAAGCCTGTCTGGTGGGACAGACTGGAAGCATGGCTGCGCAGCCCCCATGACAGACTGAATATCTGTCAGGCGGGACAAACTGGAATCCTGTCTGCCAAGACAGACTGGAAACCTGGCTGCACAGCCCCTGGAAAAGAATGGAGTACATACCTGTGTGGTGGGAGAGACTGGAAGCCTGTCTGGCGGGACAGACTGGAAGCATGGCTGCGCAGCCCCCATGTCAGACTGAATATCTGTCAGCCGGGACAAACTGGAATCCTGTCTGCCAGGACAGACTGGAAACCTGGCTGCACAGCCCCTGGAAAAGAATGGAGTACATACCTGTGTGGTGGGACAGACTGCAAGCCTGTCTGGTGGGACAGACTGGAAGCATGGCTGCGCAGCCCCCAGGACAGACTGAATATCTGTCAGGCGGGACAAACTGGAATCCTGTCTGCCAAGACAGACTGGAAACCTGGCTGCACAGCCCCTGGAAAAGAATGGAGTACAAACCTGTGTGGTGGGACAGACTAGATGCCTGTCTGGCGGGACAGACTGGAAGCATGGCTGCGCAGCCCCCAGGACAGACTGAATATCTGTCAGGCGGGACAAACTGGAATCCTGTCTGCCAAGACAGACTGGAAACCTGGCTGCACAGCCCCTGGAAAAGAATGGAGTACAAACCTGTGTGGTGGGACAGACTGGATGCCTGTCTGGCGGGACAGACTGGAAGCATGGCTGCGCAGCCCCCAGGACAGACTAAATATCTGTCAGGCGGGACAAACTGGAATCCTGTCTGCTGGGACAGACTGGAAACCTGGCTGCACACCCCCTGGAAAAGAATGGAGTACAAACCTGTGTGGTGGGACAGACTGGATGCCTGTCCGGTGGGACAGACTGGAAGCATGGCTGCGCAGCCCCCATGTCAGACTGAATATCTGTCAGGCGGGACAAACTGGAATCCTGTCTGCCGGGACAGACTGGAAACCTGGCTGCACAGCCCCTGGAAAAGAATGGAGTACATACCTGTGTGGTGGGACAGACTGGAAGCCTGTCTGGTGGGACAGACTGGAAGCATGGCTGCGCAGCCCCCAGGACAGACTAAATATCTGTCAGGCGGGACAAACTGGGATCCTGTCTGCCGGGACAGACTGGAAACCTGGCTGCACAGCCCCTGGAAAAGAATGGAGTACATACCTGTGTAGTGGGACAGACTGGATGCCTGTCTGGCGGGACAGACTGGAAGCATGGCTGCGCAGCCCCCAGGACAGACTAAATATCTGTCAGGCGGGACAAACTGGAATCCTGTCTGCCAAGACAGACTGGAAACCTGGCTGCACAGCCCCTGGAAAAGAATGGAGTACATACCTGTGTGGTGGAACAGACTGGAAGCCTGTCTGGTGGGACAGACTGGAAGCATGGCTGCGCAGCCCCCATGACAGACTGAATATCTGTCAGGCGGGACAAACTGGAATCCTGTCTGCCAAGACAGACTGGAAACCTGGCTGCACAGCCCCTGGAAAAGAATGGAGTACATACCTGTGTGGTGGGAGAGACTGGAAGCCTGTCTGGCGGGACAGACTGGAAGCATGGCTGCGCAGCCCCCATGACAGACTGAATATCTGTCAGGCGGGACAAACTGGAATCCTGTCTGCCAAGACAGACTGGAAACCTGGCTGCACATCCCCTGGAAAAGAATGGAGTACAAACCTGTGTGGTGGGACAGACTGGATGCCTGTCTGGCGGGACAGACTGGAAGCATGGCTGCGCAGCCCCCAGGACAGACTGAATATCTGTCAGGCGGGACAAACTGGAATCCTGTCTGCCAAGACAGACTGGAAACCTGGCTGCACAGCCCCTGGAAAAGAATGGAGTACATACCTGTGTGGTGGAACAGACTGGAAGCCTGTCTGGTGGGACAGACTGGAAGCATGGCTGCGCAGCCCCCATGACAGACTGAATATCTGTCAGGCGGGACAAACTGGAATCCTGTCTGCCAAGACAGACTGGAAACCTGGCTGCACAGCCCCTGGAAAAGAATGGAGTACATACCTGTGTGGTGGAACAGACTGGAAGCCTGTCTGGTGGGACAGACTGGAAGCATGGCTGCGCAGCCCCCAGGACAGACTAAATATCTGTCAGGCGGGACAAACTGGAATCCTGTCTGCCGGGACAGACTGGAAACCTGGCTGCACAGCCCCTGGAAAAGAATGGAGTACATACCTGTGTGGTGGGACAGACTGGATGCCTGTCTGGCGGGACAGACTGGAAGCATGGCTGCGCAGCCCCCACGACAGACTGAATATCTGTCAGGCGGGACAAACTGGAATCCTGTCTGCCAAGACAGACTGGAAACCTGGCTGCACAGCCCCTGGAAAAGAATGGAGTACAAACCTGTGTGGTGGGACAGACTAGATGCCTGTCTGGCGGGACAGACTGGAAGCATGGCTGCGCAGCCCCCAGGACAGACTGAATATCTGTCAGGCGGGACAAACTGGAATCCTGTCTGCCGGGACAGACTGGAAACCTGGCTGCACAGCCCCTGGAAAAGAATGGAGTACATACCTGTGTGGTGGAACAGACTGGAAGCCTGTCTGGTGGGACAGACTGGAAGCATGGCTGCGCAGCCCCCATGTCAGACTGAATATCTGTCAGGCGGGACAAACTGGAATCCTGTCTGCCAAGACAGACTGGAAACCTGGCTGCACAGCCCCTGGAAAAGAATGGAGTACATACCTGTGTGGTGGAACAGACTGGAAGCCTGTCTGGTGGGACAGACTGGAAGCATGGCTGCGCAGCCCCCAGGACAGACTAAATATCTGTCAGGCGGGACAAACTGGAATCCTGTCTGCCGGGACAGACTGGAAACCTGGCTGCACAGCCCCTGGAAAAGAATGGAGTACATACCTGTGTGGTGGGACAGACTGGATGCCTGTCTGGCGGGACAGACTGGAAGCATGGCTGCGCAGCCCCCACGACAGACTGAATATCTGTCAGGCGGGACAAACTGGAATCCTGTCTGCCAAGACAGACTGGAAACCTGGCTGCACAGCCCCTGGAAAAGAATGGAGTACAAACCTGTGTGGTGGGACAGACTAGATGCCTGTCTGGCGGGACAGACTGGAAGCATGGCTGCGCAGCCCCCAGGACAGACTGAATATCTGTCAGGCGGGACAAACTGGAATCCTGTCTGCCGGGACAGACTGGAAACCTGGCTGCACAGCCCCTGGAAAAGAATGGAGTACATACCTGTGTGGTGGAACAGACTGGAAGCCTGTCTGGTGGGACAGACTGGAAGCATGGCTGCGCAGCCCCCATGACAGACTGAATATCTGTCAGGCGGGACAAACTGGAATCCTGTCTGCCAAGACAGACTGGAAACCTGGCTGCACAGCCCCTGGAAAAGAATGGAGTACATACCTGTGTGGTGGGAGAGACTGGAAGCCTGTCTGGCGGGACAGACTGGAAGCATGGCTGCGCAGCCCCCATGACAGACTGAATATCTGTCAGGCGGGACAAACTGGAATCCTGTCTGCCGGGACAGACTGGAAACCTGGCTGCACAGCCCCTGGAAAAGATTGGAGTACATACCTGTGTAGTGGGACAGACTGGATGCCTGTCTGGCGGGACAGACTGCAAGCATGGCTGCGCAGCCCCCAGGACAGACTAAATATCTGTCAGGCGGGACAAACTGGAATCCTGTCTGCCAAGACAGACTGGAAACCTGGCTGCACAGCCCCTGGAAAAGAATGGAGTACATACCTGTGTGGTGGAACAGACTGGAAGCCTGTCTAGTGGGACAGACTGGAAGCATGGCTGCGCAGCCCCCATGACAGACTGAATATCTGTCAGGCGGGACAAACTGGAATCCTGTCTGCCAAGACAGACTGGAAACCTGGCTGCACAGCCCCTGGAAAAGAATGGAGTACATACCTGTGTGGTGGGAGAGACTGGAAGCCTGTCTGGTGGGACAGACTGGAAGCATGGCTGCGCAGCCCCCATGGCAGACTGAATATCTGTCAGGCGGGACAAACTGGAATCCTGTCTGCCAAGACAGACTGGAAACCTGGCTGCACAGCCCCTGGAAAAGAATGGAGTACATACCTGTGTGGTGGAACAGACTGGAAGCCTGTCTGGTGGGACAGACTGGAAGCATGGCTGCGCAGCCCCCATGTCAGACTGAATATCTGTCAGGCGGGACAAACTGGAATCCTGTCTGCCAAGACAGACTGGAAACCTGGCTGCACAGCCCCTGGAAAAGAATGGAGTACATACCTGTGTGGTGGAACAGACTGGAAGCCTGTCTGGTGGGACAGACTGGAAGCATGGCTGCGCAGCCCCCATGTCAGACTGAATATCTGTCAGGCGGGACAAACTGGAATCCTGTCTGCCAAGACAGACTGGAAACCTGGCTGCACAGCCCCTGGAAAAGAATGGAGTACATATCGTGTGGTGGAACAGACTGGAAGCCTGTCTGGTGGGACAGACTGGAAGCATGGCTGCGCAGCCCCCAGGACAGACTAAATATCTGTCAGGCGGGACAAACTGGAATCCTGTCTGCCGGGACAGACTGGAAACCTGGCTGCACAGCCCCTGGAAAAGAATGGAGTACATACCTGTGTGGTGGGACAGACTGGATGCCTGTCTGGCGGGACAGACTGGAAGCATGGCTGCGCAGCCCCCAGGACAGACTGAATATCTGTCAGGCGGGACAAACTGGAATCCTGTCTGCCAAGACAGACTGGAAACCTGGCTGCACAGCCCCTGGAAAAGAATGGAGTACAAACCTGTGTGGTGGGACAGACTAGATGCCTGTCTGGCGGGATAGACTGGAAGCATGGCTGCGCAGCCCCCAGGACAGACTGAATATCTGTCAGGCGGGACAAACTGGAATCCTGTCTGCCGGGACAGACTGGAAACCTGGCTGCACAGCCCCTGGAAAAGAATGGAGTACATACCTGTGTGGTGGGACAGACTGGATGCCTGTCTGGCGGGACAGACTGGAAGCATGGCTGCGCAGCCCCCAGGACAGACTGAATATCTGTCAGGCGGGACAAACTGGAATCCTGTCTGCCGGGACAGACTGGAAACCTGGCTGCACAGCCCCTGGAAAAGAATGGAGTACATACCTATGTGGTGGGACAGACTGGATGCCTGTCTGGCGGGACAGACTGGAAGCATGGCTGCGCAGCCCCCAGGACAGACTGAATATCTGTCAGGCGGGACAAACTGGAATCCTGTCTGCCGGGACAGACTGGAAACCTGGCTGCACAGCCCCTGGAAAAGAATGGAGTACATACCTGTGTGGTGGGACAGACTGGAAGCCTGTCTCGTGGGACAGACTGGAAGCATGGCTGCGCAGCCCCCACGACAGACTGAATATCTGTCAGGCGGGACAAACTGGAATCCTGTCTGCCAAGACAGACTGGAAACCTGGCTGCACATCCCCTGGAAAAGAATGGAGTACAAACCTGTGTGGTGGGACAGACTGGATGCCTGTCTGGCGGGACAGACTGGAAGCATGGCTGCGCAGCCCCCAGGACAGACTGAATATCTGTCAGGCGGGACAAACTGGAATCCTGTCTGCCAAGACAGACTGGAAACCTGGCTGCACAGCCCCTGGAAAAGAATGGAGTACATACCTGTGTGGTGGAACAGACTGGAAGCCTGTCTGGTGGGACAGACTGGAAGCATGGCTGAGCAGCCCCCATGACAGACTGAATATCTGTCAGGCGGGACAAACTGGAATCCTGTCTGCCAAGACAGACTGGAAACCTGGCTGCACAGCCCCTGGAAAAGAATGGAGTACAAACCTGTGTGGTGGGACAGACTAGATGCCTGTCTGGCGGGACAGACTGGAAGCATGGCTGCGCAGCCCCCAGGACAGACTGAATATCTGTCAGGCGGGACAAACTGGAATCCTGTCTGCCGGGACAGACTGGAAACCTGGCTGCACAGCCCCTGGAAAAGAATGGAGTACATACCTGTGTGGTGGGACAGACTGGATGCCTGTCTGGCGGGACAGACTGGAAGCATGGCTGCGCAGCCCCCAGGACAGACTGAATATCTGTCAGGCGGGACAAACTGGAATCCTGTCTGCCGGGACAGACTGGAAACCTGGCTGCACAGCCCCTGGAAAAGAATGGAGTACATACCTGTGTGGTGGGACAGACTGGATGCCTGTCTGGCGGGACAGACTGGAAGCATGGCTGCGCAGCCCCCAGGACAGACTGAATATCTGTCAGGCGGGACAAACTGGAATCCTGTCTGCCGGGACAGACTGGAAACCTGGCTGCACAGCCCCTGGAAAAGAATGGAGTACATACCTGTGTGGTGGGACAGACTGGATGCCTGTCTGGCGGGACAGACTGGAAACATGGCTGCGCAGCCCCCAGGACAGACTGAATATCTGTCAGGCGGGACAAACTGGAATCCTGTCTGCCGGGACAGACTGGAAACCTGGCTGCACAGCCCCTGGAAAAGAATGGAGTACATACCTGTGTGGTGGGACAGACTGGATGCCTGTCTGGCGGGACAGACTGGAAGCATGGCTGCGCAGCCCCCAGGACAGACTGAATATCTGTCAGGCGGGACAAACTGGAATCCTGTCTGCCGGGACAGACTGGAAACCTGGCTGCACAGCCCCTGGAAAAGAATGGAGTACATACCTGTGTGGTGGGACAGACTGGAAGCCTGTCTGGTGGGACAGACTGGAAGCATGGCTGCGCAGCCCCCACGACAGACTGAATATCTGTCAGGCGGGACAAACTGGAATCCTGTCTGCCAAGACAGACTGGAAACCTGGCTGCACATCCCCTGGAAAAGAATGGAGTACAAACCTGTGTGGTGGGACAGACTGGATGCCTGTCTGGCGGGACAGACTGGAAGCATGGCTGCGCAGCCCCCAGGACAGACTGAATATCTGTCAGGCAGGACAAACTGGAATCCTGTCTGCCAAGACAGACTGGAAACCTGGCTGCACAGCCCCTGGAAAAGAATGGAGTACATACCTGTGTGGTGGAACAGACTGGAAGCCTGTCTGGTGGGACAGACTGGAAGCATGGCTGCGCAGCCCCCATGACAGACTGAATATCTGTCAGGCGGGACAAACTGGAATCCTGTCTGCCAAGACAGACTGGAAACCTGGCTGCACAGCCCCTGGAAAAGAATGGAGTACATACCTGTGTGGTGGAACAGACTGGAAGCCTGTCTGGTGGGACAGACTGGAAGCATGGCTGCGCAGCCCCCAGGACAGACTAAATATCTGTCAGGCGGGACAAACTGGAATCCTGTCTGCCGGGACAGACTGGAAACCTGGCTGCACAGCCCCTGGAAAAGAATGGAGTACATACCTGTGTGGTGGGACAGACTGGATGCCTGTCTGGCGGGACAGACTGGAAGCATGGCTGCGCAGCCCCCAGGACAGACTGAATATCTGTCAGGCGGGACAAACTGGAATCCTGTCTGCCAAGACAGACTGGAAACCTGGCTGCACAGCCCCTGGAAAAGAATGGAGTACATACCTGTGTGGTGGAACAGACTGGAAGCCTGTCTGGTGGGACAGACTGGAAGCATGGCTGCGCAGCCCCCAGGACAGACTAAATATCTGTCAGGCGGGACAAACTGGAATCCTGTCTGCCGGGACAGACTGGAAACCTGGCTGCACAGCCCCTGGAAAAGAATGGAGTACATACCTGTGTGGTGGAACAGACTGGAAGCCTGTCTGGTGGGACAGATTGGAAGCATGGCTGCGCAGCCCCCATGACAGACTGAATATCTGTCAGGCGGGACAAACTGGAATCCTGTCTGCCAAGACAGACTGGAAACCTGGCTGCACAGCCCCTGGAAAAGAATGGAGTACATACCTGTGTGGTGGGACAGACTGGAAGCCTGTCTGGTGGGACAGACTGGAAGCATGGCTGCGCAGCCCCCACGACAGACTGAATATCTGTCAGGCGGGACAAACTGGAATCCTGTCTGCCAAGACAGACTGGAAACCTGGCTGCACATCCCCTGGAAAAGAATGGAGTACAAACCTGTGTGGTGGGACAGACTGGATGCCTGTCTGGCGGGACAGACTGGAAGCATGGCTGCGCAGCCCCCAGGACAGACTGAATATCTGTCAGGCGGGACAAACTGGAATCCTGTCTGCCAAGACAGACTGGAAACCTGGCTGCACAGCCCCTGGAAAAGAATGGAGTACATACCTGTGTGGTGGGAGAGACTGGAAGCCTGTCTGGCGGGACAGACTGGAAGCATGGCTGCGCAGCCCCCAGGACAGACTGAATATCTGTCAGGCGGGACAAACAAACTGGAATCCTGTCTGCCGGGACAGACTGGAAACCTGGCTGCACAGCCCCTGGAAAAGAATGGAGTACATACCTGTGTGGTGGGACAGACTGGAAGCCTGTCTGGTGGGACAGACTGGAAGCATGGCTGCGCAGCCCCCAGGACAGACTAAATATCTGTCAGGCGGGACAAACTGGGATCCTGTCTGCCGGGACAGACTGGAAACCTGGCTGCACAGCCCCTGGAAAAGAATGGAGTACATACCTGTGTAGTGGGACAGACTGGATGCCTGTCTGGCGGGACAGACTGGAAGCATGGCTGCGCAGCCCCCAGGACAGACTAAATATCTGTCAGGCGGGACAAACTGGAATCCTGTCTGCCAAGACAGACTGGAAACCTGGCTGCACAGCCCCTGGAAAAGAATGGAGTACAAACCTGTGTGGTGGAACAGACTGGAAGCCTGTCTGGTGGGACAGACTGGAAGCATGGCTGCGCAGCCCCCATGACAGACTAAATATCTGTCAGGCGGGACAAACTGGAATCCTGTCTGCCGGGACAGACTGGAAACCTGGCTGCACAGCCCCTGGAAAAGAATGGAGTACATACCTGTGTGGTGGGACAGACTGGAAGCCTGTCTGGTGGGACAGACTGGAAGCATGGCTGCGCAGCCCCCACGACAGACTGAATATCTGTCAGGCGGGACAAACTGGAATCCTGTCTGCCAAGACAGACTGGAAAACTGGCTGCACAGCCCCTGGAAAATAATGGAGTACAAACCTGTGTGGTGGGACAGACTGGATGCCTGTCTGGCGGGACAGACTGGAAGCATGGCTGCGCAGCCCCCAGGACAGACTGAATATCTGTCAGGCGGGACAAACTGGAATCCTGTCTGCCAAGACAGACTGCAAACCTGGCTGCACAGCCCCTGGAAAAGAATGGAGTACATACCTGTGTGGTGGAACAGACTGGAAGCCTGTCTGGTGGGACAGACTGGAAGCATGGCTGCGCAGCCCCCATGTCAGACTGAATATCTGTCAGCCGGGACAAACTGGAATCCTGTCTGCCAGGACAGACTGGAAACCTGGCTGCACAGCCCCTGGAAAAGAATGGAGTACATACCTGTGTGGTGGGACAGACTGCAAGCCTGTCTGGTGGGACAGACTGGAAGCATGGCTGCGCAGCCCCCAGGACAGACTGAATATCTGTCAGGCGGGACAAACTGGAATCCTGTCTGCCAAGACAGACTGGAAACCTGGCTGCACAGCCCCTGGAAAAGAATGGAGTACAAACCTGTGTGGTGGGACAGACTAGATGCCTGTCTGGCGGGACAGACTGGAAGCATGGCTGCGCAGCCCCCAGGACAGACTGAATATCTGTCAGGCGGGACAAACTGGAATCCTGTCTGCCAAGACAGACTGGAAACCTGGCTGCACAGCCCCTGGAAAAGAATGGAGTACAAACCTGTGTGGTGGGACAGACTGGATGCCTGTCTGGCGGGACAGACTGGAAGCATGGCTGCGCAGCCCCCAGGACAGACTAAATATCTGTCAGGCGGGACAAACTGGAATCCTGTCTGCTGGGACAGACTGGAAACCTGGCTGCACACCCCCTGGAAAAGAATGGAGTACAAACCTGTGTGGTGGGACAGACTGGATGCCTGTCCGGTGGGACAGACTGGAAGCATGGCTGCGCAGCCCCCATGTCAGACTGAATATCTGTCAGGCGGGACAAACTGGAATCCTGTCTGCCGGGACAGACTGGAAACCTGGCTGCACAGCCCCTGGAAAAGAATGGAGTACATACCTGTGTGGTGGGACAGACTGGAAGCCTGTCTGGTGGGACAGACTGGAAGCATGGCTGCGCAGCCCCCAGGACAGACTAAATATCTGTCAGGCGGGACAAACTGGGATCCTGTCTGCCGGGACAGACTGGAAACCTGGCTGCACAGCCCCTGGAAAAGAATGGAGTACATACCTGTGTAGTGGGACAGACTGGATGCCTGTCTGGCGGGACAGACTGGAAGCATGGCTGCGCAGCCCCCAGGACAGACTAAATATCTGTCAGGCGGGACAAACTGGAATCCTGTCTGCCAAGACAGACTGGAAACCTGGCTGCACAGCCCCTGGAAAAGAATGGAGTACATACCTGTGTGGTGGAACAGACTGGAAGCCTGTCTGGTGGGACAGACTGGAAGCATGGCTGCGCAGCCCCCATGACAGACTGAATATCTGTCAGGCGGGACAAACTGGAATCCTGTCTGCCAAGACAGACTGGAAACCTGGCTGCACAGCCCCTGGAAAAGAATGGAGTACATACCTGTGTGGTGGGAGAGACTGGAAGCCTGTCTGGCGGGACAGACTGGAAGCATGGCTGCGCAGCCCCCATGTCAGACTGAATATCTGTCAGCCGGGACAAACTGGAATCCTGTCTGCCAGGACAGACTGGAAACCTGGCTGCACAGCCCCTGGAAAAGAATGGAGTACATACCTGTGTGGTGGGACAGACTGCAAGCCTGTCTGGTGGGACAGACTGGAAGCATGGCTGCGCAGCCCCCAGGACAGACTGAATATCTGTCAGGCGGGACAAACTGGAATCCTGTCTGCCAAGACAGACTGGAAACCTGGCTGCACAGCCCCTGGAAAAGAATGGAGTACAAACCTGTGTGGTGGGACAGACTAGATGCCTGTCTGGCGGGACAGACTGGAAGCATGGCTGCGCAGCCCCCAGGACAGACTGAATATCTGTCAGGCGGGACAAACTGGAATCCTGTCTGCCAAGACAGACTGGAAACCTGGCTGCACAGCCCCTGGAAAAGAATGGAGTACAAACCTGTGTGGTGGGACAGACTGGATGCCTGTCTGGCGGGACAGACTGGAAGCATGGCTGCGCAGCCCCCAGGACAGACTAAATATCTGTCAGGCGGGACAAACTGGAATCCTGTCTGCTGGGACAGACTGGAAACCTGGCTGCACACCCCCTGGAAAAGAATGGAGTACAAACCTGTGTGGTGGGACAGACTGGATGCCTGTCCGGTGGGACAGACTGGAAGCATGGCTGCGCAGCCCCCATGTCAGACTGAATATCTGTCAGGCGGGACAAACTGGAATCCTGTCTGCCGGGACAGACTGGAAACCTGGCTGCACAGCCCCTGGAAAAGAATGGAGTACATACCTGTGTGGTGGGACAGACTGGAAGCCTGTCTGGTGGGACAGACTGGAAGCATGGCTGCGCAGCCCCCAGGACAGACTAAATATCTGTCAGGCGGGACAAACTGGGATCCTGTCTGCCGGGACAGACTGGAAACCTGGCTGCACAGCCCCTGGAAAAGAATGGAGTACATACCTGTGTAGTGGGACAGACTGGATGCCTGTCTGGCGGGACAGACTGGAAGCATGGCTGCGCAGCCCCCAGGACAGACTAAATATCTGTCAGGCGGGACAAACTGGAATCCTGTCTGCCAAGACAGACTGGAAACCTGGCTGCACAGCCCCTGGAAAAGAATGGAGTACATACCTGTGTGGTGGAACAGACTGGAAGCCTGTCTGGTGGGACAGACTGGAAGCATGGCTGCGCAGCCCCCATGACAGACTGAATATCTGTCAGGCGGGACAAACTGGAATCCTGTCTGCCAAGACAGACTGGAAACCTGGCTGCACAGCCCCTGGAAAAGAATGGAGTACATACCTGTGTGGTGGGAGAGACTGGAAGCCTGTCTGGCGGGACAGACTGGAAGCATGGCTGCGCAGCCCCCATGACAGACTGAATATCTGTCAGGCGGGACAAACTGGAATCCTGTCTGCCAAGACAGACTGGAAACCTGGCTGCACATCCCCTGGAAAAGAATGGAGTACAAACCTGTGTGGTGGGACAGACTGGATGCCTGTCTGGCGGGACAGACTGGAAGCATGGCTGCGCAGCCCCCAGGACAGACTGAATATCTGTCAGGCGGGACAAACTGGAATCCTGTCTGCCAAGACAGACTGGAAACCTGGCTGCACAGCCCCTGGAAAAGAATGGAGTACATACCTGTGTGGTGGAACAGACTGGAAGCCTGTCTGGTGGGACAGACTGGAAGCATGGCTGCGCAGCCCCCATGACAGACTGAATATCTGTCAGGCGGGACAAACTGGAATCCTGTCTGCCAAGACAGACTGGAAACCTGGCTGCACAGCCCCTGGAAAAGAATGGAGTACATACCTGTGTGGTGGAACAGACTGGAAGCCTGTCTGGTGGGACAGACTGGAAGCATGGCTGCGCAGCCCCCAGGACAGACTAAATATCTGTCAGGCGGGACAAACTGGAATCCTGTCTGCCGGGACAGACTGGAAACCTGGCTGCACAGCCCCTGGAAAAGAATGGAGTACATACCTGTGTGGTGGGACAGACTGGATGCCTGTCTGGCGGGACAGACTGGAAGCATGGCTGCGCAGCCCCCACGACAGACTGAATATCTGTCAGGCGGGACAAACTGGAATCCTGTCTGCCAAGACAGACTGGAAACCTGGCTGCACAGCCCCTGGAAAAGAATGGAGTACAAACCTGTGTGGTGGGACAGACTAGATGCCTGTCTGGCGGGACAGACTGGAAGCATGGCTGCGCAGCCCCCAGGACAGACTGAATATCTGTCAGGCGGGACAAACTGGAATCCTGTCTGCCGGGACAGACTGGAAACCTGGCTGCACAGCCCCTGGAAAAGAATGGAGTACATACCTGTGTGGTGGAACAGACTGGAAGCCTGTCTGGTGGGACAGACTGGAAGCATGGCTGCGCAGCCCCCATGTCAGACTGAATATCTGTCAGGCGGGACAAACTGGAATCCTGTCTGCCAAGACAGACTGGAAACCTGGCTGCACAGCCCCTGGAAAAGAATGGAGTACATACCTGTGTGGTGGAACAGACTGGAAGCCTGTCTGGTGGGACAGACTGGAAGCATGGCTGCGCAGCCCCCAGGACAGACTAAATATCTGTCAGGCGGGACAAACTGGAATCCTGTCTGCCGGGACAGACTGGAAACCTGGCTGCACAGCCCCTGGAAAAGAATGGAGTACATACCTGTGTGGTGGGACAGACTGGATGCCTGTCTGGCGGGACAGACTGGAAGCATGGCTGCGCAGCCCCCACGACAGACTGAATATCTGTCAGGCGGGACAAACTGGAATCCTGTCTGCCAAGACAGACTGGAAACCTGGCTGCACAGCCCCTGGAAAAGAATGGAGTACAAACCTGTGTGGTGGGACAGACTAGATGCCTGTCTGGCGGGACAGACTGGAAGCATGGCTGCGCAGCCCCCAGGACAGACTGAATATCTGTCAGGCGGGACAAACTGGAATCCTGTCTGCCGGGACAGACTGGAAACCTGGCTGCACAGCCCCTGGAAAAGAATGGAGTACATACCTGTGTGGTGGAACAGACTGGAAGCCTGTCTGGTGGGACAGACTGGAAGCATGGCTGCGCAGCCCCCATGACAGACTGAATATCTGTCAGGCGGGACAAACTGGAATCCTGTCTGCCAAGACAGACTGGAAACCTGGCTGCACAGCCCCTGGAAAAGAATGGAGTACATACCTGTGTGGTGGGAGAGACTGGAAGCCTGTCTGGCGGGACAGACTGGAAGCATGGCTGCGCAGCCCCCATGACAGACTGAATATCTGTCAGGCGGGACAAACTGGAATCCTGTCTGCCGGGACAGACTGGAAACCTGGCTGCACAGCCCCTGGAAAAGATTGGAGTACATACCTGTGTAGTGGGACAGACTGGATGCCTGTCTGGCGGGACAGACTGCAAGCATGGCTGCGCAGCCCCCAGGACAGACTAAATATCTGTCAGGCGGGACAAACTGGAATCCTGTCTGCCAAGACAGACTGGAAACCTGGCTGCACAGCCCCTGGAAAAGAATGGAGTACATACCTGTGTGGTGGAACAGACTGGAAGCCTGTCTAGTGGGACAGACTGGAAGCATGGCTGCGCAGCCCCCATGACAGACTGAATATCTGTCAGGCGGGACAAACTGGAATCCTGTCTGCCAAGACAGACTGGAAACCTGGCTGCACAGCCCCTGGAAAAGAATGGAGTACATACCTGTGTGGTGGGAGAGACTGGAAGCCTGTCTGGTGGGACAGACTGGAAGCATGGCTGCGCAGCCCCCATGGCAGACTGAATATCTGTCAGGCGGGACAAACTGGAATCCTGTCTGCCAAGACAGACTGGAAACCTGGCTGCACAGCCCCTGGAAAAGAATGGAGTACATACCTGTGTGGTGGAACAGACTGGAAGCCTGTCTGGTGGGACAGACTGGAAGCATGGCTGCGCAGCCCCCATGTCAGACTGAATATCTGTCAGGCGGGACAAACTGGAATCCTGTCTGCCAAGACAGACTGGAAACCTGGCTGCACAGCCCCTGGAAAAGAATGGAGTACATACCTGTGTGGTGGAACAGACTGGAAGCCTGTCTGGTGGGACAGACTGGAAGCATGGCTGCGCAGCCCCCATGTCAGACTGAATATCTGTCAGGCGGGACAAACTGGAATCCTGTCTGCCAAGACAGACTGGAAACCTGGCTGCACAGCCCCTGGAAAAGAATGGAGTACATATCGTGTGGTGGAACAGACTGGAAGCCTGTCTGGTGGGACAGACTGGAAGCATGGCTGCGCAGCCCCCAGGACAGACTAAATATCTGTCAGGCGGGACAAACTGGAATCCTGTCTGCCGGGACAGACTGGAAACCTGGCTGCACAGCCCCTGGAAAAGAATGGAGTACATACCTGTGTGGTGGGACAGACTGGATGCCTGTCTGGCGGGACAGACTGGAAGCATGGCTGCGCAGCCCCCAGGACAGACTGAATATCTGTCAGGCGGGACAAACTGGAATCCTGTCTGCCAAGACAGACTGGAAACCTGGCTGCACAGCCCCTGGAAAAGAATGGAGTACAAACCTGTGTGGTGGGACAGACTAGATGCCTGTCTGGCGGGATAGACTGGAAGCATGGCTGCGCAGCCCCCAGGACAGACTGAATATCTGTCAGGCGGGACAAACTGGAATCCTGTCTGCCGGGACAGACTGGAAACCTGGCTGCACAGCCCCTGGAAAAGAATGGAGTACATACCTGTGTGGTGGGACAGACTGGATGCCTGTCTGGCGGGACAGACTGGAAGCATGGCTGCGCAGCCCCCAGGACAGACTGAATATCTGTCAGGCGGGACAAACTGGAATCCTGTCTGCCGGGACAGACTGGAAACCTGGCTGCACAGCCCCTGGAAAAGAATGGAGTACATACCTATGTGGTGGGACAGACTGGATGCCTGTCTGGCGGGACAGACTGGAAGCATGGCTGCGCAGCCCCCAGGACAGACTGAATATCTGTCAGGCGGGACAAACTGGAATCCTGTCTGCCGGGACAGACTGGAAACCTGGCTGCACAGCCCCTGGAAAAGAATGGAGTACATACCTGTGTGGTGGGACAGACTGGAAGCCTGTCTCGTGGGACAGACTGGAAGCATGGCTGCGCAGCCCCCACGACAGACTGAATATCTGTCAGGCGGGACAAACTGGAATCCTGTCTGCCAAGACAGACTGGAAACCTGGCTGCACATCCCCTGGAAAAGAATGGAGTACAAACCTGTGTGGTGGGACAGACTGGATGCCTGTCTGGCGGGACAGACTGGAAGCATGGCTGCGCAGCCCCCAGGACAGACTGAATATCTGTCAGGCGGGACAAACTGGAATCCTGTCTGCCAAGACAGACTGGAAACCTGGCTGCACAGCCCCTGGAAAAGAATGGAGTACATACCTGTGTGGTGGAACAGACTGGAAGCCTGTCTGGTGGGACAGACTGGAAGCATGGCTGAGCAGCCCCCATGACAGACTGAATATCTGTCAGGCGGGACAAACTGGAATCCTGTCTGCCAAGACAGACTGGAAACCTGGCTGCACAGCCCCTGGAAAAGAATGGAGTACAAACCTGTGTGGTGGGACAGACTAGATGCCTGTCTGGCGGGACAGACTGGAAGCATGGCTGCGCAGCCCCCAGGACAGACTGAATATCTGTCAGGCGGGACAAACTGGAATCCTGTCTGCCGGGACAGACTGGAAACCTGGCTGCACAGCCCCTGGAAAAGAATGGAGTACATACCTGTGTGGTGGGACAGACTGGATGCCTGTCTGGCGGGACAGACTGGAAGCATGGCTGCGCAGCCCCCAGGACAGACTGAATATCTGTCAGGCGGGACAAACTGGAATCCTGTCTGCCGGGACAGACTGGAAACCTGGCTGCACAGCCCCTGGAAAAGAATGGAGTACATACCTGTGTGGTGGGACAGACTGGATGCCTGTCTGGCGGGACAGACTGGAAGCATGGCTGCGCAGCCCCCAGGACAGACTGAATATCTGTCAGGCGGGACAAACTGGAATCCTGTCTGCCGGGACAGACTGGAAACCTGGCTGCACAGCCCCTGGAAAAGAATGGAGTACATACCTGTGTGGTGGGACAGACTGGATGCCTGTCTGGCGGGACAGACTGGAAACATGGCTGCGCAGCCCCCAGGACAGACTGAATATCTGTCAGGCGGGACAAACTGGAATCCTGTCTGCCGGGACAGACTGGAAACCTGGCTGCACAGCCCCTGGAAAAGAATGGAGTACATACCTGTGTGGTGGGACAGACTGGATGCCTGTCTGGCGGGACAGACTGGAAGCATGGCTGCGCAGCCCCCAGGACAGACTGAATATCTGTCAGGCGGGACAAACTGGAATCCTGTCTGCCGGGACAGACTGGAAACCTGGCTGCACAGCCCCTGGAAAAGAATGGAGTACATACCTGTGTGGTGGGACAGACTGGAAGCCTGTCTGGTGGGACAGACTGGAAGCATGGCTGCGCAGCCCCCACGACAGACTGAATATCTGTCAGGCGGGACAAACTGGAATCCTGTCTGCCAAGACAGACTGGAAACCTGGCTGCACATCCCCTGGAAAAGAATGGAGTACAAACCTGTGTGGTGGGACAGACTGGATGCCTGTCTGGCGGGACAGACTGGAAGCATGGCTGCGCAGCCCCCAGGACAGACTGAATATCTGTCAGGCAGGACAAACTGGAATCCTGTCTGCCAAGACAGACTGGAAACCTGGCTGCACAGCCCCTGGAAAAGAATGGAGTACATACCTGTGTGGTGGAACAGACTGGAAGCCTGTCTGGTGGGACAGACTGGAAGCATGGCTGCGCAGCCCCCATGACAGACTGAATATCTGTCAGGCGGGACAAACTGGAATCCTGTCTGCCAAGACAGACTGGAAACCTGGCTGCACAGCCCCTGGAAAAGAATGGAGTACATACCTGTGTGGTGGAACAGACTGGAAGCCTGTCTGGTGGGACAGACTGGAAGCATGGCTGCGCAGCCCCCAGGACAGACTAAATATCTGTCAGGCGGGACAAACTGGAATCCTGTCTGCCGGGACAGACTGGAAACCTGGCTGCACAGCCCCTGGAAAAGAATGGAGTACATACCTGTGTGGTGGGACAGACTGGATGCCTGTCTGGCGGGACAGACTGGAAGCATGGCTGCGCAGCCCCCAGGACAGACTGAATATCTGTCAGGCGGGACAAACTGGAATCCTGTCTGCCAAGACAGACTGGAAACCTGGCTGCACAGCCCCTGGAAAAGAATGGAGTACATACCTGTGTGGTGGAACAGACTGGAAGCCTGTCTGGTGGGACAGACTGGAAGCATGGCTGCGCAGCCCCCAGGACAGACTAAATATCTGTCAGGCGGGACAAACTGGAATCCTGTCTGCCGGGACAGACTGGAAACCTGGCTGCACAGCCCCTGGAAAAGAATGGAGTACATACCTGTGTGGTGGAACAGACTGGAAGCCTGTCTGGTGGGACAGATTGGAAGCATGGCTGCGCAGCCCCCATGACAGACTGAATATCTGTCAGGCGGGACAAACTGGAATCCTGTCTGCCAAGACAGACTGGAAACCTGGCTGCACAGCCCCTGGAAAAGAATGGAGTACATACCTGTGTGGTGGGACAGACTGGAAGCCTGTCTGGTGGGACAGACTGGAAGCATGGCTGCGCAGCCCCCACGACAGACTGAATATCTGTCAGGCGGGACAAACTGGAATCCTGTCTGCCAAGACAGACTGGAAACCTGGCTGCACATCCCCTGGAAAAGAATGGAGTACAAACCTGTGTGGTGGGACAGACTGGATGCCTGTCTGGCGGGACAGACTGGAAGCATGGCTGCGCAGCCCCCAGGACAGACTGAATATCTGTCAGGCGGGACAAACTGGAATCCTGTCTGCCAAGACAGACTGGAAACCTGGCTGCACAGCCCCTGGAAAAGAATGGAGTACATACCTGTGTGGTGGAACAGACTGGAAGCCTGTCTGGTGGGACAGACTGGAAGCATGGCTGCGCAGCCCCCATGACAGACTGAATATCTGTCAGGCGGGACAAACTGGAATCCTGTCTGCCAAGACAGACTGGAAACCTGGCTGCACAGCCCCTGGAAAAGAATGGAGTACAAACCTGTGTGGTGGGACAGACTAGATGCCTGTCTGGTGGGACAGACTGGAAGCATGGCTGCGCAGCCCCCAGGACAGACTGAATATCTGTCAGGCGGGACAAACTGGAATCCTGTCTGCCGGGACAGACTGGAAACCTGGCTGCACAGCCCCTGGAAAAGAATGGAGTACATACCTGTGTGGTGGGACAGACTGGATGCCTGTCTGGCGGGACAGACTGGAAGCATGGCTGCGCAGCCCCCAGGACAGACTGAATATCTGTCA
This sequence comes from Brachyhypopomus gauderio, assembly GCF_052324685.1. Classification (NCBI taxonomy): domain Eukaryota; kingdom Metazoa; phylum Chordata; class Actinopteri; order Gymnotiformes; family Hypopomidae; genus Brachyhypopomus; species Brachyhypopomus gauderio. The sequence continues at coordinate 5,416,150 of NC_135216.1, forward strand.
GGCGGGACAAACTGGAATCCTGTCTGCCGGGACAGACTGGAAACCTGGCTGCACAGCCCCTGGAAAAGAATGGAGTACATACCTGTGTGGTGGGACAGACTGGATGCCTGTCTGGCGGGACAGACTGGAAGCATGGCTGCGCAGCCCCCAGGACAGACTGAATATCTGTCAGGCGGGACAAACTGGAATCCTGTCTGCCGGGACAGACTGGAAACCTGGCTGCACAGCCCCTGGAAAAGAATGGAGTACATACCTGTGTGGTGGGACAGACTGGATGCCTGTCTGGCGGGACAGACTGGAAGCATGGCTGCGCAGCCCCCAGGACAGACTGAATATCTGTCAGGCGGGACAAACTGGAATCCTGTCTGCCGGGACAGACTGGAAACCTGGCTGCACAGCCCCTGGAAAAGAATGGAGTACATACCTGTGTGGTGGGACAGACTGGATGCCTGTCTGGCGGGACAGACTGGAAGCATGGCTGCGCAGCCCCCAGGACAGACTGAATATCTGTCAGGCGGGACAAACTGGAATCCTGTCTGCCGGGACAGACTGGAAACCTGGCTGCACAGCCCCTGGAAAAGAATGGAGTACATACCTGTGTGGTGGGACAGACTGGAAGCCTGTCTGGTGGGACAGACTGGAAGCATGGCTGCGCAGCCCCCACGACAGACTGAATATCTGTCAGGCGGGACAAACTGGAATCCTGTCTGCCAAGACAGACTGGAAACCTGGCTGCACATCCCCTGGAAAAGAATGGAGTACAAACCTGTGTGGTGGGACAGACTGGATGCCTGTCTGGCGGGACAGACTGGAAGCATGGCTGCGCAGCCCCCAGGACAGACTGAATATCTGTCAGGCGGGACAAACTGGAATCCTGTCTGCCAAGACAGACTGGAAACCTGGCTGCACAGCCCCTGGAAAAGAATGGAGTACATACCTGTGTGGTGGAACAGACTGGAAGCCTGTCTGGTGGGACAGACTGGAAGCATGGCTGCGCAGCCCCCATGACAGACTGAATATCTGTCAGGCGGGACAAACTGGAATCCTGTCTGCCAAGACAGACTGGAAACCTGGCTGCACAGCCCCTGGAAAAGAATGGAGTACAAACCTGTGTGGTGGGACAGACTAGATGCCTGTCTGGCGGGACAGACTGGAAGCATGGCTGCGCAGCCCCCAGGACAGACTGAATATCTGTCAGGCGGGACAAACTGGAATCCTGTCTGCCGGGACAGACTGGAAACCTGGCTGCACAGCCCCTGGAAAAGAATGGAGTACATACCTGTGTGGTGGGACAGACTGGATGCCTGTCTGGCGGGACAGACTGGAAGCATGGCTGCGCAGCCCCCAGGACAGACTGAATATCTGTCAGGCGGGACAAACTGGAATCCTGTCTGCCGGGACAGACTGGAAACCTGGCTGCACAGCCCCTGGAAAAGAATGGAGTACATACCTGTGTGGTGGGACAGACTGGATGCCTGTCTGGCGGGACAGACTGGAAGCATGGCTGCGCAGCCCCCAGGACAGACTGAATATCTGTCAGGCGGGACAAACTGGAATCCTGTCTGCCGGGACAGACTGGAAACCTGGCTGCACAGCCCCTGGAAAAGAATGGAGTACATACCTGTGTGGTGGGACAGACTGGATGCCTGTCTGGCGGGACAGACTGGAAGCATGGCTGCGCAGCCCCCAGGACAGACTGAATATCTGTCAGGCGGGACAAACTGGAATCCTGTCTGCCGGGACAGACTGGAAACCTGGCTGCACAGCCCCTGGAAAAGAATGGAGTACATACCTGTGTGGTGGGACAGACTGGATGCCTGTCTGGCGGGACAGACTGGAAGCATGGCTGCGCAGCCCCCAGGACAGACTGAATATCTGTCAGGCGGGACAAACTGGAATCCTGTCTGCCGGGACAGACTGGAAACCTGGCTGCACAGCCCCTGGAAAAGAATGGAGTACATACCTGTGTGGTGGGACAGACTGGATGCCTGTCTGGCGGGACAGACTGGAAGCATGGCTGCGCAGCCCCCAGGACAGACTGAATATCTGTCAGGCGGGACAAACTGGAATCCTGTCTGCCGGGACAGACTGGAAACCTGGCTGCACAGCCCCTGGAAAAGAATGGAGTACATACCTGTGTGGTGGGACAGACTGGAAGCCTGTCTGGTGGGACAGACTGGAAGCATGGCTGCGCAGCCCCCACGACAGACTGAATATCTGTCAGGCGGGACAAACTGGAATCCTGTCTGCCAAGACAGACTGGAAACCTGGCTGCACATCCCCTGGAAAAGAATGGAGTACAAACCTGTGTGGTGGGACAGACTGGATGCCTGTCTGGCGGGACAGACTGGAAGCATGGCTGCGCAGCCCCCAGGACAGACTGAATATCTGTCAGGCAGGACAAACTGGAATCCTGTCTGCCAAGACAGACTGGAAACCTGGCTGCACAGCCCCTGGAAAAGAATGGAGTACATACCTGTGTGGTGGAACAGACTGGAAGCCTGTCTGGTGGGACAGACTGGAAGCATGGCTGCGCAGCCCCCATGACAGACTGAATATCTGTCAGGCGGGACAAACTGGAATCCTGTCTGCCAAGACAGACTGGAAACCTGGCTGCACAGCCCCTGGAAAAGAATGGAGTACATACCTGTGTGGTGGAACAGACTGGAAGCCTGTCTGGTGGGACAGACTGGAAGCATGGCTGCGCAGCCCCCAGGACAGACTAAATATCTGTCAGGCGGGACAAACTGGAATCCTGTCTGCCGGGACAGACTGGAAACCTGGCTGCACAGCCCCTGGAAAAGAATGGAGTACATACCTGTGTGGTGGGACAGACTGGATGCCTGTCTGGCGGGACAGACTGGAAGCATGGCTGCGCAGCCCCCAGGACAGACTGAATATCTGTCAGGCGGGACAAACTGGAATCCTGTCTGCCAAGACAGACTGGAAACCTGGCTGCACAGCCCCTGGAAAAGAATGGAGTACATACCTGTGTGGTGGAACAGACTGGAAGCCTGTCTGGTGGGACAGACTGGAAGCATGGCTGCGCAGCCCCCAGGACAGACTAAATATCTGTCAGGCGGGACAAACTGGAATCCTGTCTGCCGGGACAGACTGGAAACCTGGCTGCACAGCCCCTGGAAAAGAATGGAGTACATACCTGTGTGGTGGAACAGACTGGAAGCCTGTCTGGTGGGACAGATTGGAAGCATGGCTGCGCAGCCCCCATGACAGACTGAATATCTGTCAGGCGGGACAAACTGGAATCCTGTCTGCCAAGACAGACTGGAAACCTGGCTGCACAGCCCCTGGAAAAGAATGGAGTACATACCTGTGTGGTGGAACAGACTGGAAGCCTGTCTGGTGGGACAGACTGGAAGCATGGCTGCGCAGCCCCCAGGACAGACTAAATATCTGTCAGGCGGGACAAACTGGAATCCTGTCTGCCGGGACAGACTGGAAACCTGGCTGCACAGCCCCTGGAAAAGAATGGAGTACATACCTGTGTGGTGGGACAGACTGGATGCCTGTCTGGCGGGACAGACTGGAAGCATGGCTGCGCAGCCCCCAGGACAGACTGAATATCTGTCAGGCGGGACAAACTGGAATCCTGTCTGCCAAGACAGACTGGAAACCTGGCTGCACAGCCCCTGGAAAAGAATGGAGTACAAACCTGTGTGGTGGGACAGACTAGATGCCTGTCTGGCGGGACAGACTGGAAGCATGGCTGCGCAGCCCCCAGGACAGACTGAATATCTGTCAGGCGGGACAAACTGGAATCCTGTCTGCCGGGACAGACTGGAAACCTGGCTGCACAGCCCCTGGAAAAGAATGGAGTACATACCTGTGTGGTGGGACAGACTGGATGCCTGTCTGGCGGGACAGACTGGAAGCATGGCTGCGCAGCCCCCAGGACAGACTGAATATCTGTCAGGCGGGACAAACTGGAATCCTGTCTGCCGGGACAGACTGGAAACCTGGCTGCACAGCCCCTGGAAAAGAATGGAGTACATACCTGTGTGGTGGGACAGACTGGAAGCCTGTCTGGTGGGACAGACTGGAAGCATGGCTGCGCAGCCCCCAGGACAGACTAAATATCTGTCAGGCGGGACAAACTGGAATCCTGTCTGCCGGGACAGACTGGAAACCTGGCTGCACAGCCCCTGGAAAAGAATGGAGTACATACCTGTGTGGTGGGACAGACTGGATGCCTGTCTGGCGGGACAGACTGGAAGCATGGCTGCGCAGCCCCCAGGACAGACTGAATATCTGTCAGGCGGGACAAACTGGAATCCTGTCTGCCAAGACAGACTGGAAACCTGGCTGCACAGCCCCTGGAAAAGAATGGAGTACATACCTGTGTGGTGGAACAGACTGGAAGCCTGTCTGGTGGGACAGACTGGAAGCATGGCTGCGCAGCCCCCAGGACAGACTAAATATCTGTCAGGCGGGACAAACTGGAATCCTGTCTGCCGGGACAGACTGGAAACCTGGCTGCACAGCCCCTGGAAAAGAATGGAGTACATACCTGTGTGGTGGAACAGACTGGAAGCCTGTCTGGTGGGACAGATTGGAAGCATGGCTGCGCAGCCCCCATGACAGACTGAATATCTGTCAGGCGGGACAAACTGGAATCCTGTCTGCCAAGACAGACTGGAAACCTGGCTGCACAGCCCCTGGAAAAGAATGGAGTACATACCTGTGTGGTGGAACAGACTGGAAGCCTGTCTGGTGGGACAGACTGGAAGCATGGCTGCGCAGCCCCCAGGACAGACTAAATATCTGTCAGGCGGGACAAACTGGAATCCTGTCTGCCGGGACAGACTGGAAACCTGGCTGCACAGCCCCTGGAAAAGAATGGAGTACATACCTGTGTGGTGGGACAGACTGGATGCCTGTCTGGCGGGACAGACTGGAAGCATGGCTGCGCAGCCCCCAGGACAGACTGAATATCTGTCAGGCGGGACAAACTGGAATCCTGTCTGCCAAGACAGACTGGAAACCTGGCTGCACAGCCCCTGGAAAAGAATGGAGTACAAACCTGTGTGGTGGGACAGACTAGATGCCTGTCTGGCGGGACAGACTGGAAGCATGGCTGCGCAGCCCCCAGGACAGACTGAATATCTGTCAGGCGGGACAAACTGGAATCCTGTCTGCCGGGACAGACTGGAAACCTGGCTGCACAGCCCCTGGAAAAGAATGGAGTACATACCTGTGTGGTGGGACAGACTGGATGCCTGTCTGGCGGGACAGACTGGAAGCATGGCTGCGCAGCCCCCAGGACAGACTGAATATCTGTCAGGCGGGACAAACTGGAATCCTGTCTGCCGGGACAGACTGGAAACCTGGCTGCACAGCCCCTGGAAAAGAATGGAGTACATACCTGTGTGGTGGGACAGACTGGATGCCTGTCTGGCGGGACAGACTGGAAGCATGGCTGCGCAGCCCCCAGGACAGACTGAATATCTGTCAGGCGGGACAAACTGGAATCCTGTCTGCCAAGACAGACTGGAAACCTGGCTGCACAGCCCCTGGAAAAGAATGGAGTACATACCTGTGTGGTGGAACAGACTGGAAGCCTGTCTGGTGGGACAGACTGGAAGCATGGCTGCGCAGCCCCCATGGCAGACTGAATATCTGTCAGGCGGGACAAACTGGAATCCTGTCTGCCAAGACAGACTGGAAACCTGGCTGCACAGCCCCTGGAAAAGAATGGAGTACATACCTGTGTGGTGGAACAGACTGGAAGCCTGTCTGGTGGGACAGACTGGAAGCATGGCTGCGCAGCCCCCATGTCAGACTGAATATCTGTCAGGCGGGACAAACTGGAATCCTGTCTGCCAAGACAGACTGGAAACCTGGCTGCACAGCCCCTGGAAAAGAATGGAGTACATACCTGTGTGGTGGGACAGACTGGATGCCTGTCTGGCGGGACAGACTGGAAGCATGGCTGCGCAGCCCCCAGGACAGACTAAATATCTGTCAGGCGGGACAAACTGGAATCCTGTCTGCCGGGACAGACTGGAAACCTGGCTGCACAGCCCCTGGAAAAGAATGGAGTACATACCTGTGTGGTGGGACAGACTGGATACCTGTCTGGCGGGACAGACTGGAAGCATGGCTGCGCAGCCCCCAGGACAGACTGAATATCTGTCAGGCGGGACAAACTGGAATCCTGTCTGCCAAGACAGACTGGAAACCTGGCTGCACAGCCCCTGGAAAAGAATGGAGTACAAACCTGTGTGGTGGGACAGACTAGATGCCTGTCTGGCGGGACAGACTGGAAGCATGGCTGCGCAGCCCCCAGGACAGACTGAATATCTGTCAGGCGGGACAAACTGGAATCCTGTCTGCCGGGACAGACTGGAAACCTGGCTGCACAGCCCCTGGAAAAGAATGGAGTACATACCTGTGTGGTGGGACAGACTGGATGCCTGTCTGGCGGGACAGACTGGAAGCATGGCTGCGCAGCCCCCAGGACAGACTGAATATCTGTCAGGCGGGACAAACTGGAATCCTGTCTGCCGGGACAGACTGGAAACCTGGCTGCACAGCCCCTGGAAAAGAATGGAGTACATACCTGTGTGGTGGGACAGACTGGAAGCCTGTCTGGTGGGACAGACTGGAAGCATGGCTGCGCAGCCCCCACGACAGACTGAATATCTGTCAGGCGGGACAAACTGGAATCCTGTCTGCCAAGACAGACTGGAAACCTGGCTGCACATCCCCTGGAAAAGAATGGAGTACAAACCTGTGTGGTGGGACAGACTGGATGCCTGTCTGGCGGGACAGACTGGAAGCATGGCTGCGCAGCCCCCAGGACAGACTGAATATCTGTCAGGCGGGACAAACTGGAATCCTGTCTGCCAAGACAGACTGGAAACCTGGCTGCACAGCCCCTGGAAAAGAATGGAGTACATACCTGTGTGGTGGAACAGACTGGAAGCCTGTCTGGTGGGACAGACTGGAAGCATGGCTGCGCAGCCCCCATGACAGACTGAATATCTGTCAGGCGGGACAAACTGGAATCCTGTCTGCCAAGACAGACTGGAAACCTGGCTGCACAGCCCCTGGAAAAGAATGGAGTACATACCTGTGTGGTGGAACAGACTGGAAGCCTGTCTGGTGGGACAGACTGGAAGCATGGCTGCGCAGCCCCCATGTCAGACTGAATATCTGTCAGGCGGGACAAACTGGAATCCTGTCTGCCAAGACAGACTGGAAACCTGGCTGCACAGCCCCTGGAAAAGAATGGAGTACATACCTGTGTGGTGGAACAGACTGGAAGCCTGTCTGGTGGGACAGACTGGAAGCATGGCTGCGCAGCCCCCATGTCAGACTGAATATCTGTCAGGCGGGACAAACTGGAATCCTGTCTGCCAAGACAGACTGGAAACCTGGCTGCACAGCCCCTGGAAAAGAATGGAGTACATACCTGTGTGGTGGAACAGACTGGAAGCCTGTCTGGTGGGACAGACTGGAAGCATGGCTGCGCAGCCCCCAGGACAGACTAAATATCTGTCAGGCGGGACAAACTGGAATCCTGTCTGCCGGGACAGACTGGAAACCTGGCTGCACAGCCCCTGGAAAAGAATGGAGTACATACCTGTGTGGTGGGACAGACTGGATGCCTGTCTGGCGGGACAGACTGGAAGCATGGCTGCGCAGCCCCCAGGACAGACTGAATATCTGTCAGGCGGGACAAACTGGAATCCTGTCTGCCAAGACAGACTGGAAACCTGGCTGCACAGCCCCTGGAAAAGAATGGAGTACAAACCTGTGTGGTGGGACAGACTGGATGCCTGTCTGGCGGGACAGACTGGAAGCATGGCTGCGCAGCCCCCAGGACAGACTGAATATCTGTCAGGCGGGACAAACTGGAATCCTGTCTGCCGGGACAGACTGGAAACCTGGCTGCACAGCCCCTGGAAAAGAATGGAGTACATACCTGTGTGGTGGGACAGACTGGATGCCTGTCTGGCGGGACAGACTGGAAGCATGGCTGCGCAGCCCCCAGGACAGACTGAATATCTGTCAGGCGGGACAAACTGGAATCCTGTCTGCCGGGACAGACTGGAAACCTGGCTGCACAGCCCCTGGAAAAGAATGGAGTACATACCTGTGTGGTGGGACAGACTGGATGCCTGTCTGGCGGGACAGACTGGAAGCATGGCTGCGCAGCCCCCAGGACAGACTGAATATCTGTCAGGCGGGACAAACTGGAATCCTGTCTGCCGGGACAGACTGGAAACCTGGCTGCACAGCCCCTGGAAAAGAATGGAGTACATACCTGTGTGGTGGGACAGACTGGATGCCTGTCTGGCGGGACAGACTGGAAGCATGGCTGCGCAGCCCCCAGGACAGACTAAATATCTGTCAGGCGGGACAAACTGGAATCCTGTCTGCCGGGACAGACTGGAAACCTGGCTGCACAGCCCCTGGAAAAGAATGGAGTACATACCTGTGTGGTGGGACAGACTGGAAGCCTGTCTCGTGGGACAGACTGGAAGCATGGCTGCGCAGCCCCCACGACAGACTGAATATCTGTCAGGCGGGACAAACTGGAATCCTGTCTGCCAAGACAGACTGGAAACCTGGCTGCACATCCCCTGGAAAAGAATGGAGTACAAACCTGTGTGGTGGGACAGACTGGATGCCTGTCTGGCGGGACAGACTGGAAGCATGGCTGCGCAGCCCCCAGGACAGACTGAATATCTGTCAGGCGGGACAAACTGGAATCCTGTCTGCCAAGACAGACTGGAAACCTGGCTGCACAGCCCCTGGAAAAGAATGGAGTACATACCTGTGTGGTGGAACAGACTGGAAGCCTGTCTGGTGGGACAGACTGGAAGCATGGCTGAGCAGCCCCCATGACAGACTGAATATCTGTCAGGCGGGACAAACTGGAATCCTGTCTGCCAAGACAGACTGGAAACCTGGCTGCACAGCCCCTGGAAAAGAATGGAGTACAAACCTGTGTGGTGGGACAGACTAGATGCCTGTCTGGCGGGACAGACTGGAAGCATGGCTGCGCAGCCCCCAGGACAGACTGAATATCTGTCAGGCGGGACAAACTGGAATCCTGTCTGCCGGGACAGACTGGAAACCTGGCTGCACAGCCCCTGGAAAAGAATGGAGTACATACCTGTGTGGTGGGACAGACTGGATGCCTGTCTGGCGGGACAGACTGGAAGCATGGCTGCGCAGCCCCCAGGACAGACTGAATATCTGTCAGGCGGGACAAACTGGAATCCTGTCTGCCGGGACAGACTGGAAACCTGGCTGCACAGCCCCTGGAAAAGAATGGAGTACATACCTGTGTGGTGGGACAGACTGGATGCCTGTCTGGCGGGACAGACTGGAAGCATGGCTGCGCAGCCCCCAGGACAGACTGAATATCTGTCAGGCGGGACAAACTGGAATCCTGTCTGCCGGGACAGACTGGAAACCTGGCTGCACAGCCCCTGGAAAAGAATGGAGTACATACCTGTGTGGTGGGACAGACTGGATGCCTGTCTGGCGGGACAGACTGGAAACATGGCTGCGCAGCCCCCAGGACAGACTGAATATCTGTCAGGCGGGACAAACTGGAATCCTGTCTGCCGGGACAGACTGGAAACCTGGCTGCACAGCCCCTGGAAAAGAATGGAGTACATACCTGTGTGGTGGGACAGACTGGATGCCTGTCTGGCGGGACAGACTGGAAGCATGGCTGCGCAGCCCCCAGGACAGACTGAATATCTGTCAGGCGGGACAAACTGGAATCCTGTCTGCCGGGACAGACTGGAAACCTGGCTGCACAGCCCCTGGAAAAGAATGGAGTACATACCTGTGTGGTGGGACAGACTGGAAGCCTGTCTGGTGGGACAGACTGGAAGCATGGCTGCGCAGCCCCCACGACAGACTGAATATCTGTCAGGCGGGACAAACTGGAATCCTGTCTGCCAAGACAGACTGGAAACCTGGCTGCACATCCCCTGGAAAAGAATGGAGTACAAACCTGTGTGGTGGGACAGACTGGATGCCTGTCTGGCGGGACAGACTGGAAGCATGGCTGCGCAGCCCCCAGGACAGACTGAATATCTGTCAGGCAGGACAAACTGGAATCCTGTCTGCCAAGACAGACTGGAAACCTGGCTGCACAGCCCCTGGAAAAGAATGGAGTACATACCTGTGTGGTGGAACAGACTGGAAGCCTGTCTGGTGGGACAGACTGGAAGCATGGCTGCGCAGCCCCCATGACAGACTGAATATCTGTCAGGCGGGACAAACTGGAATCCTGTCTGCCAAGACAGACTGGAAACCTGGCTGCACAGCCCCTGGAAAAGAATGGAGTACATACCTGTGTGGTGGAACAGACTGGAAGCCTGTCTGGTGGGACAGACTGGAAGCATGGCTGCGCAGCCCCCAGGACAGACTAAATATCTGTCAGGCGGGACAAACTGGAATCCTGTCTGCCGGGACAGACTGGAAACCTGGCTGCACAGCCCCTGGAAAAGAATGGAGTACATACCTGTGTGGTGGGACAGACTGGATGCCTGTCTGGCGGGACAGACTGGAAGCATGGCTGCGCAGCCCCCAGGACAGACTGAATATCTGTCAGGCGGGACAAACTGGAATCCTGTCTGCCAAGACAGACTGGAAACCTGGCTGCACAGCCCCTGGAAAAGAATGGAGTACATACCTGTGTGGTGGAACAGACTGGAAGCCTGTCTGGTGGGACAGACTGGAAGCATGGCTGCGCAGCCCCCAGGACAGACTAAATATCTGTCAGGCGGGACAAACTGGAATCCTGTCTGCCGGGACAGACTGGAAACCTGGCTGCACAGCCCCTGGAAAAGAATGGAGTACATACCTGTGTGGTGGAACAGACTGGAAGCCTGTCTGGTGGGACAGATTGGAAGCATGGCTGCGCAGCCCCCATGACAGACTGAATATCTGTCAGGCGGGACAAACTGGAATCCTGTCTGCCAAGACAGACTGGAAACCTGGCTGCACAGCCCCTGGAAAAGAATGGAGTACATACCTGTGTGGTGGGACAGACTGGAAGCCTGTCTGGTGGGACAGACTGGAAGCATGGCTGCGCAGCCCCCACGACAGACTGAATATCTGTCAGGCGGGACAAACTGGAATCCTGTCTGCCAAGACAGACTGGAAACCTGGCTGCACATCCCCTGGAAAAGAATGGAGTACAAACCTGTGTGGTGGGACAGACTGGATGCCTGTCTGGCGGGACAGACTGGAAGCATGGCTGCGCAGCCCCCAGGACAGACTGAATATCTGTCAGGCGGGACAAACTGGAATCCTGTCTGCCAAGACAGACTGGAAACCTGGCTGCACAGCCCCTGGAAAAGAATGGAGTACATACCTGTGTGGTGGAACAGACTGGAAGCCTGTCTGGTGGGACAGACTGGAAGCATGGCTGCGCAGCCCCCATGACAGACTGAATATCTGTCAGGCGGGACAAACTGGAATCCTGTCTGCCAAGACAGACTGGAAACCTGGCTGCACAGCCCCTGGAAAAGAATGGAGTACAAACCTGTGTGGTGGGACAGACTAGATGCCTGTCTGGCGGGACAGACTGGAAGCATGGCTGCGCAGCCCCCAGGACAGACTGAATATCTGTCAGGCGGGACAAACTGGAATCCTGTCTGCCGGGACAGACTGGAAACCTGGCTGCACAGCCCCTGGAAAAGAATGGAGTACATACCTGTGTGGTGGGACAGACTGGATGCCTGTCTGGCGGGACAGACTGGAAGCATGGCTGCGCAGCCCCCAGGACAGACTGAATATCTGTCAGGCGGGACAAACTGGAATCCTGTCTGCCGGGACAGACTGGAAACCTGGCTGCACAGCCCCTGGAAAAGAATGGAGTACATACCTGTGTGGTGGGACAGACTGGATGCCTGTCTGGCGGGACAGACTGGAAGCATGGCTGCGCAGCCCCCAGGACAGACTGAATATCTGTCAGGCGGGACAAACTGGAATCCTGTCTGCCGGGACAGACTGGAAACCTGGCTGCACAGCCCCTGGAAAAGAATGGAGTACATACCTGTGTGGTGGGACAGACTGGATGCCTGTCTGGCGGGACAGACTGGAAGCATGGCTGCGCAGCCCCCAGGACAGACTGAATATCTGTCAGGCGGGACAAACTGGAATCCTGTCTGCCGGGACAGACTGGAAACCTGGCTGCACAGCCCCTGGAAAAGAATGGAGTACATACCTGTGTGGTGGGACAGACTGGATGCCTGTCTGGCGGGACAGACTGGAAGCATGGCTGCGCAGCCCCCAGGACAGACTGAATATCTGTCAGGCGGGACAAACTGGAATCCTGTCTGCCGGGACAGACTGGAAACCTGGCTGCACAGCCCCTGGAAAAGAATGGAGTACATACCTGTGTGGTGGGACAGACTGGAAGCCTGTCTGGTGGGACAGACTGGAAGCATGGCTGCGCAGCCCCCACGACAGACTGAATATCTGTCAGGCGGGACAAACTGGAATCCTGTCTGCCAAGACAGACTGGAAACCTGGCTGCACATCCCCTGGAAAAGAATGGAGTACAAACCTGTGTGGTGGGACAGACTGGATGCCTGTCTGGCGGGACAGACTGGAAGCATGGCTGCGCAGCCCCCAGGACAGACTGAATATCTGTCAGGCGGGACAAACTGGAATCCTGTCTGCCAAGACAGACTGGAAACCTGGCTGCACAGCCCCTGGAAAAGAATGGAGTACATACCTGTGTGGTGGAACAGACTGGAAGCCTGTCTGGTGGGACAGACTGGAAGCATGGCTGCGCAGCCCCCAGGACAGACTAAATATCTGTCAGGCGGGACAAACTGGAATCCTGTCTGCCGGGACAGACTGGAAACCTGGCTGCACAGCCCCTGGAAAAGAATGGAGTACATACCTGTGTGGTGGGACAGACTGGATGCCTGTCTGGCGGGACAGACTGGAAGCATGGCTGCGCAGCCCCCAGGACAGACTGAATATCTGTCAGGCGGGACAAACTGGAATCCTGTCTGCCAAGACAGACTGGAAACCTGGCTGCACAGCCCCTGGAAAAGAATGGAGTACATACCTGTGTGGTGGAACAGACTGGAAGCCTGTCTGGTGGGACAGACTGGAAGCATGGCTGCGCAGCCCCCAGGACAGACTAAATATCTGTCAGGCGGGACAAACTGGAATCCTGTCTGCCGGGACAGACTGGAAACCTGGCTGCACAGCCCCTGGAAAAGAATGGAGTACATACCTGTGTGGTGGAACAGACTGGAAGCCTGTCTGGTGGGACAGATTGGAAGCATGGCTGCGCAGCCCCCATGACAGACTGAATATCTGTCAGGCGGGACAAACTGGAATCCTGTCTGCCAAGACAGACTGGAAACCTGGCTGCACAGCCCCTGGAAAAGAATGGAGTACATACCTGTGTGGTGGGACAGACTGGAAGCCTGTCTGGTGGGACAGACTGGAAGCATGGCTGCGCAGCCCCCACGACAGACTGAATATCTGTCAGGCGGGACAAACTGGAATCCTGTCTGCCAAGACAGACTGGAAACCTGGCTGCACATCCCCTGGAAAAGAATGGAGTACAAACCTGTGTGGTGGGACAGACTGGATGCCTGTCTGGCGGGACAGACTGGAAGCATGGCTGCGCAGCCCCCAGGACAGACTGAATATCTGTCAGGCGGGACAAACTGGAATCCTGTCTGCCAAGACAGACTGGAAACCTGGCTGCACAGCCCCTGGAAAAGAATGGAGTACATACCTGTGTGGTGGAACAGACTGGAAGCCTGTCTGGTGGGACAGACTGGAAGCATGGCTGCGCAGCCCCCATGACAGACTGAATATCTGTCAGGCGGGACAAACTGGAATCCTGTCTGCCAAGACAGACTGGAAACCTGGCTGCACAGCCCCTGGAAAAGAATGGAGTACAAACCTGTGTGGTGGGACAGACTAGATGCCTGTCTGGCGGGACAGACTGGAAGCATGGCTGCGCAGCCCCCAGGACAGACTGAATATCTGTCAGGCGGGACAAACTGGAATCCTGTCTGCCGGGACAGACTGGAAACCTGGCTGCACAGCCCCTGGAAAAGAATGGAGTACATACCTGTGTGGTGGGACAGACTGGATGCCTGTCTGGCGGGACAGACTGGAAGCATGGCTGCGCAGCCCCCAGGACAGACTGAATATCTGTCAGGCGGGACAAACTGGAATCCTGTCTGCCGGGACAGACTGGAAACCTGGCTGCACAGCCCCTGGAAAAGAATGGAGTACATACCTGTGTGGTGGGACAGACTGGATGCCTGTCTGGCGGGACAGACTGGAAGCATGGCTGCGCAGCCCCCAGGACAGACTGAATATCTGTCAGGCGGGACAAACTGGAATCCTGTCTGCCGGGACAGACTGGAAACCTGGCTGCACAGCCCCTGGAAAAGAATGGAGTACATACCTGTGTGGTGGGACAGACTG